>NC_086317.1:135824892-136424892 GCF_036172605.1 Pelobates fuscus
AAAGAAGAAATCGACAAGTAGGTGGTGATTGGGTAGGGATATTGAGAGATGGATGTATTTTAAACATTTATACACTATAACTTGGTGTTTTGTGAATAAACCCCACAGTATAATTAGTGTAGTTTAGTGTCCCCAATACAAAAACATGACAGGGATATTCATGATGATCGAAATTTGCCTCCGTATTATACAATTCTGGAAAATCCAACAAATTGACTCGGAACAGCAATTGTGGTATTCATGAAAGGCAATGCAAGGTCAAATTCAGAGATTAGAACCACATTTAATTTCCTGTTCAGAGTAATGTGCCGTCTGCTAAAATATTAGCCGCGTCATTATCCAACTTCAGCATGAAGTTTACGGGTAAGGACATTCGATAAAGTTTGAATTGATACTCAATTTGAACTTTTTGAGATTTTTACTCACCTGCCTTTTGCAGGAAAAATAGCACAAAACAGCAACTTTGCACACAACCAAACACTCCCCCGCTAAATATTTACTCCTTACCATCCATACATCTAGTAAAGGAAATAAGGAACAATTAACCAGGTTCCACCTATGAATATTGGGTTGCCTGGACTCCAGAACACAGGAGATGGGGAACCATTTTGTTCTCCTATGGGCCATCCACACAGGCTAATAAACCCTTTCAGCATCACCTAGGATTTGCCAGTTGGCTTGTGTAAACTATCAGGTAAACTTAGTTACCAGTATTTCATTCAAGGCTAAATCAGATACATCTGATATTGGTATTGTTTATGTCTATTTGTTTATGTTTATGTCTATTGTATGCGTAACAATTGTACTCTATGTGTCTCATTTTTGTGTAGTCTTGAAAACAGGATATAACTCAATGTATCTTTCCTGGCAAAATATTTTATAAATAAGTAAATATCTATGGACCTCACTGACAACGTGTGAACCTTTCAGAAGGATATGAGCCATTTCTAATAGACCTGGATGGGTATCAATTTATGGATCATTCACACAAATTCAGAGTTGGTTTCAGAAATTTTGGTGAAGGAAAATACATCTTAGCCAAATACCAAATGTTAAGAAATAGTGACAATCATTCCATTTAATCATTTAATGGCCTGCATAATCAGATTTGAGAGCTTGTGAACACGAGAAGACCAGAACATCTTTATAATGCATCAAATAAGTGACGTCATCCTAATTTTAGATGGATCTTACCTGCGAAAGACTTCCATCTTATAATTGCCTGTTACAGATTAGGTATATTTTCCAGTTCCCAGGTCTCCATTGGTCTGTTATGCAAGTTCATCCATGTTTATTTTCCCCCCAATAATACGTTATTTTTACATCTAATATTTTAGCCCAGGGTAGATACATTTTTTCTCAAGGCATAGAGAGGACACTTGGACTTCAATATAATTTTAAACATCTATTTTGTCTCAGAATCTGTTACTGAAGAAGACATAAGGCAGAATGTACAATTTAGTGATAAGCTTTCTTAACACATTCCTGCTGACATACCATTCCACCTGACCAGAGCTTGTGAGAGCTTTAAAGCCCATTTTCCTCCTGTTACTGTGAAGATCCAGTTATCAATAACACATCAAGTAGCTTCCTGCTGACTGATCTAATGTAATAAGGTCCAAGGCTGGGTGATGATCTTGGCTCAGCTGATACACATCAGGGCAAGAAGATGGTGACACTATGATGTTCAGTCTGCGTGTGATGTTTGATTTGATTTTCCAGAATGGCCTCCCTGCACTATTGGACATTCTCAACTTGTTTTGCTTTGCGTCTTCACATTAAGTCCCCATCAATGTTTGTGATGAAGGCAATGTGAGAAATTAATGACTATTCATTTTGATTCAGATTTTCTATTCATTCAGTTCATTACCAGTTTTCACTGAGAGGGGTTAAAAGCAGAGGGGGAGGGGGAATTGCTGATTATTATTTTTTTTGTGTATAAAGCTCATTAAGCCTTATATACAGCATAACTTGGAGAAATACCGATGGTGTTATCATCAGCAGAAGTTCAGCTGCAGACAGATATGTTAATGTATGTAACACTATTATACTCTGATAACAGAGAGCCGTGTAAACAGAAAATAAATAAATAATATGGATGGATAGATGAACGGACAAATATGAATATGTATATATGGATTTGCCCTACTACAAAAAAAAGCAATAATAATAATAGATTTTTTGAAAAAAATGAATACTTACAATTAACCCCATCAAAAAAACACTTTTGAACATAAAATATCAGTGATGTTGCACAGAGAATGTAGATTTGACTTTCCACACTTTTTGTTACTTTGGACATTACGGTATTTCCTAAGCCTGCTAATCCTTATTTCCCTCCTTCAATTCCTATAAAGAAAAATAAATTATTAACGCATTCATATTTAGCTTCCTGATCATTTGTATTCATTGGTGTTGCTTAATCACTACAAGCTTAGCACCATAAAGAAATGCAATCTGTTAAAATTTGAAAACTGCTTTGGAAAACATTTTTTTTTTTTTAAATATATGCTTTCTTCCTTTGTTTCAGATTAAGCAAAGTGGTTTATTTACTAATCAGGGAATTGTAGTGCATCCAAACTAAAACCATTTCTCAATTTATCTAAAAATTGTTTCAGAAAAACAGCATTTGTGAAAAAGGTTCCTAACATATCTCCACTAACACAGTAACAGCAGAAACTGCACAATCAGATCTGTATAAATGCACCCAGTATTATTCCCTATTTTTTCTTTAAATATACATTTTTCTGTTAAAGTTGCCACTTGGAACCGCATTAAACACCTCCTTCTAGTATTACAATTTATATATGTACTGCTAAGAAAAAATCTGTTGCACTGAATACATTAAGGGCCATATGTGTTGCAGAACAGGAGACTTGGGGGGATGAAGTCCTGGATGTAAGGTTCTTTAGCCACTGATCTCTACTGTTAGTGAAGGGGCAGTAGGATAATAAATAGTATTTTTTGATTTTTAACTTTACGTAAGGCATCTGTTTCTCTAAGCAGCTGCCTATTATACAAAGAAATACCAGAAGTATAGTGCTCTGTCAGACTTAATTTGATTGACTCATGTCTCTTTTCAGCCTATGTAACTATGTACGTAGGGTGCAGGTTGATGCCCCCCAGTGGACTGCACATTCTTCTATTAGTTAGGTAGCAAGATGGAATCACATTGAATACCTGGCCACGCACCACTGCTTGTAATGGCTATGCTTTAATTGAGGACATCAACACTAAGTTATTTATTGGCAGAGAGGAGGGGACATAACTTACAAAGGCAGGGTCATGTCATAACAAATCTCCACTTCTCTATTAGTGTAGGAGTCATCAAGGTTTTCCTTGTGCTGAAGATCCAGGTGTCTCTGGGACCTAAAAATGTTTCTATTATAGAAAACTACATGGGAAAGGGATCACAAACATGGCCCCTCGCAGATGTTGATGGCCGCCAACTCACAGTAGTCTCTGAATTCAGTACATGGCCAAAGAATTATGGGAGTTATAATTCTTCAATATCTGGGGTGGGGGCGGGGGCAGGGTTTTATATTCCTGGTGTGTACTGTAGTGTGTAACTCAGCACCTATATACTGTATGTGGTTAATTCAGAATGCTTTTCAATCTGCCTTGTGCAGAACAGCATTATACAGTTCCTAAACTAAACTGTTAATAATTCATCTTTCTTAAGTGTGCTGTATGAAGGAATGAAGTGGCTTGTATATTAAAATTGAAGGTACTTAACGGAATGTTGGTGTTTGTATTTAGCATTTACTGTGTATCAACATTTAGCTCGTTTGCTGGGCGTCTGTCTGGTTTTGTGATTATAATTAAGGTGTTTTTATATGTTTTATGTTCTTGTCTCTCACACTGTTTTTACTCCAGCCTGCTCATTACAAAACTCCCCAGAGCTGTTGTGACTCCTGACAACAGAGAAGTTCAATAGAAATTCACCAATTAAGTATACTCTATGGCACAAGCATGCCAGATATTTTTTAAAGACAAAAGTAGGTACAATATCTTTTAGCCATATGAAAACTGTAGAAATTGAAAAAAGTATGAAAAAATAGACATCTGAGGCAAGACAGAACCCATATTTAATCTGCAATTTTATATATATTATAAACATGCACATGAAATATATAGCTACAAGCAGTAATGCACCAGATTCTGAATACAGCCAGGGCCGCCATCAGGGTGTGACAGCCATGACAGTCAGGGCCGCCATCAGGCTGGCAAAGCATCATGGGAGGCGGAGACAGTAAGCTGGTTGCAGATGCACTATAGATTCTATCAGTTCATCTTACAGCTCCATTCACATTTTTGTCAGTCGAGCTGACAGATACGATCCTACAATGTAACTCAACCATGCACGTGCATTACCACATAAAGCTGGGAAGGAGCCTGTCAGGCCAGGTAGCTATTTACATTTATATGTATATTTATGATGTATCTAGGCCCCTTGATGGCATAAGTATAAATGCATAGATATGTATACGTGTGGGTGGGGTTTTATCTTTTGCAGTTGTTCAGGAAAAGATAATTAGGAGCACCTAACAACTTTTCTTTCCACATCAATACTCTTAAATTAAGATAGACTGCTCCCTGACAGCTGATTTTAAGGAGCATTAACCCCTTAAGGACACATGACGTGCGAGACACGTCATGATTCCCTTTTATTCCAGAAGTTTGGTCCTTAAGGGGTTAAAGGGACGCTGTGGGCGCCAGTACAACTGTAATGCATATGGTTTGGTTTTGTCTGTATTATTATTTTTTGCACACTCAAAAGCTTATAGTTTTTGCGCAATAAAAAAAAATATATTTTTTTTTTCAGAATGCTGCACTATAATCTTTTCTCTTAACCACGCCCCCTCACTCCAGAAAAATACTTCCTTATCAGTGTATGCACACAGCTCAGCCATTGACAGCACTTAATGAGCTGCTATTATTTCCCAACCAAGCTGCAGGCTGTCAGGCGTAAAAAATAACTGTCAATGTATTAAAGTTGTATTGATGCCAGCAGCGTCCCTTTCAACATCAATACCACAACCACATTGGATGCACCAGGAGGTCTGCCTGGGTTGAAATGAGATGATTCAATCCTATTTCATGTAACCCCTAGCTATATAATGGTGGCTTTTTTGGTGCAGAAAATAATCAATGGATGTGAGATGTTTATTTTATTGCATAGTTTAATATTTTTTATTTACATCTGTTACATTGATCAATTGTTGCAGTTACAAATATAATGGAATTTACTTTGACACCTAAACATTAAAGCGCAAAAAGAATAGTTTTATGATTAGTTTTTACGAACATAAGCCTGTCCAAGCATAAAATACCCCAAATAAAATTAAGCATAATTAGAAAAAAAAATTGTTCATTCATTGCAGGATTCTATTAGATTCTACATGAAGATTCTGAGTATATTGCATTGAACAATAAATTGTATTTCTACAACACACAGTAGGTTTGTCCGCTGTACCTTCGACGTTCGGGCTAATCTTATAGTAATAAATAAACAAACAAACAACGCCAAGTTTTGCTATGAAAAGGCCACAACCGATTTATTGAAAATCATTGTCCCGCAAAACCTGTAACTAAAATAGGTGCGTTAACATGGACAACAATCAAAAACATATTAACCTAAACACATAACTTAACAGGAACCCCCCAGCTTGCAAGGTATGATGGTGCCCTGCTGAAAACCAAATTGGGGAGGGCATATCTAGATGCCTGCCCTCCTACCTCAGGTTTCCAGTTCCCTGCCAACCAGGAACCTTCCACCATCATTGCTACCAATAATCAACTAGGCCTGATTTAGGTAAATAGCTGGCAAGCTTCTGCCCATGACTGTGACAGAGAATCCAGACCTAACCTAAAGAGAGGGAGGGACAAACATCTTAGGTAATTTTTAAAACTGAAATGGCCCCATAACACCTAACTGACTACTTCTTATAACCTATTGACTCCTACGCCCAACATTGTGCCTGACAAGTGACCACCTGTCCTAGCCCTACTCAGTCCCCTGTCTAGCCTTTCTCTGGTCTATTCTGGCCCTGTGAGCTGCATCACAGAGCAAGGGCTATAAAACACACATATGATATAATCCACATGGAATCTAACATGGATCCCTAAACTGCTTTAGAGGGGCACTATAGTGTTAGGAATACAAACTATATCACTGGAATCGATATTTAGGTCCCTAGTCCCCTTCTCTGTGGAATAAAAAGGCTGAGATCATCAATTGCTTGACGATCTCAGCCAATCGAATGCTTTCCCTTAGGAAAGGATTGGGAGGCTATTGCGTATGCACAGCAAAACGTTGCACTGCGCCAATGAACATCTCCTCATAGAGATGCATTAGGTGCTGCACACGTAAGTGCTGCACACAGTGTAGCACTGAGATAGGATGCACTTCTAGTGGCCATCTGAGTTACTGCACCTAGAGGTGTTAACAAGCTGCAATGCAAACATTGCTTTTTCTCTAAAAAGTAGCATTAACATTTGAAAAGTATAGTTATATGTGGCCCAGTAAACACAGTGCTGACTAATAAAACAAGCAACTATTTTTGAAAAGGATATATTGAGGACTGGGAAAAGATCCATGTACTAGATATGTGTACTATTTTTAATAAAATATTTGTACATTATTTTCCATGGCATCAAAATATATTAAAAAAAATACTTTTTGTTTCATTTTGTTTATTTTTTTTTTTTAAATATCTTAAATGTAGTGTCAAGTCATTGGCATTCATTAATTATAACAGAATTATCTGCTAAAGTGAGAACTGATAGTGAAAATTGCGAAAATGGAAAGATTTGCTAAGTTAGTCATGCTTTCAGTTTGGCTAAGCTGGCCTTAAAGGGACACTATAGCCACCATAACAACTTGAGCTCAATGATGCAGTTTTTGAGTGTAGATCATGCCCCTGCAGTCAGCATTCAGGGGCATGATAAATACACCAAAACGGCTTCATTAAGTTAAAACTGTTTTGGTGACTATAGTGTCCCTTTAAATTTTAAAATTTAATTCAAAGTGAATTTCAAATTCATGGCCAGAGGTAGAGAGAAGCTGACAGAGAAGTTTTACAGTTTTGTTATTTTGACGTTTAGTGAATAAACCTGTTAGTTTAGTGAATAAGACTTGAGAAAGAGAGAATATCCTGCAAGCTTGTCTGGCCAACATTTTTGCAGTGCCTAAAAAAAGAATCTGAGATACTGCATTACTTCATCATTTTGCATCCACATCACTGTGCTAATTTAGCTATCATAAAACTCCACTTGTTTACAAGCACAGACAGCGATCATCTGATATTCAAAATCCATCTGTCTTAGATTCCTGTGATATTAAACCATTGAAAAAGGTGACCTACTTTAAGAGGATGAAAACATATAACGTACACTTGACTAAAACAAATTGTGATTTTGTGGATTCTAAAGCTGATTCACAGACTACCAATCACATGAATCCTAGACATCCAATTCTTCTGTTTCAAAATACGATTGATAATTCAATTAACTTGATAACAACGCTGATCATTCATTTTATTGGAATTTGGTGCAAAATGTATGATGTTAAGCATGTCCTTTTAACCTCATTTGCTTCTACCGTTATTGTGTGGATTTCCTTCTTAAATTTTTGGCAAACGTAGCTGGATTTGAGTTGTGGCATCGCTTAGAGTCAGCTGACAGTAGATGGAGCCCAGAGTGGGGTCCTCAAATGCCCCAGGTCTAATCTTAACTTTCTTTCATTGTATCTTGAGTAGAGTACTCAATACTGAGAGGAAAAAAACATCTACAATGATATCATTTGTGACAGTGTCCCTTTAATAAACCATATTTTGAGTTAATTATACAGTACAGTGTGGGGGGCATTACTAAGGGCACGTGATTTGAATGCAGAGTTAATACACCAAGTATGAGATTAGTAAATATAGATTCAGGCAATATTCTGAATTCTATCAATGATTTGATGGCACAATGTGATTTGTAGAACATTCTTGATATTATGGAATGGCAAGGATTGGTTTTAAAAGGAGACATACAATTTCTCTTCAGTTTAAGACCCTTGCTTTTTTCCACCTAGCAATACCTTTGATCCTGAGTTGCAATCTACATAACTTCTACTGGTAGACTAATTTGCCTTGCCTTATAGTGAACGTCCGGGCATCAGTTGATATCACTGTCTGTTTAGTTCATATTTATTCATGTTTTTTTATTTTTGTGCATCAACTACTATATCCTGCAATATCAACATGAGTATAATAAGAGTAGAACACAAATGAATAAAAAATGTTTTCATTAAAACACAGATTACTAGATTATTAACATACAGTAGACCCTGTTGTTATGAGACAATACCTTTTTATGATTTTTAAGAATTGAATTTTAAACCCACCTGGGAATCTTGAATTATTGGATGACTTTAACTTTAAGGACGCAGGAAGCTTTTTAATTGATGCATCTTAGAATGGATTAACATCACAAACCTTTAATGCACCATTAGCGTAAGAAACATGAAATCCATTATTTGTATGGTACACAAGTAACATTTTTTTTTTCAATATTTTTAATTACTCAGATATCTACTGCAATAGCGTTGCTTTAAATAACAATTTATTTTAAAAAAACATCATTGTTTAAATCTGAAATATGAATTAAATTGCTAATCTTGTTTTGCAAGAAAAACTAGTTCTTAACGCATATCATTTAGTGAAAGTATAGCTTTTCTTTGTGATGTCATCACTAGTCTTTGAGCACATTTTACGTACCTAGTGTAAATTCCACTGACCATAATGTGTTAAAATAGAATTGGCCTTCTTGATATACAATGTGGACATATATAAAAGTGGCACTGGGGCGACTTTCTAACTATGGAATAATCAGATGTATTGTTGCTTTTAATGTTGAATGCCCCGCCTTTAGAACTTTACCTCTCAATCACTTTTTAAACTTAGACCTCACTGTGTCTTCTAATACATTTGTTCCACTATATAGAAATGGGTGTCGACAGTGAGGCATCTAATAGCGCCTATAATGGGTGGGACCGCCCATAGCATGGGTGGGTCCACCCATTGAAGGCTTCTGTCTGGCCGGCCCCAACCTACAGAGCTTGCAGAGAGTACTGTTGATGTTGTTGAGGGTTCTAGTACTTGTTCACAGTACGAGCCATCTAATGATGACCTTGTGCTATGCTGCTCTCGGGTACCGCTATACAGAACACTAGGGAACAAAATAAGGACAGTGGGATAGGACCTTGATATCGGCACTGTTGAGGAGCCTGCTGCTATCCTATATGCCTTTCATCCTTAATATTTATTTTTTTCAACTACGTACCCCTTACCTTTGTATGGGAAGTAAGACGACTGGAAGTTGAATTCTTCAAAACCCTATGTGTTATTATTTTACATATATTGAACACTAAGAAGAAATCAGAATATTATACAGCTCTCTACTAAGGAAAAAAATGTTTATGTCTGGCACACATGCCGAGTCAGGATGCACCATAAATAGTAAGCAGTTTCTAATACTGCAGATTGTTGACTTTCTTAAGAAGCCTTTTATGCGCCTGTCAAATATAATTTGTTTCTGACTAACTTATTCATTGTAGTAAATTAGCCCAATATAAAATTAATTAAATAATGGTCCAAGATCCACTGTAGTTTACATGCTAAAGAAATATAGGGGACTAGATGGAATTTTCGGATCCAATTTAGAATTTCTGATTAAAAAAAACACCATATAGTGGACAGCTCTTGAATATTTTGCATTGCCATCAGAGTCCTCATTTAAAATAAAATATGATAACCATAATTAAATGGATTTTACAAATCCATAGCCTAATCACCGTTCTTAACTCCGGTGAAAATTAGATGGTTAATTGCACTAATTCCCTAAGCTATTCCCTTAAGTGCTCCCCTGCTGCAGCAAACAAAGCAATCAGAGGATTAGACATGTCAAAATTTAAAAGACTGATGGTTAGCCTTATACTTAGGACTGTTGGCCTCATGTAATTAAGGTAAAATTAGCTTAGCTTGGGCATTCGTTAGAAAAGAAGAGCCACTGGAAAAAGGCCTTGATATCATGAAATGTTCCTGGAGGGTCATGTAATATGTAAATGGTTATGACAGGGGAACTAAGGGTTAATGGTGAATTAGGGGCAGGGGTACAGTTTGTATCCAAGTGATACGAATTGTAATACTTAGAACTCTTAGTAAGTCTTTACCCTAATTGTACGTCCCCCTAACACTTACCTCCCAACATTCCCAGAATTGGAGGGACAGCTACAAACGTGAGCTCCTATTCTATTGCTCCAGGCTTGAAGTTTTCTGTCCTCAATGGGGCACCATTGACAAGTTTTCAATAAGTACATAATTAAAAGCGCTCACCCTGCACAAACTAGACTCATCACATTCAGACACACATGAACATTTCAATATTGCTCTTCTCATGGGCCACCCTGAGGACCAAGTCCCCTCTTTACCATGCGGGCCCGCCCTTAACCATCTCAGTGGCACACACTTCCCTGTTGTCCACTTCACTCCTCCTCTAATATTTATAATTTCCAATCGGAACTTGTGCATTAACAATAGGCAAGAAAGGGACCAGAGCTTAGAGACCTCAGCTCAAAAACAGTATGCCGAAGAACCGAAGTACAGTAGCCTACAATGGTATTTAGTTGCTATGGTGCCTTCTCCTTTTAACTCAACGCATGAAAATAACATGACCACACACACTTTCACAGCTACTATTGTTAGGTTTAGTAGACGGGGTCCACTATGCAGCAGAAAGTTGGATAAAATGGTACAACAATCTCAGTACAGACAGGCAGAAAAATGGTTCAAGGTTTTCGGAAAAATATAAGGAAGGTACAATGCTTGCAAACACATATGTGTAAAGAAACAGTCGTTATGTATGATGGGAGCTATAAATCATTTTACCTTCTTCAACCAAGGGAGAACCTTAAGTCTGATCTGCATGTCTGTCTGCAATGATAAATAAGCTTCACACAAAACAGTGTGTTCCACATTATTCATAAACTAACTGTGAGTGATATCACAAACAATGTATAGTCAGATACTGGAAATTCCACAGCCAGCTACACAAAAGATTTAGACAAATTAACTGATTAACTGAACAGTAATTATAGAAAAGAAAAATTCTATGTGAGCAGTATGATACATCATTTTTGGGAATGCTTAGAGTATGATGTGTTTTTCTAATAATAGTTGAACCAACTACACGAAAATGTAATTGTATTTTTTCCAACATCTTTATATTACTGTTCATTGTATCTATCTATCTATCTATCTATCTATGGTATCTATCTATCTATCTATCTATCTATCTATCTATCTATCTATCTATCTATGCATCTATCTATGGTATCTATCTATGGTATCTATCTATGATATCTATCTATGGTATCTATCGATCTATCTATCTATCCTGCATTACCCAGGCTTACCTACAAGTAGTATGACATTGAATAGACTGTAGCAGTGATTCCCAAACATTTTAGGCTCAAGGCACACCTAAGTATTTTTCCAAGGCAATCAAAACAATTTTCTAGGTTGTATATATGTACAGCGCTGCGGCATATACTGGACCCCTGTTTGGCAGAAATGCTTGCCATTCAGGCGCAGATCCAGAACCTAATCTTGGGAGGGGCACTGGTAGATTATTTAACCCCTTAAGGACACATGACATGTGTGACATGTCATGATTCCCTTTTATTCCAGAAGTTTGGTCCTTAAGGGGTTAAAGGCATAATCCAGACACAATAACCTCTACAGAACTTTGTAGTGGTTATGATGTCAGTAGTGCCATAGTGCCTTCTCAGGGTAAGTAGTCAAACTGTTTAAGAACAGTTTGACAGCTTACCTAGGATCTGCCAGGATAGGGGCTGTAGTATGGAATGGGGCAGTAGTGTGTGTGAGGGGTGCAATATGTATGTGTGTGAGTGGTGGAGTTTGTGTGTGAGTGGTGCAGTGTGCGTGTGTGTGTGTGTGTGTGAGGGGTGCACTGTGTGTGTGTGAGGGTTACAGTGTGTAAGTGTGTGTGTGTGAGGGCTGCCATGTACGGGGGTGAATTGTGTTTGTGAAGGATATAGTGTGTATTTGTGAAGGGTGCAGTGCATGTGAAGGATGTAGAAGAAAGACCTGGTGGTCCTGTGGAGAAGCCCTGGTGGTCCAAGTAGTGAGAGTTAACTCTAGCAGTTCCTGAGCCTAGAGTTCACTCTCACGAGATTCGGAGCGTTGCCATGGTACTGTGGCAACGCTCCGAGTTTGCGAGAGGAGAACCCGGCTGAGCTGCAGGTTAGAGCTACCTCGGGTCCCGTTTCCCTTCCCTGTCAGCTGCAGCATTACAGTGCTAGCGGACCAGTGAGGGAGATCAGAGTTCTCCCCTTCGGTCCTGCAGAGCCAGCAGGGGAGAGTGAGGCATGGACGGTTCCCGGTGCTCTGATCATATGATTATAGCACTGGGGAAATATTTTGCGGCGCCCCTCTGTACCCTGGGGTGCCTTGGCACACAGTTTGGGAACCACTGGACTATAGGATTTATTCACAAACACAAACTGTTAGGAAACAGTTAAACCATTGAAAAGTAAAATATATATAAATTGAGGAAAATGCCTCCATCCAATTTATAGTAACAGCGTATTATTTACTATAAACCATGAGTATAGAAACTGGGGGATGAGTGGGATGAACCTCCTCTCCCCCTCCCCAGAAAATCTGGTGAAGCTTTTAAGATCATATGTTTCTCTGTTTAAAAAAAAAAAGAAGAAAAACAAGACATATGTTAAGAGTTGGTTATCTCATTATAATTATAGAATCTCTAGTAATATTAATATTTTTTCCAGGATTAAACTGCAGAAAACATTCTAATCTCTGTAAATGGGACTTGGAATACTATACCCCAATTTTTTACAATGTATTTCTATTTTAGCCTGAATTTTGCTAGGTTTGTTTTTAATTCACTGTAGTTTGATGTTTAGTAAATAATCATGGTTGATGATGATCACATAAATGACCTTTAGAAAAAGAAAGACAGCAGGTCCCAACTGATACAGTAACATCTATATTTGTCTATTATTCTCCCAGATCAACTGGGATTAATTATAAGGATATCTAGTAGCAATAACATTACAAAACACTCTAACTTGATAGTGACAACAGAATAACTATCCCCATGCTGACACTGCTCTCAGACGGCGAGGATTGTTTTATCAGGCACAGACAGACGTTTTTAGAAGAAAAAATCTCACGCTCTTGAGCCGTGGAATTTTTTAGTTTAGCCTTTATGGCTCTACACGCTACTCTGTAGAAAAATCCAGGAATTATGTATAATCTCTTGTTATATGTTATGATGGTGAAATGAGTTCCTCTAGCCATAGAAATAAGAAGCAATAAAATATAAACATAGTGTAAGTGACACACAAGGCAAACAGGCAAACTCTTAAAGGAACACTCCAAGCACCATAACCACTACAGCTCACTATGTTATGCCAGGAGTGCCTTAGCCTACCCTCCCCATATTGTAAAGAGTCAAACCATTTTAAAACCAGTTGATGTTTTACCTGGGGTCCACCGAGTATTTCTCTCCACCTCCACTAAAGCTCTATGAGAGTCAGAAGATCCTGCTCAGAAGCCTCTGTTGCCTCTCCCAAACTATGCGCTACAGTACAGGGGCTGAGAGCCCCACATGATCACTCACAATCAATAATGTTAAGCCCTGCACCTCCAGGCTTAGCTTAGTGAAACAAGCTTTTTGCTCTTACTGAGCTGCAGTGGGACATCTTGCAAAAATCATATTCGAGAATTTCTGAAATTTCTATTGTACTCCTTTAAGTGGGGTAGGAATATAAAGGACAAACTGATTAGAGCAGTTGTGGGTCCACTTATAAGTAAAACAAAAAAAGTTGTGATACACGGTATTAGTTTTGCTCATCCTAGGTCCGGCAAGAAATTGATGCTAGAGTATTATACTGTACATGTGATACCTCCTTCGTTGTGTACCTATTATATGTCTATGTGGTCTCACCTATATTGTTGAGACCATTAAACAAAATGAAAGACTTGCCTAGCATAAATCCACCATAATAATAAAGCGTACAGATCTTCCCATTCCTGGTTACTCATTTTCAGAAATATATTTATCCTCATGTTTTCTACATTTTGCAGTATCCAGTTTTTCAGCTGTGAATTTACGAAGGCTTAGTGATGGCTGCCTAAGCCTGATAGGATTGGGATACCTCTCGCTCTTTTAGGCTCGGGGTTTAGGCCTATATATAGGCAACATTATTTATTTTTCAATAACTTATTATTTCCAATTGCTGATTTGTTATTTTGCTACTTTGGAAAAGTGCATATTCTGAGATATCTTTCTGTTATTGTATAGGAATTTCCTACTAATTTCGATCTGTCTTCCCCATGCTTGCAGTCTCACCATCTTTCTATATTGCTGTTAATGCTATTCTATATGTGTTACTCAATATGTTTAGGACTGGCTAACACTCAGTTAGCAATATATCTGTGTGTGCTATCATGCTATTATGTTGCCCTACCATGATTGTTTTTACTGTATATACAAGGGTCTTCATGGAGCTGGACCAAATGCGGAAGCTAGAAGTTAATAAAAGAGACACAGTCTCCATAACAACTACAGCTTATTGGATTTGTTCTGGTGAGTAGAATCATTACCTTCAGGCTTTTTGCTGTAAACACTGCATTTTCAGAGAAAATGCAGTGTTTACATTACAGCCTAGTGATAACCTTACTGGCCACTCCTCAGATGGCTGTTAGAGATTCTTCCTGGGTCATGGCTGCCTAAAATGCATCCAAACATTCAGTGTCTCTACCCTCTGCATGCAGACACTGAACTTTCCTCATAGAGATTCATTGATTCAATTCATCTCTACGAGGAGACGCTGATTGGCCAGGGCTGTGTGTGAATCATGCTGGCTCTGCCCCCGATCTGCCTCCTTGTCAGTCTCAGCCAATCCTATGGGGAAGCACTGTGATTGGATCAGGCTATCACATGTCAGCAGACTGCTTGTTATGTTTTTTTTTTTAGGCAAACAGCATGCAGATCTACAGATTTTGCTATATTTATGGAGGCATGAGGGGCCCAGGGAGGCTAGATGGTGGTTTTAACACTATAGGGTCATGAATAATGTTGTAACTTGCTATGTGAATTATGTATGATTGACAGCATAGAGGCCAAAATGTTGGATATATTGATGTGGGTTAAAATGCCAGAAAAAAAAATTTTTAAACTCTACATTAGAAAGCCTGTTCTCTTCACTATTTGGTTTTGTTTATTGGGGATATCGTTTTACCCTGCCAGCAGAGATCTGATGGACATACGTGTGTGCAGTGTCCTACCTCTACTTGTGCTGCTGAGATGTAGTGGAGGCAGTGTCAGGATCGGGACAGGGATCCAACACGCAGAGTACAAAGAGTAGCAGATACGTATACCGGACCTTAGAATGGCCGGACTTAACGTAATACTACGTATAGAATGGTCAGGAACAAGCCGAGGTCGAGGGAACGAGAAGACAGGTAAGCGAGAGACAAGCCGGGTCAAGGATAACAGAGAAGACAGGTAAGTAATAACAAAGCCGGGTCAGAACCAAAAGACAGGAGAATACAAGAGCGCTGTGAGACTAGGCTGGCTAGAACCACGACAGGGCAATGAGCAAATGCTGAGAGCTCCCTTAAATACCCTGGTTCTAGAGACTAATCACGCCTCCGCCGAGACCTGATTCGTGTCCGGGATTTGACTGACAGGTCGGGCTAGAATAGCGTCATGACGTCGACTATTGAGCGTCACGTTACAAAAAGGCATAGTTCTCTCGCGGCCGGCGTTTACATGCGTGAGGGGACCGCGAGGAACGGGAGAATCATGCCGTCTGGATGGAAAAACGTCTAAGTCTCTACCCGTCTCAGAGGTAGAGACTACAGGTACCCTGACAGTACCCCCCCTCTCAGAAACGCCCACCGGGCGGAAGGAACCGGGACGAGATGGAAAGCGGGAATGAAAAGCCCTGCGAAGACGAGGAGCATGGACATCCTCCTGTGGTACCCAGGTCCTCTCTTCTGGACCATATCCCTTCCAGTCAACCAGGTATTGAATTTTCCCCCGGGAGATTCGAGAATCGATGATGGAGTTGATTTCGTACTCCTCCTGACCCTCAACCTGAACAGAGTGAGGAGAGGAGACCTTGGAGGAGAATCTGTTACAGATCAGGGGTTTTAGCAAGGAAACATGAAAGGAATTAGGAATACGTAAGGCAGAGGGGAGCGCTAGGCGATACGCAACAGGATTAATTCGATTCAGGATCCTATAGGGTCCAATGTAGTGAGGAGCGAATTTCATAGATGGCACTTTCAAACGAATGTTTCTAGTACTCAACCATACCCTATCACCAGGGACAAAACTAGGAGCCGGCCTTCTGCGTTTGTCAGCGTGTTTTTTATACAGTATAGAATTATGTAGGAGAATTTGTCGAGTCTGATCCCACAACTTCTTCAGATTGGCAACATGAGTATCAACCGACGGTACCCCCTGGGAAGAAGGAACCGACGGAAGAATGGAAGGATGAAAACCATAATTCATGAAAAAGGGGCTAGAGCGAGTTGAATCGCAAACAAGATTATTGTGTGCGAACTCTGCCCAAGGAATCAGACCGACCCAATCGTCCTGGTGTTCAGAAACAAAACAACGCAGATATTGTTCAATCTTTTGATTGGTACGTTCAGCGGCTCCGTTAGACTGAGGGTGATAAGCAGAAGAAAAATTCAATTTAATGCCTAGTTGAGAACAGAATGATCTCCAGAAACGTGAAACAAACTGGGAACCTCTATCAGAAGTAATCTCGGAAGGTATCCCATGTAAGCGAAAGATCTCTTTAGCAAAAATCTCCGCTAATTCAGGTGAAGTCGGAAGTTTAGGTAAAGGCACGAAATGAGCCATCTTGGTAAACCTATCCACCACTGTGAGAATAACAGTGTGCTTTTTCGAAACAGGCAAATCCACAATAAAATCCATCGCCAAACAGGACCAAGGTTTTTCTGGAACTTCCAGGGGATGTAAGAGACCACAAGGAAGCGAATGAGGTAGTTTAGTCTTAGTACAGACCTCACAGGCTCCGATAAAATCCTTAATATCCCTCCGTAAAGAAGGCCACCAGAAATCCTTAGAGATCAAGGAATATGTTTTGCCAACGCCCGGATGACCAGCCACCTTACTCTCGTGAAGGCACTGTAAGAGCTCCAGTTGGAGTTCAGGAGGAACGAAGTGTCTAGACGCAGGAGTCAGTCTAGGTGCCAGATGCTGCAAGCTCCTGATCTGATCCAGAAGCGGAGAATGGATTTTGAGAGTTGTGTTAGCGATGATGTTACACTTAGGTACTATAGAGGATAAAACCGGCTCAGATATGGCAGAAGGTTCATGTTGGCGAGACAAGGCATCAGCTTTAGAATTCTTAGAACCAGGCCTATATGTGAGTATGTAATTGAAGTGAGTGAGGAATATAGACCAACGGGCCTGTCTCGATGATAATCGTTTAGCCTCCCCAATATAGGATAAGTTTTTATGATCCGTCAAAATGGTAACAGGATGCAAAGTCCCCTCCAATAGATGTCTCCACTCTTTTAAAGCCATGATAACCGCTAGGAGTTCCCTGTCACCAATGTCATATCTGCTCTCAGTGCCCGATAATTTTTTGGAAAAATATCCACATGGATGTAATGGTTTATCCACACCCAACCTTTGGGACAGGATGGCACCTATACCCGTCTCAGAAGCGTCAACTTCGAGTAGGAAAGGCAGAGTAGTATCAGGGTGAACTAAAATTGGTGCGGAAGCAAACAGCTCCTTGAGAGTCTTAAAAGCCAGAAGTGCTTCAGTAGACCAATTCTTAGTGTCAGCCCCTTGTCTGGTCATATTGGTGATAGGAGCAATAATAGAGGAGTAACCCTTAATGAAACGTCTGTAATAATTAGAGAAACCAATAAATCTCTGAATGGCCTTGAGACCCTTAGGTAAAGGCCAATCTAAAATGGATTGGAGTTTCTCCGGATCCATTTCAAACCCCTCTCCAGAAATCACGTAACCAAGAAAGGTAGTCTGGGATTGGTCAAAGCTACATTTCTCTAATTTGCAGTACAAGTCATGTTGAAGAAGTTTGTGCAAAACCCTTCTGACCTGTCCGTGGTGAGTCTCAATATCCCTGGAATGTATAAGTATATCATCGAGGTATACAATAACGCAGTCATGTTGAAACTCCCTAAGAACTTCATTAATTAGATCCTGAAATACCGCCGGGGCATTACAGAGGCCAAAAGGCATTACAGTATACTCATAGTGCCCATAACGAGTATTGAACGCAGTCTTCCACTCGTGTCCCTGCTGAATTCTCACCAAGTTATAAGCACCTCTGAGGTCTAACTTAGTGAAAATCTTGGAACCCTTTAATCGATCAAAAAGCTCGGTGATCAAGGGGATCGGATAGGCATTTCTAATGGTTATCTTGTTCAAACCTCGGTAGTCAATGCAAGGTCTTAAAGAACCATCCTTCTTTTTAACAAAAAAAAATCCAGCCCCAGCAGGGGAGGAGGATCTCCTAATGAACCCTTTGTCTAGGTTTTCACGAATATACTCCTCTAAGACTAAGTTCTCATTCGTAGACAAAGGGTATACATGGCCCCTGGGAGGCATAGTATCAGGAAGTAAATTAATTTTGCAATCAAAAGGCCTGTGTGGTGGTAAGGTATCAGCCTTTCCTTTGTCAAATACCGCCTTTAAATCTAGATACAAGGACGGTATCTGTACTTTGGTAGAGTCGGTAGGGTCATTAAGTGTGTTAACAATACAAAGGGGTGACACTCTCTTTAACCCCTTAAGGACCAAACTTCTGGAATAAAATGGAATCATGACGTGTCACACACGTCATGTGTCCTTAAGGGGTTAAACATCTCTCTTGACAACCCTAACCCCACGACACTATTTCCCCTGATTTCCAATCTATAATGGGGTTATGTCTCTTCAGCCAGGAGTATCCCAGGACTATGGGAACAGAAGGAGATGAAATGAGTAGTAGAGATATCTCCTCCTTGTGTAGAATACCAGTAGTTAAGTTAAGAGGTGTAGTCTCCCGGAAAATCACAGGCTCAACTAAAGGTCTACCATCTATGGCATCAACAGCCAAAGGTGTCCTCCTTAACTGGGATGGGATAGCGTGTTTGGTAAGAAAAACTTGGTCGATAAAGCTCTCAGCAGCTCCGGAGTCTATCAATGCCACAGTCTCTAAAGTTCCCTTCTCCCAAGTTAAAGAGACGGGTAATAGAAGCCTGTGTTCTTTGTAGTTATGAGTAGAGGACAAAATAGAAACACCCAAGGCCTGTCCTCTAGAGAAACTTAGGTGCGAGCGTTTCCCGGGCGATTGGGACAATTCAAACGTAAGTGACCTCTGACTCCACAATACATACACAGTTCCTCCCTTCTCCTGTACTGTCTCTCCTCTTCTGAGAGGCGAGTAAGGCCTATCTGCATAGGTTCTGGAAACTGTGGAGTTTTGGTTTCAGGACTTTGAAATGAAGGAGCTAGTCTAACGGAAGGTCTACCGGTTCTATCTCGAGTGTTCTGCCTCTCTCTTAGACGTTCGTCAATGCGAGAGATAAAGGAAATTAAGTCCTCCAAATTCTCGGGAAGCTCTCTCGTCGCTACCTCGTCAAGTATTACATCGGATAATCCGTTTAAAAATACGTCTATATAAGCCTGTTCATTCCACTTAACCTCTGCCGCCAAAGACCTGAACTCTAGTGCGTAATCCACAAGTGTTCGGTTCTCTTGTCTAAGGCGCAACAGTAATCTAGCTGCATTGACCTTTCTGCCAGGGGGGTCAAAAGTTCTTCTAAAAGCAGCTACAAAGGCATTATAGTTATAGACTAACGGATTATCATTCTCCCACAACGGATTAGCCCATCTCAGAGCCTTCTCAATGAGTAAGGTGATAATAAATCCCACCTTTGCCCTATCAGTAGGGTAGGAACGAGGTTGTAGCTCGAAATGGATACTGATCTGGTTCAAAAAGCCACGACACCTTTCAGGAGAACCAGCATAACGTACAGGTGGGGTAACTCGGGAAGAAGCACCTACAGTGGCTACCTCTAGCCCTGAACTCACAGGAGGAATAGAAGTGTTACGCATCTCCTCAGGTGAATTATTAGGACGTGATAGTAATGCCTGTAGTGCTAGTGCCATCTGATCCATTCTATGATCCATGGCGTCAAACCTAGGATCAGGAGAACCAAGCTGACAGTTTGTACCTGCAGGATCCATTGGCCCTGTCGTAATGTCAGGATCGGGACAGGGATCCAACACGCAGAGTACAAAGAGTAGCAGATACGTATACCGGACCTTAGAATGGCCGGACTTAACGTAATACTACGTATAGAATGGTCAGGAACAAGCCGAGGTCGAGGGAACGAGAAGACAGGTAAGCGAGAGACAAGCCGGGTCAAGGATAACAGAGAAGACAGGTAAGTAATAACAAAGCCGGGTCAGAACCAAAAGACAGGAGAATACAAGAGCGCTGTGAGACTAGGCTGGCTAGAACCACGACAGGGCAATGAGCAAATGCTGAGAGCTCCTTTAAATACCCTGGTTCTAGAGACTAATCACGCCTCCGCCGAGACCTGATTCGTGTCCGGGATTTGACTGACAGGTCGGGCTAGAATAGCGTCATGACGTCGACTATTGAGCGTCACGTTACAAAAAGGCATAGTTCTCTCGCGGCCGGCGTTTACATGCGCGAGGGGACCGCGAGGAACGGGAGAATCATGCCGTCTGGATGGAAAAACGTCTAAGTCTCTACCCGTCTCAGAGGTAGAGACTACAGGTACCCTGACAGGCAGGGAGTAATTTGACTTCTTACAATGGGGAAGAGACTAACCACTACAATGTGCTGTAGCGTTTATGGTGCTAGTTGTTTCTATTTGCTTGCCTGCCCTTTAAGGCCTGTATTCACATTTCAAATAAAACCAAGCCATATAATTTAAAAAAATCGATTCAAAAAGGGCATACAGGTTGCTTGACACCATAGAAAAAAAAGATTATTTTTTGTTTGTGCATTTATGTTTGCCTCAAATGTTTTGTTTTTGACTTTATTGTATATTCTTATATTCTTCCTATAACATGTAATGAAGCTATAGACCCGTTCCTGTATCTTTAAGTGTATCAGATGTACCTCTTTGAGGAAAGCTAAGAGATCAGCCAGGCTATTGTATCTCTTGAACAGAACAGATTAAGTAAGTAACTCAATATGCTAATGTTCAATTTATAACTTTGTAACTTAAGAAGTGAGCTAAAACTCAATTGAAACCTCTTAAAAGGGTGTGTTTTTAGGAAAAGAGTCAAACCACTATTGTATTGTTTGTAGAATAGTCGTATGGCAGTGCATGCTATACGACTATTCTAAAGTTTGTGTACATTTCAGGAATCAGGTAGCATGAGCCAACAACTTAATTATAATCTGTCTATTAATCTTTACTAGTGTTTTGGCTGGAACAGTGTATTGATAAAAGAATTAGAATGTCAATATAGGTATTTCATTATTAAAGGGAATTTCTGGGCACCAATGCAACTTAAGCTTACTTGAGGTTTGACCTCCTTGCTTTACTCTATTTTTCTCATCAGCTTTTTTTTTTTTTTCAGATTAACCCGACCCCCTTAACTACACATTTTCTTCTCACTCAATGTGTTCCTGGCTGGCTTTGTTTTATCATACATACACAGCTCAGGCCCTGAGAACAGTGTCAGCTGAACTGCTGGGAAACAGGGGGCCTGCAGGAGAGGAAAAGGATGACCAAGGAGACACATGGGATCTTAAGTATATCAATCAATCCATGTTACTTGTCTGTTTATATGTCTATCAATGATTCACAAACGGAGGATACAGCACTCACACTTAGGAATCCAGGTGCTTATCAGGGCCAGGGTTGGCAAAACTCTATTTAGTAGATAAAATAAATAAGCTCCAGGCATTTAGGATTGCTGCAGGAAGGCAGGTTTAGTGGATCAAACATAATAATAACATAAGCATAATAATCATACAGACTGTAATATTTACCAATTAAGTACCATTTTTATGTTGATTTTCTTGTTTTTAAACGTCAAGGCTCATGTTATATTGTTCAAACGCTCTTGTGGACAATCTCAGCTGTACAGCATCTTTTTAATGTTTAAACACTGATTTTTGTTGGAGGTACCACTAAATAAAATGTTAATTTTATCGATAAGTTCAATTTTTATTCCAGTGAGTGGTTGTGTAGGCAGGGCCCCGCCCGGTGCACAGCTGTGCCCAGCGGCCTGTAATGCTGTTAAGACGGCCCCGTTCAGCCATCTTTCAAGCTGGTTAAGATTTGACACAGAAATTAGAGAACTTGCAACTAGGAGTTACTAGTCTCAAAAAGAGAGAGAAAGAAACAAAACATATTTTCAATTTAAATTTTATAATAATGTACTAATAAAAAATGTATACACATAAAAAGGGAGGGATGGGGGGGGCCTCCTGCAGGCCCCCTGTTTCCCAGCAGTTCAGCTGACACTGTTCTCAGGGCCTGAGCTGTGTATGTATGATAAAACAAAGCCAGCCAGGAACACATTGAGTGAGAAGAAAATGTGTAGTTAAGGGGGTCGGGTTAATGAACACAACATATCTAGCTATAGCCTATATGGGGGAACTGAATCCTCCACATTTGTTTGCTGACAGGTGATTTTAATTAGCCTTGTAAAATGTAAAATTTTATTTTTGTGTGTGCGCTGTTTAACCCCTTAAGGACCAAACTTCTGGAATAAAAGGGAATCATGACATGTCACACATGTCATGTGTCCTTAAGGGGTTAATCTGTGGTTTTTATTATTTCCAGAGAGAATCTGTCTTAAGGGTTCTGTTCCACCTAGACGAAACATTACCAATGTTCTAGCATGTTAAGCCAAGAAAATACAGCAAACCTATTGATTTTATCTCTTCTGAATACAGACACAGGGAAGTTTAAAAGGCTTCTGTTATGGTAACAAAGACATGCAGTCTGTTATTGCTCCCTCTGTGGCCCCTAACAGAGCAGGAATAGTATAGAGCAGGAAAAGTAGGCATCAAGTGAGTTTACACTTACTTTCCCAAAAATTCAAATATTAGAATTAGAGCTTACAGTCTAATATCAGTAATGCAATGCAGGAAAACATCTTCATGTCCTTAAGCTTATACTTTATGAAACTAATCAACTAATAAGCTCTAATATAGCAGTTACAATACAAGAGAAGTAGAAACTAACATTCTATTATGAAGGATAAAATACAAGGGGAGTAAGGCCTTGCCCTGGTAGCTTGTACTTTGCATATGATGCACATAGAAAGTAGAACCCTGAACAACTCTTTCACACAGAAAGTAGAACACCTGCCTACTATAATGTAATCCAGCCTTATTACACTTTAGTATAACCATTACAATACAATGAATGAAGATATTTGGCTGAAGAACTTACACTCAAATTGGCTAATATTAGGATTTTACATATTTGCACCATATGATCTTTTTTTTTCTCCCTCTGAATCTCTCTCTCTTTTACTTGAATTACTATTTTTATTCTCTCTTTATTATATATCTTCAAGCATTTTTTCATGATTTATTGGTGCCCTGCAATTTCCCTGCTCAATTCACTGTCATTTAGGAGTTAAATCACTTTGTTTCTGTTTATGCAGCCCTAGCCACACCTCCCCTGTCTATGATTGACAGAGCCTGCATGAAAAAAAATCTGGTTTCACTTTCAAACAGATGTAATTTACCTTAAATAATTGTATCTCAATCTCTAAATTGAACTTTAATCACATACAGGAGGCTCTTGCAGGGTCTAGCAAGCTATTAACATAGCAGGGGATAAGAACATCTTAATTAAACAGAACTTGCAATAAAGAAAGCCTAAATAGGGCTCTCTTTACAGGAAGTGTTTATGGAAGGCTGTGCAAGTCACATGCAGGGAGGTGTGACTAGGGTTCATAAACAAAGGGATTTAACTCCTAAATGGCAGAGGATTGAGCAGTGAGGCTGCAGGGGCATGTTCTATACACCACAACTGCTTCATTAAGCTAAAGTTGTTCAGGTGACTATAGTGTCCCTTTAATGTTTCCCAACAGCTTTACTCCTTTGATTCTAACAGTTTGATTCTAAGTCTATGCTGTGGAATTGTTTTACTTTATGATTTATTAAGTAGAATTTTGATCCTAGAAGTTTTAACTTTTTTTTAACATATCAGATATTTCTTTAACCCCTTAAGGACCAAACTTCTGGAATAAAAGGGAATCATGACATGTCACACATGTCATGTGTCCTTAAGGGGTTAAAGTGATATTTTCAGCACAAAAACGACCTTATCTTAAGGCAGTGATTTTGGTGTGAAGTAACTTTCCCTTTTCTCCGTTAATGTAAAAAAAAAAAAAAAATAGCTGTTTCTAAAAGGCTGCAATGTTTATATTTGGCAGAGAACACAACTCTAGTGGCTGCCAGATAGACAACCACAACAGGCACATTCTCGTGGAGAACACAACTTTTGCAATAAGTCTTTAGTGCTTCTGAGTGGACCACAAATCATCACGACGGATGATCTCACACTAGGCAGAGTGGGCTGCTGTGAGGAGAATGTCTCAGCCATGGATTAAAGATACAGTAGTTTAAAAATTTTTTAAAAAAACTTTTATTAAGAAAATAGGGGCCCTGAGTCTAAAGTAATACATGAATACTCTAAAGTTAAAAATGAATATATTTATTTTTAATGTTAGAGTGTTCCATTAACCAACATAAAGTTTATTGCAACGGCTAGGTATGTTATTGTACAGTTTATTTTTCATTGATCCAAGATCTGTGCTGACTGTTCTGCAGAATACCATTACAGTAAATAATATCTACAGTTATTGATCTAATGTGTGCATTATCCGTGAATATTTAGTCTCTAGGAATTAGATTATTAGATACCAGGGAAGCAAAAACATTTAAGTGACATTTTCAGAAAAAATATATTTTTTTGTTTTTCTCCTAAAATAGTCTTTTAACAGGTTGTAACAAATTGCAGAGACACATGTGTGCACATAGAACTACTGTACAGCTAGTTTATCCCCATAGATGATATAGAATATGGGGTAGCAACTTTTTTTATATACCACCTAAATTTTTCACAATTTTAACATGACACGGTATCTTTAATTAAGAAGATCAATCAAACAGATCAAAAACATTTCCAGATGGACTCTGCTTTAAAGTATCTTTATAGCAAGAATGGTTCTAGTATTGCAAATAAAACATAGCAGATGTGAACATTTTATCCTCTCTTAATAGGTGAGTAATCAGCTGCTAATGAGCCATTGTTTCTGCTCATGTAGTCTCTTATTGATCTTTACACAGTCCTAGAAAAAAAATATTATTGGAATTCCCTTAAAATTCAAAGCACAATCACAAGGTATACATTGGAAGAATATGGATTACTATTTCTCAAGAATGGTAAGGCGGGTATATATCACAACAAATCCGTTATAAGTAATTACTTACGAGCAGCTATATTACTGAGCACAAAGGGAATACTTGCATGTACGGAAGGAGGTGTACAAAGGTTGGATTCATGGAGAAAAATCTTTTTTAACCAAAAAAAGGAAAACAGAATGAACACAACATATCTAACTATAAACTTACAAATACGTTGTGGGTGTACTTTATTTTTTTCCTGGCTAATCCATGGCAGCAACACAATAGGGAAGCTCAGCCTACTTGGCTGTTTAGGACAGGTCTCCAGTTTTATTTCTGCCCTCTAGGCAGTGGACACGGTACTAGGTAATTGCTTACTTAACAACTTGTTTATCTAGCTTATCCCAAGGGAGTACAGCATCTCTCCTTTGGAAGCCCCCAGCACGTTACCCCCGGGAGTTATTGTGTGACAGCTCTCTGATTAAATAAATCTTGTCATGGGTTCTTGGAGAGGCCTTGCCTTAGGACTATGGGTCCTGCAATATACCTTGCCCAATGCACTTTAAAAGGCTCTGTTCATGTGAGGTATGTACTTTTGTACTCCAGACAGAGAGACCGACCATTATCTGTAATTCTCTGGAACTGTTTTGGACATGGGACCATGCGGGCGGTTGGTCACAATTAAGACTTCCAGGAAATTCCTGAACCCCTGAACTGAAATGGGTGATTTTTGGAGGTCACCCAGATCAGGGCTATCAGGGGTTGTAACTTTTGTGGGGGTTTTATGTATTTGTAGGGTACTTATGGGGTGTTTGGGAAAAAGTGTGTCTTTTCTGTGCTTGGAGATAATTGGATTAGATTAGTACAGTTCCTGATCCAATTATCTGCCAGGCACAGAGGAGCGATTATCTGTTTTTTTTTATGGGAGTGTCCTGGGCCTGAGAGCCAATGTGATTGTGTATTTATTTCTACTGTGGTTTACTCTCAGGTCCAGAGGGGAGTGCCCCTTGCATGGGGGCTGTCATAAAAGGCCAGTTGTGGCTACCATTAAAGTGAGATTCGTTTTACCCTTCATGAAGTATAGGCTCATGTTTGGTGGGTTGGAGAGCTATATTCACACTCTGGGGATTGCTATAATCACTATACTCCCTTGGATCACAACATTTGATCATGTAAGAGCAGCCTGCTTCGCTCTCTGGACTAGGAGAGGTCTACCCACTGAAAACTGGATCCTGGTTTTGGGTCCAGGGTGGGTGGAGGACAGCGAGACCCCAACCAAGGGTTGTGGCGGTTTGTGGGGTTATGGTGTTCCAGTGCAGTGCTCATGGTGCTCGCAAGTACTAGGAAGCAGCGATTGATGGAGGTACCCGGTCGGTGTGCCAGGCGGTCCGTCACAAGCTTTTCTACTATTCTTGCTATTGTTGTAAACAAGTGTTGTGTGAGTTATTTCCAGAACAAGGGTTTGGTTTTGGTACAAACCCTCGTTAGTCTTTATTTTACCAAACAAAACCACACACAATAACAGCAGTCTTTGTTTTACTGAACTCTTCAATTATACGATTTTTGATTATCCGGGTGCCTCTGACATAATTTTGAATCCGGATATCGCAACTCGACTGTATCTCAACTAAATTATTAAAAAAAAAATTACAAAAATGTTAATGGGGAATGCTACACCACCTCACTAAATTATTTGCGCCTTCCCAGGGGAGGCACATCTCCCTAGGAGATATCGAATGGATCATTCTGAATAGAGACAACAGCGGACTAAGATGGGGAACGCATCTTCTACAGATGAATGCCCAAGGGACATGGACTCAGAAAGCTTCTCACATAGAGATAAGATCAGCCTACCTAGCTCTTCTTCATTTTCACAACTTCCTAGAAGGGAAGTGGATAAAAATCTGAATGAACAATGGAAGCATAAAGCATTGGGGCATGCCAGAAGTGGATCTGATGCCTAACTCATGAATTTCATCTGCCCCATCTCATAGCTCTAGCCACAAATGCCATATCCAACCCTTGGTCATTCAATCTAGTATATGTTTTTCCTCCATTTCCCCTTATTTGGAAAACACTAAGGAAAATTAAGCAGGAACGTCTTCAGGCTATAGCAATTCCTTTCTGGCCTCACCCTGGTTTCCACCCGTAAGGTCAATGGCAATTGTACCCCCATGGAAACTCCCCAGATCTTTGAACCTTCTTATTCAGGGTCCAACAATACATCCACACCCATCCAATCTCCATTTGATGGCTTGGAGATTGAACAGAGAAATCTAATTTCTCAAGCAGTAATGGATAGTTTATTGCAGTCTGGAAGAAAATCTACTTCTTCTACATATTACCTTACCTGGACAGCTATTGTAAACTGGGCTAGAGACAAAGTCATTTCTTTTTCATCTCATTCTGTATTGGATATCTTATAATTCCTAGAAGTGAAGTTAGACAAAGGTTGCAGTCTGAACTCTCTTAAAGTTCAAGTTTTGGCTTTATCAGGTCTCACTGGGGTTAGAGGAGCAATGGATTCTATTGTGGCCCGTTTTTTTTTTACGGCCGTAAGAAAGGTCCATCCTCCCATCATATCTTTGTCTTCTCCATGGGATTTACTTTTAGTTCAAATGTCCCCATACTGACAAAGTAATTTTCTGCCCTGTTCCTGAATTTTTCCCTAAGGTAAGCTCCAATTTTTATCTAAATGAGAACATTATTTTACCATCCTTTTGCCGATATCCTAGTACCACCGAGGAAGAGCCATGGCATACATTGGATGTTGCAAGATGCCTTTCTATTTATATTTTAAATAAATTAGAATGGAGATAATTGTCAATGTTTTTCCTCAATGTTTCTGGACACATCCAGGGTTTAGCTGCATCAACCCTGATTCGCTGACTTGTATCAGCCATTTCAGCAGCATACCAAGCACAAGAGGCAAACGTTTCTGATGGGCTAAAAGCACATTCTACTAGGTCAATGGCATCATCATGGGCAGCGACCACTAACCTTCTTTCTGAGAGACACAGAATTTGACAGCAATATTCTCTCTTCAACATAAGTTACATTTGTAAATAAAAGCCTTTTTTCAGCATTCAATTGTCTTGTTTTTTTTTTTTTTTTTGTCTTTTGTTTGTTTCAATCCATCCCTTTATATAGCATGGTTATTACCCTAATGTGATGCTGCCATGGATTAGCAAGGAAAATAAATTACGGTAAGTATGGAGACATTTTCTAAATTCTATGCACTAATAGACAGGGACTGCCATGACACTTCATGTTTATTTTACTTTTGGAAAATATCTCCATACTTACCGTAATTTTATTTTCCTGGTCATATCCATGACAGCATCAGTTTGTTCCCACCCTTCTCTGATAGGCATCATTTATTCCTAGAGCTCGTTACACGACTGGGATGGGGTATTGGGGGGATGGGGATTTATAATTGTATTCCTGTCCTAAACAGCCAAGTGGGCGGAGCTTACCCTTTTGTGATGCTGCCATGGATATATCCAGGAAAATAAATTACGGTAAATATGGAGACATTTTCTAAATTCTATGCACCAATAGACAGGGACTGCCATGACACTTCATGTTTATTTTACCCAATAGCTCCACCTACATGTAAAGTCAGGTTAACACAGGTTACATTTTATTTCTCAACCGATATTTATAGTTTATTATATCCATAAAACTATCTAAAGACAACTTTTCCTATTATTTATTTTCGTTACACTCCATAGACCACATGAGCATGCAAATTAATTCTACAGTTAGATCCATTTAATTGATTCTGAGGTTAATGTACAGGGTTAGGTATATTATTGCTCAGTATTTACTTCATTGATTCAACAGCTGCTGACTTCTATTTTAAATACCATTATTGTAGTTAATATGTAAACGTATTGATCTAGCGTGTATATCATCACACTGAATATCGAGAAAGCCAAAAAAATGTATCGGGATAATATGTTGCTTACAAATAAAAATACATGTTTCATGTATTTAATGGCTAATTATTTCTGTATTTTCTTTATTAATATGTTGATATGAAATTATTATTAAATTGTTTTATCTTTTCCCAACCCTTATAAAGTCAAAGACACCAGCAACATACTGAAACATTCCGCTCACCCACCTAAATATTGAGTGACTTTGTAATTGCTTTGCATACTAGATTATTAAATACTGTAGAGTGCTCTGTATCAATCCATTTGTAGGATATACATTTACAAGACTAATATCTTATAAGATCAAGTTGTGTATAACTATATCCAGAGCCCTGAAATTGTATTATTTTCCCTTAATGCACATGTTGTCATTATGTATTTTGTGTATTACATTATATACATTATATTATATTTGACATTAGAATTTATTTTACATATATATATATATATATATATACACATCTTATTTTTATGTTAGGTATAGTGTTAGTTTGGGAGTTAATGGTTAGTTTTAGGGTGATGTTTGCTTCATTACAGTGAAAGAATTTTGCATATCTATCTATCTATCTATTGTGACAAACTTTGCAATTTTTTGACCCACGTCCCGGAAGTCGCATACTTCATGGTGCATGGCCAGAGGTTGCAAACAGAAAGTTTTTGCGATCGCGTCCCTTAAGATACAGGTTCCTCGTACATGCACAGAAATTACACAGCTATGCACCTTGACCACTAATGGATCTCAGGTGTCTCAGTCTGTGTTACATAGTCGAAGGGGGAGGGGGGGGGGGAGTGCCATGCTTATGGGGTGCACCCCTGGGCAGTCTTTGTCTATAAAATCCGAGAGCACCCCTGACCCAGTACTCAGTTATGCTGTAGATCCCTGTCCTTGTCACTGTGTGTTCTGTTCCTTCTCTTATTTTCACCCTGCTCTGCTCCAGTCCCCATTCCTGACCTCCCTCTATTGTATTGCACTCTCAGATTTCTGTCCTTTGCCTGTCTCTGATCTTCAAAACTGTGCTGACTGCCCTGACCTTTGGTTTTTGGCTAATTGGCTTCTTCTTACTCCCTTCATGGCTCTGACGTTCTGGCTCCAGTCTGCTTGGATTTTACTGTTTTCTTGTATTCAAAATAAACGGTAAGCTGTAGGTTATATACATGTGTGAATACGATGCTTGAAAATGTGGAAATGCATTTTGCTGTTGGGCAGACTATAATGACCAATCAAATAATTTATACAGAATACAGAAGTAATAAGGAAGACGTGTGCTGAAGGTAACAAAAGACCTCAAATAATGAGGCCTGAAAGCAAAAGAAAGAATGAAGCACGTATTTAGACGTCTTGTTGGTAACATGATAAAATACCATTTTACAGTCAAGGTAATAAAGACATAGAAACGTTTTCTTCTGAAAGCATTAAACCTTTACACAAGGTTTAATGCTTTCATGGTAACTTAAGATTGATTTTGGTTCATTGTTTAACCCCTTAAGGACCAAACTTCTGGAATAAAATGGAATCATGACATGTCAGACATGTCATGTGTCCTTAAGGGGTTAATGGCAACTAAAACTTTAATTGCGAGGTTTTGGAAAAATACGGAGATCCCAAAAAAAGGCCAACTCAAAGCACAACTATTATACCAAGGTCCAATTGGAGATGGAGAGGGGCTTACTTCGGAGTAATAACTTTCATAACGAGGGACTTTGTGAGTTTTATTCTAAATTTATTGCAGATATTGCAGACTGGTAAAGGTTTGGAATCTGGGTTATGGACATACTATTTCCTGTCAAGTCGGTTTGATAGCTAGATTAGGATAGCTCTATATGAGTTCTCTGATCCTTCAGTAGATATATAAACAACTTTATGCATGGGTAATTTGACTTTTTTTTTTTTATTATTTTTTTTATTTATTCTATTTTTTTTTCCCCTCATGTAAGACCAATTGTGTGTGTCCGGTCTACTAGCTACAGGCCATCTTTGTCCTCTTGTGTAGATGCGGTTGTGGCTATTATTTGCTATTATTGAATTTAATAGTGTAAATTTACATTTTTTTTTTTTTTGTCTTAAATGATGTGTGTATTTGTATTGTATGTTATTTCCGGGTTAAAATGCCTTCTTTGTCTGTGGCATCTTGCCCGTTTATGTGATACATAAAATAAAAAATAAATAAATAAAAAACCTTTACACAAACACAAGGTTTGTGTTTTTATCTTTCTAGAAGAAACATTTAAAAGTTAAATATGCATTCTCCATAGATAAACTGATTCTGATTTTCATTTGCAACATCATGCAGCATTTTAAAAACATCTCATACCATGTGTTTATATTTTTTTAAATCTCTTTATTTCTATTTTATTTTTAATTTCAAGAGTTACAGCATAATATATTTTATATTGTAATTATATTGTACTTTATAGCTTGATTATATAAAATACATTACTAATCTGCTTTAATAAAAACTTTAAAGGGTCACGCCAAACACCATGACCACCTCAGTGATATGAAGTGGTCATGGTGGTAGGAGTCAGTATGCGTAGTGTTTCTTCTTGAGAGATATTTGTAATTCTGTGCTGGTGCTAGCCGCACACGTGACTTTGGCCGCCCAGAACTCTTTTCTAGGCTGTCAATTCCGTGCATAAATTAAGTCTATTATCAGCTTGCACTGCGTGCTGACATCAGATGTGAAAATCTTCACCTTGCAGGCACGTTACCCATTCCACCATCCAGGGCCGGACTGGCCCACCGGGATACCGGGAAATTTCCCGGTGGGCCGTCGGCAACTGGGGCCGGGGTGACCTGCGGCCGCAGGGAGAACTTGAAAGGCGGCCGCAGGGGAAGCTTTTCATGAGGCCGGGAGCAGGCTCTTCTGGGGGAGCAGGCTGTTCTGTCTCTGCTCCCCCTCCCTCGCGCGCAGCTTAATGAGACCGGAGCCGGAATATGACGTCATATTCCGGCTCCGGTCTTTCTAGCGCGCGAGGGAGGGGGAGCAGAGACAGAACAGCCTGCTCCCCCAGAAGAGCCTGCTCCCGGCCTCATGAAAAGCTTCCCCTGCGGCCGCCTTTCAAGTTCTCCCTGCAGCCGCCAGCACAGCTACCAGTCTGCCCACCCACAGGCAGAGGCGTACTACTTCAATAAAATGTAAGTAGTCATTTTATGTGATGGGGCTAAATTAATTAAAGGGGGGGTGGATAATGGATTAATTAAAGAATTAAAGGGGAGGGAGGTTTAATTAAGGGGGGGTGTATTAATTAAGGGGGGGGTGTATTAATTAAGGGGGGAGTGAGTATTAATTAAGGGGGGTGTATTAATTAAGGAGGGTGTATTAATTAAGGGGGGAGTGAGTATTAATTAAGGGGGTGTATTAATTAAGGGGGAGTGAGTAGTAATTAAGGGGTGTGTGTTAATTAAGGGGGGTGTATTAATTAAGGGGGGAGTGAGTAGTAATTAAGGGGGGTGTGTTAATTAAGGGGGTGTATTAATTAAGGGGGGTGTATTAATTAAGGGGGGTGTGGATTAATTAAGGGGGGAGTGAGTATTACTTAAGGGGGGTGTATTAATTAAGGGGGTGTGGATTAATTAAGGGGGGAGTGAGTATTAATTAAGGGGGTGTATTAATTAAGGGTGTGTTAATTAAGGGGGGTGTATTCATTAAGTGGGTGTATTAATTAAGGGGGAGTGAGTATTAATTAAGGGGGGTGTATTAATTAAGGGGGTGTATTAATTAAGGGGGAGTGAGTATTAATTAAGGGGGGTGTATTAATTAAGGGGGGGTGGATTAATTAAGGGGGGAGTGAGTATTAATTAAGGGGGGTGTATTAATTAAGGGGGGTGTATTAATTAATTAAGGCGGGAGTGAGTATTAATTAAGGGGGGTGTGGATTAATTAAGGGGGTGTATTAATTAAGGGGGGTGTGTATTAATTAAGGGGGGTGTATTAATTAAGGGGGGAGTGAGTATTAATTAAGTGTGGTGTATTAAGGGGGAGTGAGGATTAATTAAGGGGGTGTAATAATTAAGGGGTGTGTGGATTAATTAAGGGGGGTGTATTAATTAAGGGGGAGTGAGGATTAATTAAGGGGGGTGTATTAATTAAGGGGGGTGAGGATTTATTAAGGGGGGTGTATTAATTAAGGGGTGTGTGGATTAATTAAAGGGGGCTGTGGATTAAAGAATTAAAGGGGGAGGTTTACATAATGGGGGTGCAGTTGATTAAGGGGGTTGCAGTATTCTATTTTTTAAGGGAGGATGTGCACTGCAGATTTTTGTTTTTTTGTTAAGGGGGTGTGCAGGGTTTTTATAAGGGGTTGTGCACGTTTTTGTTTTTTATTAAGGGGGTGTGCAGGGTTTTTTATTAAGGGGGTGTGCAGGATTTTTATGTGTAGGGAGTGTCTGAAATTTATGTGATCGGGGTGCAGTGTTTTTATATGAAGGGCGAGACAAGGGGCTTTGTAGAAAGGGGCAGGGCAGGAGTTTTCTAGAAGGTTCTCACCAGCCCCTTTCTACAAAAGCACTGGTCTCCCCCCTTCTACAAAACTGGCGCATTTTACAAATTTTACAAGCAGTTTACAAATTTGTGCAATAAATATTATTGAAAACATTGAAAAAATATGTGGGTGTTTTCTTACATTTTTATTAGGGGGGGGGTTGCCACACTCAGGGTCCGCCCCGGGTGCCAAATGCTCTAGGTACGCCCCTGCCCACAGGTACTAAAAAATATGTATGTCAGTGGAAGTGTGTGTGTGTGTCATGCTGTGTGTGTTTGTGTCTGTCTGTCATGGTGTATGTGTATGTGTCTGTGTCATGCTGCGTGTGTGTGTGTCTGTATCATGCTGTGTGTATGTGTGTCTGTCTGTCTGTGTCATGCTGTGTGTCTGTCTGTCTGTGTTACGCTGTGTGTGTGTCTGTGTTACGCTGTGTGTGTGTCTGTGTTACGCTGTGTGTGTGTCTGTGTTACGCTGTGTGTGTGTCTGTCTGTGTTACGCTGTGTGTGTGTGTCTGTATGTGTCATGCTGTGTGTCTGTCTGTGTCACGGTGTGTCTGTATCATGGTGTGTGTCTGTCATGGTGTGTGTGTGTGTGTCAGTCGTGGTGTGTGTGTGTGTGTGTGTGTGTGTGTCAGTCGTGGTGTCTGTGTGTGTTTTTAAAAATAGTGTTTTACTCACCTTTTTTTTTTTTTCCAACGTCGTGCTGGTCTCTGCCTCTATGACTGAGATCATCAAGCTTGATGATCTCAGCCAATCCGCACTGACACAGGAAGCGCCTCTAGTGACCGTCTGAGTGTCTGTCACTAGAGGTGTCACTAGGAAGCAATGTAAACACTGCCTTTTCTCTGCAAAGTCAGTGTTTACATTCAAAAGCCTGCAGGGACAGGCTATAGACACCAGAACCACTACATTAAGCTGTGTGTGTGTGCGCCTGCTAGTGAGCTTGCTTGCATGTGTGTGTGTGTGTGTGTGTGTGTGCCTGCTAGTGAGTGAGCTTGTGTTTTTATGTCAATGAGCTTATGTATATTAGTGAAATTGTTTGTCTATGAGGCTGTGTATCAATGAGCTTGTGTGTGTCAGTGAGATTGTCTGTGTCTGCATGTGAGTATGCTTACTGTATAATTAAATGTTTTACTCTGAAAGGACCAATATATTATATTAGAAAAAGCAATATATATATATATATATATATATATTGCGACAATATATGGCGCAATGACTTATGGGGCTGGCATAATTTTTTTTTCCAGGGCTGCTTTGTATCCCCAGTCCGGCCCTGCCACCATCCCAGGGGAGGGCTGGCAGCCTTAGGCCTGAGGGGCACATCCAGTCAAGTGGCCTACTGCACCAAGAGGAGAGTAAAAACACCTTTCCATGTGATTGAAAGGGGGGAAAAGGGGGATAGTCACCTAAACAGACACACGCACTGACAGGCACTCACACACTTGCTGATTTGACATACACTAACAAACACACACTCACTGACAAGCGCACCCACACCCACTGACAGACAAAAACACACACACACAGACATACCGGCTGGTGCAAGGATATTTGGCTACACAGGCAGATGAATTTTGCCACCCCCCCCCTTAAAAAAAAGGAGCAGTGAGAGTCACACCCCCTCCTCCTGACATCATCAGGAAAGGCCGGCCGACTCCACTGGCTGCAGGCTACATGGAGAGAGGTAAACTGAAAAATCCTAGTCCCCAGCCAGAGGCAGAGGATTCAGATTTTTGCTCCCCTCTCCTCTGACGCCCTAAGGCGGCTGCCTGAGCCGCCTTATGGACGTGCTGGCCCTATGTGGGGGGGTCATAATTTTTTTCTGGATGTTGACTGCCCTGGATTTAGGGCGGGGGGCAATTGCCTCTGTGCCCCCTGTCCCAGTCTGCCCCTGCACCCTCCCTCCTTGTGGGTGCTACCTCATGCCTCCCTCCATGTGCCTCCCTCCATGTAAATCTAAAATTCCCCTCCCACCTTCCTACCCACTCCCTCCCCTCATGCATGCACTCTGAGCCAACAAAATTGTTGAATCACAAGCTTTTCTATGACTATATAGAATGTTTAGGTAAAAGGAAGCATCAAAACAAAACAAAGCAGCAAATATTGTTAACATTTCTTGGGAATGCATACAAGGAAACAATTAATAGATTATCAGGGTTATTCACTAAACTGAGAATTTAAATTATCTTTAAACTTTAAGGCCAACTTTATTCCAACATTCCTAAGATGTTTTTGTACTAACAGGGATATATTAGTAAATATATCAGATAATTTTGATGCAATTTACTATTTTGGCTTAATTTTACCTCAGGAAGGAGAAAAAAACCTTCTCGAATCCAAAATGTTAATGTACGTTTTCTAAATTAGTGCTGTAAATATTGTCAGTTTGAACTATTGCAAAACCTTATATTACGATTTGCTGAACAAAATGACATCCCACGTTTTTTTAGATGACATGTACTGAACTTGATAAATCTTTCTAGGTAGGAAAATGTGTACCTTAACTCACAGTGAAGCTCCAATTACACTGTTGAAGGTGAAATCACATTTTCTCACTGTATGACTTTCTGTGCTTTGTATATAGAACTCTCTGTTAACAGATCCTGACAGTGCTGTTTGTATTATCAGTTCAAACAATGTAAGTATGTTGCCTTAATATCTAAAAATGAAAAAACGATGGCTCATGAGATTTAGATTGACATCCGCAAGTTGGCATTTTCGTCTGAAACGAGCAGGACTTTACGGTGATAAATTCCACTGATAAGAATAATAGAGACACACTCAGGATTTGGGTAGTATCTGATTATTGTTGGAAAAAATCACTACCCACAGTGCCAACCTTTTGGTTTAACCAATTTATAACGTGTTCTTTCTGTCCCTCTTGGCTCTTACTGTATTTACCAAAAGGCAAACAAGGCATTTGCCTAGGGCGGCACATTCAGGGGGGCGGCAAAAAATGCACCCCTAAGCACCCAAGCAAATGACTTGTGTCCTGAGGGTCCCAAGAGCTTGCGGCCACCTTAGGGCCTCCCCCTAGCTGTAAAACTACTAATATTCTAGCTAGGCGGAAAGGGAGCTACGTCCTCTTAAATTAAAAAATTATATATTAATAATTGGTGAGTGTATGCGAAAATGTGTGTGTCTGTCAGTGAGTGTGTGTCAATCATTGTGAGTGTGTTTGTGTGTCTGTCAGTCAAAAAAGTGGCCTTGACACAAATTGGTGGGGCAAATTTAGATAAGGGAGGTGCCAAATTTAGTGGTGCCTAGGGCAGCACAAATCCAAAATACACCACTGTCTCCTGTCTGTAGAATAACCTTTGTTAAATGGCAATGCCTCTCTATGGATGATGATGTTGACTTACAGTTTCACAAAGCAGGGTACCGGTTTGGTGGGTGGATCTATAGCTGTAAATGAAGTTGCATTTTTTTAAACTTCACTTTAATATAACCAGTTGTGAGAGGCTGGATTATATAAGTAGAGCCCATATCTGGGCAAGATTACACTGACAAATATACCAAGCAGAGCAGCTTGGACTGAAAGAAAAAGTCTACAAGAAACAACTATGTTAACTATGCTAATTAAAGGAACACCTTATGCAACATAACCATAACTACTGCAGTCTGCTGCAGTGGTTAAGATGGTAGGAATGCCCTAGCACCCTCCTATTTCTTTCTAAGGGCAGTCTATGATGCTTCAAGGTTAAGCTGTTGCAAACTCCTAAAGATAAGACTATATACCTTGAAGGTAAGACTTCTACCGGACACACCAGCCCCCATATCAACTTAAGTGATTGTGATGGGGTTGGTAGTGTTCCTTTAAATACAATTAACCTTTGTAGAATGACAAGAAAACAATGCCTGTGAATTACCTAATGCTAGTCTGAGTGGCTACAACATTCTGGATTTAGAAAGTATAAACAAAGTGTAGGGCAGGTTGACGAGTAACCCAGACATTTGGTGGTTTTCTTACTTAGTTACCTTGAGACAACAAATCCTCTGAATATAATTTTTTTTTTTTTGCTTTTTATGTCGTTCATGTGGCAATATGCCTAATTGAAATGTGTATCCATGATGTAATGCTTCATATGCTTTGCCTGGCAAGTGCAATGAATTGCCCAGATGACCAACAGGTGGATTTTAATGAATTTAGCTAATGGCATCTGTTTACCTCAAAATTCGACAAAACAAGTACACCAAGTATATATCATCCACAGATGTTTTGCTATGTTTTGACATGAATGTAGTTTAAAGGGACAGTATATTCCTCAAAACAGCTTTAGTGTAATGAGGCAGTATTGGTGTATAGATCATACCCCTGCAGTCTCACTGCTTAAAGGACCACTCTAGTGCCAGGAAAGTATACTTGTTTTCCTGGCACTAGAGTGCCCTGAGGGTGCCCCCACCCTCAGGGACCCACTCCCGCCCGGCTCTGGAAAGGGGAAAGGGGTAAAAACTTACCTTTTTCCAGCGCTGGGCGGGGAGCTCTCCTCCTCCTCTCCGCCTCCGTTCCTCCCCGTCAGCTGAATGCGCACGCGCGGCAAGAGCTGCGCCCGCATGCAGCCGGTCACATAGGAAAGCATTCATAATGCTTTCCTATGGACGCTTGCGTGCTCTCACTGTGATTTTCACAGTGAGAATCACGCAAGCGCCTCTAGCGGCTGTCAGTGAGACAGCCACTAGAGGATTAGGGGGAAGGCTTAACTAATTGATAAACATAGCAGTTTCTCTGAAACTGCTATGTTTATAAAACAATTAGTTAACCCTAGCTGGACCTGGCACCCAGACCACTTCATTAAGCTGAAGTGGTCTGGGTGCCTAGAGTGGTCCTTTAATGTTCTTTTTCACTTGGTTTGCAGAACCCTAGCCACATCTATCTGCATGCGACTTACACAACCTTTCTAAACACTTGCTGTAAATAGAGATCTAATGTTTACACTTTATTTATTGCAAATTCCATTTAATTTAGTATTTCTCATCTCCTATATTGTTTCTTGTTTGATAGACCCTGTAGGAGTCTCCTGTATTTGATTTAAAGTTCAATTTACAGAGCAGGTGATACAAACATCTAAAGTAAGTTAATATCTGATTGAAAATGTAAAACTTTTTTTCACGCAGGCTGTATGAGTCATGGCTAAGGGAAGTGTGGCTAGGGCTGCATGGACAGAAACAAATGTGACTTAACTCCTTCACAAAACTGTTTAATTAAGCTATACCTATAATAGCAGAGGTGCTCTGAAGCCTGTGCATTCTGTGACCCAGGAAGAACAATTAGGTGACTTTTCTACTAGCATGTTGCAGGGACACTATATCCAACACGATCTAAAACAGAAACGTGTATATAGGTGACCCCACATACAAATGCAACAAATGCAACAACAATTGTATGTATCACACTGGAAAGATTTCTGACTAGACTTTTCTTAAACATTGAGGGGGCCTTGTGGATGGAATGTTGAAAGTAGCTATAGTGGTTTAGGCAGTGTTCAAGGTTCATCATAAGGATTATGGTTGGGTCTGTGAAATGGAAAAGGCAGCATTATCCCCAGCATCTGTTCAATTTAAATCCAGTAACTCTTCTAGTACAAACGTTATTCTCAAATGCATCTCTCTTAACAAGTTAAATTCATCAATAACCTGTAGACCAGAGGTTCCCAAACTTTTTAGGTTCAAGGTGCCCTTAATATTTTAGTATTTTTCCAAGGCACCCCAAGTCAAAATTTCTAGGTTGTATATCTGTACAGCGCTGCGGCATTTACTGGCGCTATAGTGTAATGTACAGTGTTGGTATTTGAAGGGGTGCTTGTATATAGTTATTGTGTTTTAATACAGGGGTGTGTTTGTATGTAATGTTTGCGTTTGATTGCAGGGGTGTGTCTGAATGGTCACTTTTAAATGTAGATGTACATTTGTGTGAAGTATTTGTGTTTGAGTGAAGGGGTGTGTTTGTATATATATATATATTTTTTGTTTGAATGCAGGGGTGTGTTTGTATGTAATATTTGTGTTTGATTGCAGGAGTTGTATGTTGTGCTGGTGTTTGACTCAGGGCTGCCATGAGAAATTTGAAAAAGCACAAATTTGAAAAAGCCCAAGGTGCTACCTAGTTCACTGACAATGATGCAGGACTGAATGTGGTGTGTATAGTGGAAGTGAATTAGAATGTGTATAATGGATGTAGTATTTGTGTGTATTAGATACTGTTTGTGCAGTGAATGCAGAGTATGTGTTTGTGTAGCGGATGCCGTGTGTATAGTGAACGCAGAGTGTGTTTGAGTAGGGGATGTAGTGTGTGTACAGTGATGTAGTGTGTGTTTGTGTAGTGAATGTAGTGTTTGTGTGTACTAGATGCAATGTGTTTAGTGGATGCAGTGTCTGTAGTGGATGTAGTGTGTGTATTAGACACAGTGTCCAGGGCCGGACTGGGGATACAAAGCAGCCCTGGAAAAAAAATCTATGCCAGCCCCATAAGTCATTGCGCCATATATTGTCGCATGTAATGGAAAAAAGGTGAGTTAAAACACTATTTTTAAAAACACACACAGACACACATACCATGACCGACACACACATACCATGACCGACACACACACCTTGACACACACCATGACAGACACACACATACCATGACTGACACACACACACCATGGCAGACACAAACACACAATGACACAGAAAGACAGACACACACACACCATGGCACAGACAGACACACACCATTACAGACAGACACACAAACCATGACACAGACAGACACATACCATGACAGACACACACACACACACACACACACCGTGACACAGACACACACACACACCGCGACACAGACAGAAACACACACTCCAGGACACAGACACACACCATGACACAGACAGACACACACCTTGACAGACACACACACACCTTGACACAGACACACACACACAGTGACACAGACAGACACACATTACATGACACAGACAGACAGACAGACACACACACACCATGACATAGACAGACACACACCATGACAGACACAAACAAACACACACGCACACACCATGACACAGACAGACACACACACCATGACACACACACACACACCACACACACACACACACACCACACACACACACACACACCATGACACAGACAGACACACACCATGACACAGACAGACACACACACCATGACACAGACAGACACACACCATGACACAGACAGACACACACACACACACACCATGACACAGACACACACACACCATGACACAGACAGACACACACTCACACACCATGACACAGACAGACACACACTCACACTGACACACATAATTGCTACCTGTGTGCAGACAGCTGTCTGTCCTGGCAGCCGCAGGGGGAGCTGGCTGTTCTGTCTCTGCTCCCCAGCACGCAGCTTAATGACGTCATATTCGGCCCCGGTCTTATTAGGTAGTGCGCGAGGGCGGGGAAGCAGAGACAGAACAGCCAGCTCCCCCTGTGGCTGCCAGAAGAACCAGCTCCCCCTGTGGCCGCGAGAAAAGCCAGCTCCCCTTGCGGCCGCAGGTCAGCTAGCTGTCTGCCCGGCCCCCAGGTGCCGACGGCCCACCGGGAAATTTCCCGGTATCCCGGTGGGCCAGTTCGGCCCTGGCAGTGTCTCTGTATAGTGAATGCAGATTGTTTCAATGTGTGGTGGATGTAGTGTGTGCACTGTGAATACAGGATGTTTGTGTAGTGGATGCTGTGTGTATAGTAAATGCAGAGTGTATGTTAGTGTAGTGAATGCAGAGTGTGTGTCAGTGTAGTTAATGCAGAGTGTGTGTTAGTGTAGTGAATGCAGAGTGTGTGTCAGTGTAGTGAATGCATAGTATATGTCAGTATAGTAAATGCAGAGTGTGTGCATAGTGTAGTGAATGCAGAGTGTGTGTCAGTGTAATGAATGTAGTGTGTGTGTTAGTGCAGTGAATGCAGTGTGTTAGTGTGTAGTGAATGCAGAGAGTGTGTTAGTGTGTAGTGAATGCAGAGTGTGTGTTAGTGTAGTGAATGCAGAGTGTGTTAATGTGTAGCGAATGCAGAGTGTGTGTTAGTGTAGTGAATGCAGATTGTGTGTTGTATTAGTGAATGCAGATTGTGTGTTGTATTAGTGTATGCAGAGTGTATGCAGTGTTGTATTAGTGTATGCAGTGTGTGTGTTGTATTAATGTATGCAGAGTGTGTGTTGTATTAGTGTATGCAGAGTGTGGATTAGTGTATACAGTGCAGTGTGTGTGTAAATGTGCAAACTAGGGCCTGCAATCTGGGGGGGAGGGGCATTTTCATATTAATTTATATTAAATTTAATTAAATGTGATTCCCCCCTCCCTGCTTCTTACCTGTGTCCAGGGAGGGGGGAGATTCCATTCCTGGTGGTCCGGTGGCATGGTGGAGCCCTCTCTTCTAATAACTAAACCGCCGGGCCTGTGACAACCATCATGGTTGTCACTCCCTGATGGCGGCCCTGGTTTGACTGCTTGGATGTATGCACATACACTATGACATACATACATACATACTTACATAGATATTCATGCACATAAATACACCAACACATACACACATGCACCTTGACATACACAAACATTGATACATGCCCACACCATAACACACACTGACATAAAAACACACACACAGATGCACATACACAGATGTGTGCGCAGACACAGAAGCACACCTGACATATATATACACACATACAGATGCACACCCTGACACACACATACACACTTATACATACACACACACTCATACACACACACACACACACTCATACTCTCACACACACACACATTCAAACTCATACACACACTCATATTTTTAAAAATATCTCCAGCCACCCTCCTGTTCCCGCTAGCTTACCTTATGTGCCAGGAGGGTGGCTTGGAGTCCTGCTGCTGTGTGAGTGAAGGCTCTTCATGCTCCGCTGCGGCTGCCTCTTCTCCTTCCTGCCCTGTCTCCCTGCAGGATGGTGGGCTATTTATATTTATATGTATTCAATTTGTGAGTATGTATTAAGTATAATTCTCTATAACATCTTTTAATATCTAGATACTTTAAAATTCATGAACAATACATAAAAAATGCATTATTCTGCGTGTAATCTGGCAGTATAGATTGAGTCCAAATCCATTTAAATTAATCAACCTATGTGTGTTTAGCTTCCTCTATATTTAGATTGATGCGTTAGACCATGACAACAAATGCATGACATTAAAAATGTAAACTTATATTAGATACATGACAAACATATATGTCTATCTATCTCAACTATACCACTCCAATAACATAGCCCCCCCCCCTCCCCCCCAAAAAAAAATCTATATGGTAGATATACCCAAAATGAAAACATGCATGCATATAATTATGGATTTTGTTTTATTGTGATATATCTAAAAACAGATTTCAAAAGTTGCAGTTCTCTTATCTTCTAACCCAGCCCAGACTTTTGGTGCTCTGGGCAATTGCTGCCTCTTGAGTTTAGCTCCACTGAGCTAACTGAAACAAGAAGTAAATGGACCAGTTGTCTGATTGACAGCCACTGGGTGTAACAAGGTCTATAAATCTATAAACGTTGCCAATTTCTATTGAAATCTGCATTTTTTTACATCAAAATTGAGATGTGGTTGTCACCCCACCAAAGAGGAAACACCTCACAAGCACTCCCAGCCACTCTAGCAAAACTAAAAATTTTAGATGTTTCACGCAAACTTCTGTGCAGCTGCCACCCGACCCCCCTCTCAACCCCCATTAAAGCACTGGCGCATGTGATACCTGACTTTAACTACAGGGTTTGGAACAGGTGCGGTGTGTCTTGTATACACACCCTCCTGGACCAGGGCAAACTAGCCACATATGACCACTTAAAAAATAGCCACAAACTACCGAACACTGCGCACCACTCCTCTTTAGAGCTGACTTCCTGGTGGAAAACTCATGTACCACGCCTCACATCACAAACTAATACTGCTCTCACGATCTTTGAAAAAGATCATGACGGCAGAGATGCCGGTGAAAAAGCCCATCTCGACCATATACGCGCTGCTACTGTCCTGCCGAAGAACCAAATCCTTTACCTGCTTACACTCCTAGGAGAAAGACCTGGGTCAGACAGTCGGAACAGACCTGCTTAGCTTCAGTAAACGCAACCAGGGGTTTGACATTTTGTGCCTCCCATTTAGAGAAATCTGCACTTTTTGTAAAATGAAAAACCAAGAGAACATACTTTTCACACATAAAGCATTTCAGCACGATAAAGTGCTTTATTGGTCTGGAGTGTGCTTCAATCATTAGTGTGATTGTGTGATTAAGTGTAATGTGTGAATAAAGAATAAAAAAAACATAAAAAAAACATATTGAAAGACTTTTAAAAGATGTTCATTAGCACGTCCATGTTTGCACTGCTGTTCAGTTTTCTTTTGATATTACTTTTTAAATGTATGCATCTTTTATATAAAATCGGTATCAGTTATCACTTACATATAATAGAATCTATTTTTAGTTATATAATTCATACTTAATGTAAAAGATTGAATTACTATGGAACATAAGAAACATTTTTACACTGCAATTCTGAACTTTTCAACCAAGGTAATCCTATAATAGATGTATAATTGGTCTTTGAATTGTTTTTTATCTAAAGTACAAAAACCTTTCGTACATCATGGCACTCTGATCTGGAATGTAACATATGGGAGCTCATTAAGGCTTCATTAAGGCTCATTAATTTTATGTTGAACGCGCAACAAATTATATTATACTAAAAAAAGCAAACTGTTGTTGAATTGAATTTTATACTTTCTGGAGGGTTCTGTTCATTGATATTTTGGATCCCCTTCCCCACAGGATATTAGCATGGGTATGTGTTGCATAGTAAGAATGTATACTAAATATTTGGTAATGCACTGATGTCTCGTTCTCGAAATGCCTATCCCACTGCTATATGATAACATCCTGTGTCTCGTCATATGGGTTTGTGGCCACACAGTCTCCATTCCTAAATAGCACTGAAACCTATAGTTCCTCCTACAGATTTCACTTTTAACTGATATATACCATTTTAGGCTTTGAGCATACTTTGTTCATACCAAGGCCATGAATCACACACAGAAGCTATGTTTTCATTTCATTCAAAGTTGCTGGAATGTTGGTATGGAGTGAAAACGCTCATTGGCATGAGTGGGAATATGTGACCCAGGCAGCTGTGGGAGTTATAGAATATGCTATTAAATTTTTTTTTTAATTCTAATATTAGATCAAGCAATGCATAAAATTAAAGAAAGCTTCTTCTGTAGAAATGTAAGCACCTTTATTTTTATTTAAAGTGGTGCGGGGCTTTATACTGTATACTGACCTACTATTACGATCTATCCTCTGTCATTACCGATTTCTGTGTATCCAATCTTTCAACCAGAGCTATCCAGATTCACATTCTGTGCTCTCAAATACATAATGATGCATATGCTCCGTGTGCTTTGATGTGTATGCATAGGAGCAGGACGTGATTAGACAGGACTATGAATGAAACAGTTGGACACATGAGTTGGAACTAAACTGACAGTTCATCATCTCTAGGGATGTCATGAGTATATATTTGTAAGGTTTTCTTATAATCTGTGCGTGAGACCAGACCAAAGCAACATACGCATGAAGGCATAGACCTTACAGAATAAACCAGCTACAGGTATTCACTGAATGTGTAGTAGCGAGTCTTAAATACATTGAACATCCACAACGTTAAATCCACTGACAGGTGACGTGAATAACATTGATTATATCATTACAATGGCACCTGTCAAGGGGTGGGATATATTAGGTATCAACTGAACAATCAGTTCTTGAATTGTGTTGGAAACAGGAATAATGGAGGGACGCAAAAAGATCTGAGTGACTTTGACAAAGGTCAAATAGTCATAGCAAGACAACTGGGTCAGAGCATCACCACAACGGCCAAACTTGTGGGGTGTTCCCGATGTGCAGTGGTTAGTAACTACCAAATGTTGTGCAAGGAAGGACAACTGGTGAATCAGCATCAGGCTCATGGGTGCCCAGGACTCATTGATGCACATTGGGAGGCTAGCCCGTCTGATCTGATCACACAGAAGAGCTTCTGAAGCTCACATTGCTGAAAAATGTAATGCCGACTATGATAGAAAGGTGCCAGTAGACACAGTGAGCATAGATTGCTACGTATGGTGGCAGACCACGTGCACCCCATTCATGGCAATGGTGATCTTTGATTTCAGTGGCCACTTTCAGCAGGATAATGCACTCTGCCACACTGCAAAAAATGTTCAGGAATGGTTTGAGGACTATGAAAAAGAATTCAAGCTGTTGCCTTGGCCTCCAAATTCCCCAGATCCGATTTAGCAACATGAAGCAGCCTGAATTACAACCTAAATTACAGTCTACTGAAATAATCAAAACTGACCACATTTTTTTATCCCTCCATTTTATGTTGAGGCAAATGCCAGATAAGCAATACAAGCAGAAATAAGGCATAACAGCGATTCACAGGTGCACCATAACTTGTCACATTCAGTTTTATAAAAGTTATGAATACCTCATTTTAAATTTAAAAAAATGTGGAACAAGAGATGATAAAAGTATAATGTAAGGCATAGACTGGATGGTAAGAGAATAGCAACATAGGTCTACGATAGGTTGCTGGCTGTTGTTACTGTATGTAATAGCAATGTAGTGCCTCTGATAAGCATGACCCCAACCTCCTATAGACTGTAAGATAGTTTGAGCAGTCTTCTTGCAGTTTTCTTGTAATTGTCCTATTTATTGTTATCCCCCTCTCATAATATTGTGAAGCGCTACGGAATCTGTTGGCGCTATATAAATAGTAATAGTAATAAATAGTAATAAAAATATTAATAATCTGGCGTGCAATAAAAACTGTAGGGAAATACAGTGGCAGACATTGAAAGAGCAGAATCCTGGAGCTGTCCATTGCCTCTAACTATGCCAAGTTTAGAGGCCAGACTCTGGAATGAGGCAAAAGGGTAATTAAGAACCTATAGCTAGAACCCTGGACTTTGCGATAAAGTAGTCAGATAACATCAGTTGGAAAAACAATGACACTATTCCATCCATACCAAACATGGATCTGAGCCAGAAACAGAACTCAGGTTGCTGTCGCTACCTATGGCCCCTTGTAGGTTGATGACTATTATGTGGACCCTTTTTTTTATGCAAACATAGAAAACCCTTTAAAATAATTGCACATTCAATTGCAAAATCCCAGCTTAACCTGAAGTTTTAATTAGTGAATACCTGGATTGCAGTTTTGAGCCAGAGTCAAACATATTGCCAACAATTTGAAGGCACTTAAATTCATTAGTTATTACCGCACATGTATGGAGGTATGTGGATATGTATGGGCAAAATATCATGTGACAATGAATGGGCCTAATTTTTTACATCACTTCAAACCTTTAATTTAATAGAAATAACTCAGATACCTAAATCTGTACCATCTTCCTTGCAGCATTCTCTTTCTGGGCATAGGTTTGTTGGTGCCTTTTTATGTGGGAACACAGATCTCATAAACCGTGCCCTAGAGCGTTTGCCACTTTATCCCTTTTCTCATCCTTAGGGGCTGGTTGGCCTTATTATTATTATTATTACTATTTGATTATTTATAAAGCGCCAGCAAAATTCCGTAGCACTGTACAATGGGTGGACTAACAGACACGTAATTGTTACCAGACAAATGGACGTACAGGAACAGAGAGGTTGAGGACCCTGCTCAATCAGCTTACATGATAGAGGGAGTGGGGTATAGTGAAACAAAGTGTATAAGTAGGGGTAATGAAATGGGTTGCTAGAAAAGTATTCACTGGTTATTTTTGACAGTTGCAGGAGAGGAGTCATGGGGGGCGGGGGAGGGAAAGACACCTCCCTGGACTGACAAGGAAAGGGGGACATGACTGCGGCTAGGATAAGGAGTCTTAAAGGAAGAGGAGATGGGAGGGGGATATATGGATACATAGTTGCTAAGATGGAAGACAGTTATAAGGACAGTGAGGGGAGGGGACTTAGCAGTCAGCTCTTGGAAGTGCAGGGATCCTGACTTAGGACATTTGGTTATTGAAGGAATGTGGGTTTTGTTTCTGGTGCTTGTTGTTGGTTGTCTTTTCTTGTTTTGTCACAGCACGCGGGAGTCCTGGCCAGCGCAGGCAGAAGTGATGGAGTTGCCGAGGAGGCTTGGGGAGTCGCAGCCTGTTGGGAGCTGATGGCGGAGGCAGGCTGCTCATGGACTCATGGTTTGTGGGGATAGACCTGTCTGTTGGGCAATCACCCCAACAGCTGACAGTATTTATGTTGCTGGCATGGAAAAATTAAATAAAGCTGTGGCCGATGCCCTTACCCAACTTTATACGGTCTCTGTGTGTCATTGGGAAAGGGGGGCACCGGGTGGGTGGTACAGTCATCTAGACAGCAGTCATGAAAATCCCAAACAGTTTAAATGATATGCTTTCCTGAAGAAGTGTGTTTTCAAAGATTTTTTGACGGAGTGGAGACTGGGTGAAAGTCTATCATGCTAAAAAATGTTGATACATACTCCCCAGCCATCATTTTTTAGTTTCTCTCACCTTTTGCACTAAACAATATACTTTATAATATATGATGTTTATTTCCAATAGTACTTAGTTTTATCATGAGTTACAGCACTGATAGCATTGCTGTAGGTCTCATAGGTCAAAACACTTCTAGTTTTATTACAAGACTCCTACAATGACTGGAGCTATATAAGCTCCTACAATGACTGTAGCTATTTTATTTACTGTTTATGCAAGGTTCCAGATCCTCAAGAAAACTATCTTACACATTATTAACTTATGTTTTTCTTTCTTTCTTTCTTTCTCTCTCTCTCTCTCTTTCTCTCTCTCTCTCTCTCTCTCTCTCTTTCCCCAGTAGTGTCATGGGTCATTCAAAATTTCGTCTCCCAATCATCCTATTTGGAGTTTGAAGGATATGAAGTCTAATGCTCAGCAGTATGATTGCTCTACTGCACATGTAATATTTGTGGGTAAGCTTTCCAAATGTATTATTATTTTTGGATGAACTTTTTGAATTATTTATCTATAGAAGTCACCATTTAAAGTTTATGTTTTTTTCTGAAAGAGACTACCAGAGGAGATACAGGTCTGTATTGTGTGCGTCCACTTTGCCGTACAACATCTTTCATGGTGTTGTGATTGGGCGAGAGTTGAGTGTATAGCTGTAGCGAGTCATCATAATGCTTTGCACCATAATCTCTTGAGTCACTCATTTCAGTAATGGAAAACTTTAAACCCAGCTTAGGGAAGTCATGGACGAGACATTATACATTAGTCAACCAAGCACTTATATAAACCAAATGTTACAGTTCACTATGAGACAGGCTAGAAGCATTCTGCTTGCTCTCCCAAATATTAGTATCATTTGAAGAGCCTGATCCATTGATTTATTATATTTCACATGATAAATCAGGTGCACCTTATCTTACAGATGATTGTTTGTGCTGCAAATGCCAAACATAATTTCCCTGAGGATACGTTCAAATTCAGACTTAAGAAATCTGGCTGCAATTTCCTTTTCCATATTAGCAGGCAAATAGTGCACTGCTGTCCTTTCCAATAGCTGCCATGGGTTTGTGATGTATTTCACAACACAGGGATAAAGAACGTGTTAATTTTCTTTTTCTACATATGTTGTATTTTGATATCTATCTTTTCATATCGCTGCCAGTAGGCAAATAATACTGATTACTATTATTCTCTCGCAAACAGCAAGCAAATTATAGTTTGCAGATTGTGAATGTGTAAACCTACACACATTTGGTATTGATTTTTTTTTAAATTAGTGCTTTGTAAATTTTCTAAATCATATACTTAATATAATATTCAAATGCAAAAAGCACGGATTTTAAACTAGACTGAATGCTTCCAGCTGAGTGGATCAGATTCAGTTCAGAATGACCAATTTAGATCAGATCCGGCTTTAGGAAATGTGATAACTGCAAACTGGTCAGAATTAATTAATTTTTTACTGAATTTTGCCAAACTATACTTACTTTGGTGTTTAGTGAATAACCCAGTATGTGTCACAAAGTGTGATTTACACATATATTTGCAGATTAAGTGTTATTCAGCTATACATTAATTGGACTTTAATGGGCTTTAACACTATACAATGCTACCTATATAACAGTCACATGACTACGCACATGGAGATCCAACTTTGTGTGCTTATATCCCACCTCCTAATGATGTGCAGACAACTTCCTGCAAAACCCCTACACAAAATGAAGCTGTACGCTCAAACTACCACTACTCTTATGTGGCATGTGTCAGGATCCCGCGGGCGGCTGCGAGGGCACTCACCCTCCAGCCGTCCGCGGTCCCCTTCTCGTTGTACGCACGGCGAGCGGCATCCTCCCAGCCTCGGATGCCGCCCGCATCTTCCTCTTCGTCCCCCAGCGGCAGCATGCATGAAGCTGCATGCTGGGAGACCGCCCATTTTTGTAAACACCGGGGTCAGCCACCTGACCCGGCGTTAAAGGCACAGTGCCTCAATCACAGTGGGAGGTATAGATATCTCCCACGTGTGATTGTTAATTCTGATTGGAAATTATCCAATCAGAATTAATCAATGGGTTTAAATACTTACCTTTCCTGTCTCTCTCTGCCCTGTTGTGGTCTTTGCTTTCTAGTATTGCTGTTCTACTTGTGTTTCTCTCTGGTTACGTACTCTCTGGCTTGTTTATCCGACCTTGCGACTTTCTCCTACCCTTTGACCTCGGCTTGTCTCTCGTTATTCTGTCTTCTGGTTCCCCTTACTCGGCTTGTCTCCTAACTATTCTTTGTGTGCTTAGCCCGGCCACTCTAAGGTCCGGTACTGCACCTTTTCTGTGTGTATGTTAGCGTGTTTGGTTCCCAGAATCAGGACAGCATGAACTCCAGTTTGTATAAGAATGAAGAGGAAGTTCAGAAAAAACATCATTAAATTGTAATCAATAGACTTGCTTGTGATGTTTTCAGTATGCTACACAGATTAGATGTGTACTTACCTGAATGTAAACTTGTCAACCACATGATGTGCATGGCAGGTTCACGTTCATGGTTATTAAGTGAAGTATTTAAAGCAGATTTGTATTACTATTTTTTATTTTTTTAATAATATTCTTTCTCAGAATCCTCCAGATATGTTGCACGTATTTGTCCCATTTCAAGGTCTTATTGTGTAAATATAAGAGATGTAAATGTAAGATCATGTTCTTCTCCTTCACAGGGCACTGTCATGATGTTTATTGTCTTCTTCAGCTGTGTGGCGTGATTGATTGGTAAGGTCATCCTGAGATCACTTAACAGTGAAGTTTCATTGAGTTTCTGTCAGGATCGGGACAGGGATCCAACACGCAGAGTACAAAGAGAGGAAAGGTACGTATACCGGGCCTTAGAATGGCCGGACTAACGTACCGAGAGTAATAGAGAATAGTCAGAGACAAGCCGAGGTCGAGGGAACGAGAAGACAGATAAGCGAGAGACAAGCCGGGTCAAGGGATAACAGAGAAGCAGGGTAGTACAACGAGCCGAGTCAAAACCAATAGAGCAAACTAGAATACCAGAGCACTGAGTGACTAGACAAGCTAGAACCACGACAGGGCAATGAGCTGAAGTGAGAAGTAAGCTTAAATACCCTGGGTCTGGATGATAATCACGCCTCTGACAAGTACCGATTGGATATCGGACACTTGAGTGACAGGTCGCTCGTGATAGCGTCATGACGTCACGTATTGAGCGTCCTGCTAGAAAAGGACGTGGATTCCTCGCGGCCGGTGTTTAAGTGATTGGATGAACCGCGAGGAACGGAGGAAACAGCTCGCCTGGACGGATAAACCACCAAGTCTCTACCTCCCTTAGAGGTAGAGACCTCAGGTACCCTGACAGTACCCCCCCTCTCAGATACGCCCACCGGGCGGAATGAACCGGGGCGAGATGGGAAGCGGAGGTGAAATGCTCTGCGAAGGCGAGAAGCATGAACGTCCTCCTGAGGTACCCAACTCCTCTCCTCAGGACCATATCCCCTCCAGTTGACCAGATATTGCAATTTTCCCCTTGAAATTCTGGAGTCAATGATGGAGCTGACCTCGTACTCCTCCCGACCCTCCACCTGAACAGGACGAGGCGAGGAGACCTTAGAGGAGAATTTGTTGCAAATAAGAGGTTTCAACAAGGAGACATGAAAAGAGTTAGGAATGCGTAAGGCAGGTGGCAGAGCAAGGCGATACGCAACCGGATTGATACGAGTGAGAACCCTGTAAGGGCCTATGTAGCGAGGAGCAAATTTCATAGATGGAACTTTTAGGCGAATATTCTTAGTACTCAACCATACCCTATCCCCAGGAACAAAAACAGGAGCCACTCTTCTATGCTTGTCAGCGTGTTTCTTGAACAGCGAGGAACTATGTAATAGAATTTGCCGAGTCTGATCCCATAATTTCTTCAGGTTGGCGACATGATCATCAACCGACGGTATCCCCTGAGAAGAGGAAACCGAAGGAAAAATCGAAGGATGAAAGCCATAATTCATGAAGAAAGGGCTAGAGCGAGTTGAATCGCAAACAAGGTTATTGTGTGCGAACTCCGCCCAAGGAATCAGACCGACCCAATCGTCCTGGTGTTCGGAAACAAAGCAACGCAGATACTGTTCGATCTTTTGATTAGTACGTTCAGCAGCTCCGTTAGACTGAGGGTGATAGGCAGAGGAGAAGTTCAATTTAATGCCCATTTGAGAACAAAAGGATCTCCAGAAACGTGAGACAAATTGAGAACCTCTATCAGAAACAATCTCCGAAGGAATCCCATGTAGGCGAAAAACCTCTCTCGCAAAAATCTCCGCCAATTCAGGGGAAGTCGGAAGTTTAGGTAATGGCACGAAATGGGCCATCTTAGTAAATCTATCCACCACCGTGAGAATAACAGTCTGTCTCTTGGAAGCAGGCAAATCAACAATAAAGTCTATGGACAAACAGGACCAAGGTTTCTCAGGAATGTCCAAGGGGTGTAACAGGCCACATGGAGATGCATGAGGTAGTTTAGTCTTGGCACAAGTCTCACAAGCTGCGACGAACTCCTCAATATCTTTTCGAAGTGAAGGCCACCAGAAATCCTTGGATATCAGAGAGTATGTCTTGCGAATACCAGGATGACCAGCTATTTTACTTTCGTGAAAACATTGTAAGAGTTCCAGTTGAAGTTCAGGAGGAACAAAGTTTCTTCCCTCAGGAGTGTTTCCGGGAGCTAGATGTTGTGACTTCAAGATCTGGTCAAGTAGTGGAGAATGAATTTTGAGACTGGTATTAGCAATAATATTGCATTTGGGTACAATGGAGGACAAAAGTGGTTCAACTGAGGCAGAGGGCTCATATTGGCGAGATAGCGCATCGGCTTTAGAATTCTTTGACCCAGGTCTGTAAGTCAGAACGTAATTGAAATGGGTAAGAAATAACGACCAACGAGCCTGCCTGGAGGACAAACGCTTGGCCTCTCCGATATAAGACAAGTTTTTGTGGTCTGTCAGAATGGTAACAGGATGTAATGTACCTTCCAATAAATGTCTCCACTCTTTCAAAGCCTTGATAACCGCTAGTAATTCTCTGTCACCAATGTCGTACCTGCTTTCAGTACCGGTCAATTTTTTAGAAAAAAATCCACATGGATGTAATGGTTTATCAACACCCAACCTTTGAGATAGGACAGCACCTAAACCAGTCTCTGATGCGTCTACCTCAAGTAAAAAAGGCAGAGAAGTGTCGGGGTGAACTAAAATTGGAGCGGAAGCGAAAAGCTCCTTGAGAGTTTTGAACGCCAGGAGAGCTTCAGTAGTCCAATTCTTAGTATCAGCCCCCTGTTTGGTCATGTTAGTGATAGGTGCGATAATGGAAGAATAGCCCTTAATAAAGCGCCTATAATAATTAGAAAAACCAATAAATCTCTGTACGGCTTTAAGACCTTTGGGTAAAGGCCACTCTAGAATGGATTGGAGCTTATCCGGATCCATCTTAAATCCCTCCCCAGAGATCACATAGCCGAGAAAGGTTACCTGGGTCTGATCAAAGCTACATTTCTCCAACTTGCAGTACAAGCCATGCTGGAGAAGCTTGTGCAAAACCCTCCTGACTTGCTTGTGATGACTCTCAATGTCACTAGAATGAATGAGTATATCATCTAGGTATACAATGACGCAATCTTGCTGAAATTCCCTAAGAACCTCATTTATCAGATCCTGGAATACAGCTGGTGCATTGCATAACCCAAAAGGCATAACAGTATATTCATAGTGACCATATCGAGTATTGAATGCCGTCATCCACTCATGTCCCTGCTGGATTCTCACCAAGTTATATGCCCCTCTGAGGTCTAACTTGGTGAAAATTGTAGAGCCCTTCAACCGATCGAAGAGTTCAGTAATCAAGGGAATCGGGTAGGCATTTTTAATGGTTATCTTATTTAGGCCTCGATAATCAATACAAGGTCTCAAAGAACCATCCTTCTTTTTAACAAAAAAAAATCCAGCCCCGGCAGGGGAGGAGGACCTTCTAATGAATCCCTTGTCTAAATTTTCGTGAATATACTCCTCTAGAACTGAGTTCTCTTTCGTAGATAACGGGTATACATGACCTCTGGGCGGCATGGTACCAGGGAGTAGGTTAATTTTGCAATCAAAGGATCTGTGTGGGGGTAAGGTATCGGCTTTCTTTTTGTCAAATACAGCCTTTAAATCTAGATACTGAGACGGAATTTGTGTCTCTGTAGGATTGTCAGAGTTAGCCGATGTGTTGGTTAAGCCGAGGGGTGAGACTTTCCGCAAGCATTTCTCTTGACAATTCTGTCCCCACGAAACTATCTCCCCTGACTCCCAATTAATAATAGGGTTATGTCTCCTCAACCAGGAGTACCCCAGAACTATGGGAATAGAAGGGGAAGAAATGAGCAGTAAGGATATGTCTTCTCTATGTAGGATGCCAACAGTTAAGTTAATCGGTATGGTCTCATGGAAAATAACAGGCTCAAGTAACGGTCTACCATCGATGGCCTCAACAGCCAGTGGTGTCTCTTTTAACTGGGATGGAATAGCATGCTTGGCAGCAAAACCCTGATCTATAAAGCTCTCAGCAGCTCCAGAATCGATTAGTGCCATAGTCTTAACTACTCCCTTCTCCCACTTTAAAGAAACGGGTAACAGAAGCCTGAGCTCTTTGTAGTTGTGAATAGAGGACAAAGTAGAAACACCCAAGGCCTGTCCTCTAGAGGAACTTAGGTGCGAGCGTTTCCCGAACGATTGGGACAGTTTAGGCGTAAATGACCCCTGACTCCACAATACATACATAAGCCCTCCCTTCTCCTGTACTGTCTCTCACTCTCTGTGAGATGAGTACTGCCTATCTGCATAGGTTCAGGAATACGTAAGTCCTCGAACTCAGAAATTTGAAAAGTAGGCGCTAGTTTAAAGGAGGGTCTACGGGTCCTATCTCGAGTGTTTAGCCTCTCTCTTAAGCGTTCATCAATACGAGATATAAAAGAAATTAAATCCTCCAAATTTTCAGGGAGTTCTCTAGTAGCGACCTCGTCAAGAATTACATCTGATAACCCATTCAGAAACACATCTATATAAGCCTGTTCGTTCCACTTAACTTCTGCCGCCAAGGACCTGAACTCTAGTGCATAATCCACAAGTGTTCGATTGTCCTGTCTAAGGCGCAACAGTAATCTAGCTGCATTGACCTTCCTACCAGGGGGGTCAAAAGTTCTTCTAAACGCAGCTACAAAGGCATTATAATTATAGACTAGTGGGTTATCATTCTCCCATAAAGGATTGGCCCATCTCAAAGCTTTTTCAATGAGTAGAGTGATAACAAATCCAACCTTCGCTCTATCAGTAGGATAAGAGCGGGGTTGTAATTCGAAATGGATGCTAATCTGGTTTAGAAAGCCACGACACTTCTCCGGTGACCCGCCATAACGTACTGGTGGGGTAATACGGGAAGAAGCACCTACAGTGGCTACCTCTAGACCTGAGACTGCAGGAGAAATAGAAGGAGTACGTGTCTCCTCAGGTGGATTACTAGCACGAGACAAAAGTGCCTGTAGTGCCAAAGCCATCTGATCCATCCTATGCTCCATGGCGTCAAACCTGGGATCCGAAGAACCAAGCTGACTGTTTGTACCTGCAGGATCCATTGGCCCTGTCGTAATGTCAGGATCGGGACAGGGATCCAACACGCAGAGTACAAAGAGAGGAAAGGTACGTATACCGGGCCTTAGAATGGCCGGACTAACGTACCGAGAGTAATAGAGAATAGTCAGAGACAAGCCGAGGTCGAGGGAACGAGAAGACAGATAAGCGAGAGACAAGCCGGGTCAAGGGATAACAGAGAAGCAGGGTAGTACAACGAGCCGAGTCAAAACCAATAGAGCAAACTAGAATACCAGAGCACTGAGTGACTAGACAAGCTAGAACCACGACAGGGCAATGAGCTGAAGTGAGAAGTAAGCTTAAATACCCTGGGTCTGGATGATAATCACGCCTCTGACAAGTACCGATTGGATATCGGACACTTGAGTGACAGGTCGCTCGTGATAGCGTCATGACGTCACGTATTGAGCGTCCTGCTAGAAAAGGACGTGGATTCCTCGCGGCCGGTGTTTAAGTGATTGGATGAACCGCGAGGAACGGAGGAAACAGCTCGCCTGGACGGATAAACCACCAAGTCTCTACCTCCCTTAGAGGTAGAGACCTCAGGTACCCTGACAGTTTCAATAAAAGTCTATGTACTGAAAGGTACCTGTAAACCTGGAGGAGCTAACAAGGGTTACCTGAGACAGGAAAACATTCACATTGATGCACAGCAGACAGTCACAGCCATTTAACCAGTTAAAATGCCCCACGCACGGCTGGTGCAAAGATTCTCTTGTTTATGTGTTTGCCACTTCTCTCACCCCTCTAGTCTATGTCATCCTTTCTCTCCCTGAGTTTCTATTCTCCTGTAATATTTCCAAGTTTTTTCTTTTCCTTCTCTCCCATTCCTCTGTTCTATTCTCTATAGGACTTTCACCCCCTCCTATTGCTTCTCCCACCTCTTCCTGTCTTTATTTCTAAGCAAAACAGTAACTATACATTATCTAAGGCACTAAATTCTGCCTTGAAAACTAACTGCTGTCCATAATCGTAAATAAATTGTAATAATCGTACATATCTCATCTTATCTTCCATCACTAGATGCCACCTTTAACCCTAAATGCTTTATATTTCCCTAATCTTAAATAAATATAACGTCTATCACTATTCCTAACCCTAAATATCTTTACCTCTAACCTCAAATGTTACCAATGAGCATAAGCCTATTTAAATCACCAAACCTAACCACTAACACAAATGTGATCTGTAATTATCGTAACCCTAAATTAAATCTGTAACCCTAAATTTAAATACTATTCCTACGTGTAAATGCTAGCCCTAATGCTGAATGCATCCATGAATCTAACTTCCAAGTTCCACTACTTATCCTAACCCAACTACCATCTCTAATGTCATACAAAGAGATAGAAGAATCACTGGTCTCAGAGTTTTTCACCCCCCACCTTTTCCCTTCTGCGCTGTGTTTAAAGGGACACTCCAGATCCCTGAAGCTTTACTGTGTCCTCTATTTTCATTTTACCAAAAGTGCAGAGTTCCATAGAAATTGACAATTTTATATATTAACCTGGACAACTGGTCCTGTTATTTTCTGGTTTGTTTAGCTCAGTGGAGCAAAACTCAAGAGGCAGCAATTGCTCAGAGCATCTGCCTTGCAAAAACGTCTCATTGAGCTGTATTGGGAAGTCTGTGTTTGGACAGTCACAGTAAGTCTGGGCTGGGGAAGCATGGAAGGGCTTACAAAGGCAGCAGACAAGAAAACTGCAGGTTTTGCAAACTATTTTTAGATATAAAAAATTGCATAATTAAATGCATGCAAGCTTTCATTTGGGGTATATCTACTAAACAGTGATTTTTATTTTGGTTTGCCTTTGGGCAATTGGGTGTCCCTTAACATTTATTATTTCTGCAGCTACACTGCCTGTTTGCCTTCCTAATAGAAGCTGTAGGTCGGCTTCCTCCCTGGTATTTAGTTCAGCAGTGCTGGAGAGAGCGGAGTCTATCTGCTCCAGTTATCTTCCCCAAAGTGCTCCCCCACATGCTCAGTCAATACAAAGGAAGGATGCAATTATTATTATTATTATTAGCATTTATATATCACCAATATACTCTGCAGCTCTTTACAATTATAGAAACTGATAGTTAAAAAAGGTCCTGCTCAAACGAGCTTACAATCTATGAATTAATGTCCCATTCTCCCTGTGTTCTCACTAAGTATATAGTATATAGCAGCCGTCAGAGTAAGTGATACCGGAGAAACTGACGGAAGCCAAGTACAGAGAGATGGACACAGGTTTCTTCAGGAAGGAAGAGATTCTTTATTGGATCACCGATCGGGACTCAGAGGGACTAATGTCACCAAAATACAGCAAGTTCTGAGCCCCGGACAATAGTGCAGGCTCCTTATATAGGCACATAACTCCTCCCATATTAAGCTCCACCCGCACATTCTCTTGACCAATCAATACAAATAAGAATTAACTTCCTGTTTGACCGCATGGCTTGTCCAGCACAATGGAGGAGGGGAATACTATATCCTGTATTCTTGCACATGCTCCGTACACTACTGATCGTATCTTGCCTCGTGCAACCAACTGATCGATACGTCAGCATATGCACGTACACATGCCACGTGGTAATCTCGGCCTACTAAATTTATTTTTACCGAGATTCCACCACATTCCCCCCTTTGATGCCTCTTGATATTTTACAATTACTTGAGGCATCACATAACCTTAGTTTTGCTTACACCGCAAGTTACCTTGAACCAGACCAGACTTATCTTATGATGTGAATCTTTTAACACTCATCTTCCTGCATTGGTTCTCCTTGATCTAGAGCCTTATACTTATATATCGCCATTATCTGTGCAGCAGCCTTCCTCTCTGCTATACTTCCTATCAGGCTTTGCACAGACCTAACTACTAAGGGTATAAGACACGGTAGGAGTAGACACAACAGTAAAATCAGTAGGACTCCACCTACCACTGCCTTAAGCCCTCCAAACCACTCATACCAGCTACCAAACCAACTACTTGGATTGTACCCTTTCCATACCTGAGTAGGCACATGCGCTAGTTTAACCATATGGCTAGTAAGCTCAGCTATTGCTTGCCCTTCGTCATCTATTTGAAGACAGCAATTGCTTAGGTTAAACTTCCCACATACACCTCCCTCTACTGCCAAAAGGTAATCCAAGGCTAATCTATTCTGGTATACTGCTGTCCTCATCCTGGTATTATGTTTCACTAGGAGATTGAGCGCTTGTGATGTTTCATTAGTGATAATCTCAACCACCGCCTGTAATCTTATAATGCGGTTGAGCATATAAATAGGGGTTCTATAACCAAAGGTACCATCTTCTGCCCACGTGGCTGGCCCATAATAATCTATGATACGCTGGGGAGGCCATTCATTATCTTCCCAGGTGCCTATCTCTAAGGGTCCCCTTTTCTTCCTATGATTCACATCATACACTTTAACACCTAAAGTCTCACCTGTTTCAATCGGTAACAAGAAGAAGGATGGTTTGAGCATACCCAACACACATGCCCCTTCCCAGTCCTGTGGCAACTCCGAATAGGCTTTCTTACCACAGATCCAGTACAAATTTGCTGGGGCTCTCCAGGTAGATGTGATGGATAAATCAAACCACACATCCTTTAAACTGGCATATCTAGCAAACGGGTTAGATGGTTCTGAGACATTTGAAGCCGACCACCAAGTTGTATTTTTAGTATCATCATCATAAGCTTTTTGCCCTAGACAAGTTAATTCTCCTACAGAAGTATTATACATTATTCCTTTCCTTGCTATGCAAACATAACCTATGATGGAGGTCTTTAATCTCCACTCAGATTTACCTCTAACACTCAAATGATAATCGGCTTGTGTAGATATTAGTTGGTCAACTGCCTCAGAACCGGACATTACCTCCTTTGCTTCCCAAGGCCATTGGTCTCCCATGTTAGTACCTCCACACACATAGCAGTTGGTAACATTAAGACTACCGGCAATACTTTCGGCTAAATCTATGAACAGGTTTTTAGCGTTATGGGGGATCTTATTATCTATACTCATCTCTTCATAAAAGGAATGGTATACTTGATGAGTCTGGGAGGATACCGTATCAGTCTCTATTCCTATAAACAATAATGTCCCAGGATCTAAACCCGTCCCGTATATCTGAAACCCAAATAAATTGCCATACTTATCTAGGAACTTGTCGGGGTTATTAATAAGTATATGGACTGGGTTGCATTCCATAGACTTACAATAAGGGCTAGTCGGCAACTTAGTCACTATCATGTCTTTATCTACTGTCTGTCCCCAAGTCGCCCACCCCACACAAGACCAATATGGGCAAAAGTTATAGTCTTTATTTGGGCATCTAGGACTTACATATTTATTTTTACTACTGGGACAAATATATTTATCATTAGACCCATACGTCCTCTCCCATCTAAGATCCCCACATACATTCCACGGTTTTCTACCACTTGATATCGCCTTACATGCATCAAATAGCAGAACACCCGAAGAATATACGGATTCTAACACCGTCTTATTAATTAGGGTCCCCTGAGGATCTCCATTCCTGAGAGTCAACCAAATTGTACGAGGTTGATACTCTGGACTGAAGCACTTAGGTTCTCCTACTCCTAAATGGCACACACTATAGTCTATATTTAGGTATCTACATCTTGATACCTCTCCTTTACATTCGTATTGTGAATGCCAAATTAGGGTTTGGGAAATATGGTTACCTGTTCTCGTAGTCTTAATGCATACCTCACAGCTAGGAGTGTCGGTACCTCTACCTTCCTGAATATAAAAACACATGTAAATAAACACAATCAAAAGCACATCTTTCGCCGTCATCCTCAGTCTTCGTCCGTGCGATGGAACCTCAGCTTCCAGGATGTGAGGGCTGCAGGGAATGGAGTTCTGCTCGTCTTCACAGGTGTCCCTTCGAGACTTTCCTGGCTTATACACTATGTGTTGGTAAGCGGACAGGCTTTATTATGGCCTTCTCACTCACACCTGTAACAATAAAATTTGTAATCCACAATAATTCCTCGTTACTCCGACTGAGTAGTGCGTTTCAACCGGATCTTGCAGGGATTCTCTGGATCTGCTGTAACTTGCCAAGAATCGACTGCTGCTGGTTTAACCCTGGAGTGATGTATCCACGGAGTCACTTCGGCTACTTTTATCGCTGTAGGGGTAGACAAAAGAACAACATAAGGACCTCTCCACTTGGGCCCTAACGGTACATTATTCCACTCTTTAATCCACACTTGGTCTCCTGGATGATAACTATGAACAAGGGGATAAATATTCACAGGTAATCTATCTTGTACCCATTTCTGTACCTCCTCCATAGTCTTACCCAACTCTACAACCTGCTGCCGGGTAATTCCTTCTCCCAACTGACTCAAATCCCCCCTTAAGTTACCAAGTACGGGAGGTGGTCGCCCATACATAATTTCAAAAGGAGAGAGGCCCATCCTTCTGGTAGGGGTACTGCGGATTCGCAATAGAGCTATAGGTAAGAGAACGTTCCACTTAAGTTGGGTTTCCTGACACATTTTAGCCAACTGGTTCTTAATAGTTCTATTCATTCTCTACCTTACCAGAACTCTGGGGTCTATATGCGGTATGAAGCCTCCACTTTATACCAAGCATATGAGTCAGTTGTTGTAGGCACTGATGAACAAAAGCTGGACCATTGTCCGATCCTATAGAACAGGGTAGTCCATATCGGGGTATTATTTCTCGTAGCAGAAATCTCACAACTTCTCCTGCTTTCTCTGTACGAGTAGGACATGCTTCTACCCAGCCTGAATAGGTGCACACAATTACCAACAGGTAACGATGTCCACCCGATTTAGGCATCACTGTAAAGTCTATTTGTAGATCGGACATGGGGAGTCCCCCCATAAACTGGACTCCTGGTGGCTTTACTGGTCCTTGTCTTGCATTATTCTTAGCACACGTTACACATCTGCGTACAATGGCCTGAGTCAAGTTGGACAATCTTGGTATGTAGAAATGTTTCCTGAGAGATTCTTCTGTACTGTCTCTCCCAGAATGTGTCCCGTTATGATAGTTCTGGACAATTTCTACTGCTAGTGATGCTGGTATAACTATTCTTCCATCTTCTAGCTGATACCACTTGTTCTCCAAATACTTTCCCGGTTCAGTCTTTAACCACTCCTCTTCTTGAGTTGTATAAACTGGAGTCCATTGAGACAGTGGGGTTGGTATTAGAGCAGCTATATGCCCCACATACTCCTGTCTTCCTGATTCAGCAGCACGCTTAGCTGCACTATCTGCCATCCGATTTCCTTTGGTTACATCACCATCTCCTCTCAGATGCGCTCGACAATGTATAATACCGACTTCTTTCGGCTCCCACACTGCTTCCAATAGTTGTAGGATTTCGGCTGCGTATTTGATTTCTTTGCCTTCTGAATTCAGTAGTCCTCTTTCTTTATACAAAGCTCCGTGGGCATGAGTGGTTAAAAACGCATACTTAGAGTCCGTATAGATATTTACTCTTAAACCTTCAGCCAATTGTAACGCTCGTGTTAGTGCTATTAATTCTGCCTTTTGTGCTGATGTTCCTTTTGCCAGTGGCAAATGCACTCTTGGGTTTTCACACAACATTGCTTGATACTTGGTCATACGGCTGTTACTAAACCAATGATTTCCTTTGTAATCCAACAACGTCTGTACTGCATGTGGGACTCGTACATAAAGTTCTTGACCCAGAGTGAGTTTATCGGCTTCAGCTACTAGCAGGGCGGCTGCAGCTACGGCTCTTAGACAAGGTGGAAGTCCGCTGGCCACTGCATCCAATTGCTTAGACATGTAGGCAACAGGTCTTTGCCATGATCCCAAGTACTGTGTCAATACTCCCACAGCCATTCTTCTTTGCTCGTGTACATATAAGTAGAATGGTCGTGTGTGATCAGGTAGACCTAATGCTGGGGCACTCATCAAAGCCTTCTTCACATCTTCAAATGCCGTTTGCTGTTCTTGAGTCCATAAGAAGGGGTCGTGCTCTGTACCTTTGATGGCTGCGTACAGAGGTTTTGCCAGTATCGCATAGCTGGGAATCCATATCCTACAGAAGCCTGCTGCCCCCAAGAATTCTCGCACTTGTCTTCTATTCTTGGGTATTGGTATTTGGCAGACAGCTTCTTTTCTCTCTGGCCCCATAATCCTTTGACCTTCAGAGATATGGAATCCCAGATACTTGACAGTTGGCAAACACAACTGAGCCTTCTTTCTAGACACCTTGTATCCTGCCTTCCAGAGAATATGTAGTAGATCGTGCGTTGCTTGCTGACATTTTTCTTTTGTAACTGCTGCTATCAACAAGTCATCTACATATTGTAACAATACACATTCTCCTGGGATAGACTCGAAATCCAGTAGATCTTGACTTAGAGCTGAACCAAATAGGGTAGGTGAATTTTTAAACCCTTGGGGCAGTCTTGTCCAAGTCATTTGGCGTTTTGAGCCCGTTACAGCGTTCTCCCATTGGAAAGCGAAAATACATTGACTTTCTGTGGCAATTCGGAGGCAAAAGAAGGCATCTTTGAGGTCTAAGACTGTGAAGTAAGTAGCCCCGCCCGGAATTAAAGCAAGCAGGTTATATGGATTGGGTACAACTGGATGTATACTAACAACCGCATCATTGACTGCTCTCAAGTCCTGCACAGGTCGATACTCATCTGTACCGGGCTTTTGAACAGGCAGCAATGGGGTGTTCCAGGGGGAAGTACAGAATTTTAGGATACCATACCGTATGAACTTATCCAGATAGGATTGAATGTTCTTCTTAGCCTTCTGCGGGATGTGGTATTGTCTTAGGCTTACTGGATAAACCCCAAGTTTTAGTTCAATTTTTATAGGTGGAATATTGCGGGCCAGTCCTGGTGGGTTGTTCTCTGCCCAAACTCCTGGTATGTTGAACAATGTCTCATCACTCCTAGGGTTTTGGCTAGTCAACACTGTATAAAGTCGCCACTCTTCTTCCCTTGGTACGGATAAAGTCATAATACCTGAAGGTCCATTAAACTTTAAGGATGTTGTTCCATTTGGTAGGAACGTAATCTGCGCTTGTAATTTTGATAGCATATCACGTCCCAGCAATTGGACTGGACATTCAGGCATATAAAGGAATTGATGTTTTACTACGTGGCCTCCCAATGTACAGAGTCGACTTTTAAGAACCGGTTTTTCAGCACTTCTTCCAGTTGCTCCTATCACAGTAATAGTCCTTCCAGATGGAGGAGCAACTAGATTAGTCACCACTGAATGTTCAGCACCAGTGTCGATCATGAACGCACTCCTTTTTCCCCCTATTGATACATCGACCATAGGCTCCGCTCGACCAAGGGGGATGGAGCCCGGTCGGTATCAATAGTCCTCCATGACCGTGTCAGCCAATCCTACAAAGTCCCTACCTTCTCTATCGCGGGACCTTTGCGCTGCTGGAATGTACCTGTCTTCCCTAACACTTCCTCTGTTCCCATTACTCCCTCTATAACCATTACTCCCTCCGGGGCCTCCTCTACCTCTCGCTCTGCCTCTAAAGTTTCCGTAGCCTGCCCTGGGTTGGTCTCTCTCGTACTGCTCTCTTTGCGGACATTCGTTCCTCCAATGCCCTTCTTCCTTGCAATACGCGCATTGATCCCTACTCAAAGGCTCCCTACTCCATCTATTATTGCCTCTATCTGGGCCCCGTTTATCTACGCCTGCGATCGCTACCGCTAGCATATCAGCCTTTTTACGCATCTTGCGCTCTTCCTCTTTCTTACTTTCTGTATCCCTGTTCATATAGACCTTATTTGCTACCTCCATTAGTTGGGTGATGGACATACCTGCAAACCCTTCTAACTTTTGTAGCTTGCGCTTAATATCTCCGTATGCTTGGCTGACAAAGGCGGAGTTAACCATTCGGGAATTGTCTGCGTCTTCCGGATTAAAGGGGGTATACAAGCGGTATGCCTCCAATAATCGGTCATAAAAGACACTGGGCGCTTCATCGCTTTTCTGGATCACCTCAACTGTCTTCGACATGTTAATGGCTTTCTTTCCTCCTGCTTTCATGCCAGCAATTATAGCGTCTCTATAGGCTCTGAGTTGAACCATATCAGCACCATTTACGTTCCAATCGGGATCAGTGTTGGGATAATGTGTTGCGGCCCATGCTGCTGGATTAGCTTGGTTCAAAGCACGGGCTCTATCCTCTAGTGCTTTTATGGCTGCTTGATTTATTCTTGTCCTTTCCTCATTGTTAAATAAAGTCATTAGTAACTGCTGGCAATCAGCCCATGTCGGATTATGCGTCTGTACTATTGAGGTGAACAGATCAGTCATAGCTTGTGGTTTCTCAGTATACGAGGAATTATGGGTCTTCCAGTTTAAAAGATCGGTTGTGGTAAATGGGACATATACGAAGACTGGGTCAGCGTGTGCCATTTGACCTGCGGCATCGATATAAGCTGACCCGGGATTCAGACGAAGAGGCATCTGATAGTGCTTTAATTGTTGGGCACCAGTCAACTGTCGGGTTTGGATGGGGCTACGTAGAGAGGCGTCAGTCATGGGTTCCGGTCGGGGAGAGATAGGGTATGGGGATGTGGGAGGTTGGTTTTGGGAAAAGGTCGTAAATAAAACACTTCGAGCCGAGCTAGATGAAGCTTGACCGGAAGTCTGAAGTGGCGCCAAATCAGGAAATTCGTTTCTAATGGGGGTGGGTTCTGGTTCCGGAAGGGGAGATTTAGTACGAGGGGGGGTGGATCCTGTACTGGAGGAGGAAGCGGAAGTGGATGGGGGTAATGAGGGGAGGGCTGCAGGACTTCCTGCGTTTGCGTCACTTCTTCTTAACGGAAAGTAAGGGGGCGGCAAAGGGATCTCGGACTCAGGGGGCGTGTCCAAAATGGGCCTAACACCAGTCCTAGTGGACGAACAAGTCCTAGCTACCATGAGGCGACACTGCTCCTCGTGGCATGTCTGGAGCCATTTTGGCGAGTCATTTACGGCCTGTCTCCAACAGTCAATATAAGGAAACTGGCCGTAAAGTTCAGGCCTACCTGATACAGCCACGTGTAAGCGCTGTACCAGAGTTAGATCCAAACTGCCACGTGGCGGCCATGCCGCAACCAAAGTAGGCCACTCCCTAGTGCACAAAGTAACTAAACGCACAGGAGACATCTTAACCCCAAAATCACAAGTTTTGAATCCCTTTTTAAAATTCTTCACCATACAACCTAAGGGATCCGGAATCGTTGACTGCGACGCACCCATACTTAACAATGGAACGTCGTCGACAACGAATACTATACACGCGTACTATTCAACAGTCACACCCGTTTCCTCTGGCAACAGCACCACGTGGTACGGTTACCAAGTGAAACGTACACAATAACAATAAACACTCAGGGAATTCCCGTACACACACAGCTGTTACACCAGTCACTAGATAATCAATATTATGCCCTTTGGCGTAACTATACAGTCACCCACGCTATAATTCTCTATATACGAATTACCCGTCTATAACACACCCCAGTAACATCGTCTTTTACAAATAGCGGTTACAGTACGGTTAGCATAGGTCAAAGCACAAGTTAAGGTCACAATACAATTATTAGTGGTTATGGTGTTAAACATGCAATGGACAACAATGATTAGTACTTATATACAGTGTCAGTAAATATACAGGGTTATGGTACCGTGCACTATAATACAGCAACACACTATTAACACTCTCGCTAGACGGCTGAGCTCGCGCTATCTAACAAGATATACACTTTACTAAAACAATCGTTAACACATTTACAATTCCCAACTAAACTATTGGCCAGTACCTTGATGGACTACCTAAAACTATATACACCCGTTTTGGTTAGCCACACTGCCCAATCACCACATATATAGCGAGCTAGAGAACCGAATTTACACAGGCGCCTCTTAGTCGCACTATCAAAAGTCTAGTGGGTTCCAAATTTACACGCCTTCCCACTTAGCCCAGATAGGATGAGAACTAGCGAACCGAATTTACACAGGCGCCGCTTAGTCTCCCGGTCTCTCCGACCTAGCGAACGTAATATACACCCTAGAACGCTAGTCTAGACAAGACACCGGTGTCCGGCTAGGGCTATTTACACCAGGACCCCGCCTGACTAACCAAATCAAACGGTCTGACTAAAGAGCGTTCGATCGAGCGGTGCGCCTTCGCTCCTTCCCTCCGACAGAGGGGGCAGATACACAGATTCAAAAACCCCTTTGGGCCTACCGCACAATCGGTATACCCCTAGTGGGTCCTGCCGTCTAAAACAGCAGTTGTCTTACCCCCTCGTTCCTGAACCTGAGTTCACACTCATCGACGGGGACACCCCAGCACTTCTCACGTAGAGGCCGATGATCTCCTGGACAACGGCCCAGTGGCGCCGAGACGAAGGGAGGTCCACGCAGAAGTTCAGGGGTGCAGCCGTAGAGAACGTGGGCAAAGATAGACCGTCTCACGCCTCTGCCTCTCAGCTACCGTTGAACGATGAGCTTCCCGGCCAATGCACCAAATGATACCGGAGAAACTGACGGAAGCCAAGTACAGAGAGATGGACACAGGTTTCTTCAGGAAGGAAGAGATTCTTTATTGGATCACCGATCGGGACTCAGAGGGACTAATGTCACCAAAATACAGCAAGTTCTGAGCCCCGGACAATAGTGCAGGCTCCTTATATAGGCACATAACTCCTCCCATATTAAGCTCCACCCGCACATTCTCTTGACCAATCAATACAAATAAGAATTAACTTCCTGTTTGACCGCATGGCTTGTCCAGCACAATGGAGGAGGGGAATACTATATCCTGTATTCTTGCACATGCTCCGTACACTACTGATCGTATCTTGCCTCGTGCAACCAACTGATCGATACGTCAGCATATGCACGTACACATGCCACGTGGTAATCTCGGCCTACTAAATTTATTTTTACCGAGATTCCACCACATAAGGGCATAGGGGCACACAGACAGATCACTTCTTTGTAGCCTTTCTTGATGGATGATTGATAATTTGAGCTCTCCAGACATACACTCTCTCTTTAAAGGATCACTATAGGGTCAGGAACACAACCCTATAGTGTTAAAACCACCATCTAGCCCCCCCCTGGTCCCCTTATGCCTCCATAAATATAGCAAAATCTTACTGTATTCAAACCAGAAGCTGTACATCTGCATGCTGTTTGCCTAAAAAAAAAAACAAGCAGTCATCAGAAGTGGTAGCCTGATCCAATCACAATGCTTCCCTATAGAATTGGCTGAGACTGACAAGGAGGCAGATCAGGGGCAGAGCCAGCATGATGCAAACACAGCCCTGGCCAATCAGCATCTCCTCATAGAGATTAATTTAATTAATGAATCTCTATGAGGAAAGTTCAGTGTCTGCATGCAGAGGAAGGAAATACTGAACGTTTGAATGCATTTTAGGCAGCCATGACCCAGGAAGGATCTCTAACAGCTACCTGAGGAGTGGCCAGTGAAGTTATCACTAAGCTGTAATGTAAACACTGCATTTTCTCTGAAAAGACAGTGTTTACAGCAAAAAGCCTGAAGATAATGATTCTACTCACCAGAACAAATTCAATAAGCTGTAGTTGTTCTGGTGACTATAGTGTCCCTTTAATATGGAACTTCAACAGGTGCTCTTTGGAGAACTACTGCTATGGCTAAAAGAGGGGTGCACAAAAAAAAGATTGGAGGCATGTAGCACCATCAGCACTGCACGGGAACAGCCCCTGTTTAACATTTTAACTGTGTCTTAGTAAATCTTCATGAAGAAGGCCCATAAGGGTAAGCAGTGTATTGTAATTACAACACAGGGCACTACATGGAGCGAATATTAATAATAAAATGGTGCAGAAATCCCTATAGATCATATTTAAAAATGCATTTACTAAATCATTTAAGCACTATGCTTAACGTAGCAAAAAGATAAATTAAGGATTAAACATTCACTTTGGGAGTAAAATGATAAATGATTAGCATATCCTTTTTTATTACTTTTGAGCGTACATTCAAGCAGAACTAAATCAAATATAAGTAGAAGCATCTTAGGGCAAAGCTGAAAAGAACATGATGCCGATATGAATATCCTTAGCTGCTATGAGTATATTTAAAAAGCTAAAAGAACAAACATAAACGATCACCCTGTTATACTGAGCTGCTGCAGTCATCAAGTTAAAGACACATCCAAACTTTGATTTGTTTTCTTGTTACATTTACCTTCAGAAAATTTCTATAAACTTCACCAATCCCACGTGATATCTTCAGAGTGAATTTTTTATATTTTCATAAAGTTTCATGCATGGCTAAACATTTCTTGAAATTTCCCTCAAGTAACCCAAGAGGATTTTCTGTGCAAGTCTGTGCAAGGGTATGTCCTTTGTCCAGATATAGAGATAGTCAGGCTTATTACCTGAAGTGAGAATTACTAGGAATTCCACAAATTTGGCTAAAATCACTAAAGTAGAAACATTGTCCCAAGCCAATTCTGTTTTCCATTTGGCAATTTTGGTTTTAAATTCCCAGCAATTCTTACTTTAGTAAGTAACTCTGACAGATGTTTTACACAGAACAAGATGTAAGAGTGAAAACCTAGTGTTAAACTGTAAATATGAGTAAATTCATTTTTTGTTTCACATACATTTATAGGACCTTAGTGAACTATATATTTTAGAATAAAAATGAAGACCTAAAAATAAAATGAAAATAATTTAGACATAAAGCAGTGCATGTTCATATTTGTTTGAGGACAGTGGCGAAACATATAGAATTATCATAAAAGGTTGAAATCTTAACAAACATATATATGTTTGTTTTTTTGTACTTTTAAGAAACAGTTTTTAATATGCCGTTACAAACAAGTAATTAAGATAATTACTTTATACTGAGGCATATTGGGAATCCAGTCATTTAGAGTAAATTGGGTGTTTTGTCAAACATTCCAGTCATTTATACATATGTTAAAGGACCACTATAGGCACGCAGACCACTTCAGCTCAATGAAGTTGTCTGGGCGCCAGGTCCATCTAGGGTTAACCCTGCCTGCTGTAAACATAGCAGTTTCAGACAAACTGCTATGTTTACATTAGGGTTAATCTAGCCTCTAGTGGCTGTCTCATTGACAGCCGCTAGAGTCGCTTCCGCGCTTCTCACTGTGAATTTCACAGTGAGAAGACGCTTGCGTCCATAGGAAAGCATTGAGAAATGCTTTCCTATGGACTGATTGAATGCGCGCGCATGCGCATTCGTCGGAAGAGGGAGGAGAGTCCCCAGAGCCGAGGGAGCCCGGCGCTGGAGAAAGGTAAGCCTTTAACCCCTTCCTCCCGCCGGGCTGTAGGGGGGCCATGAGGGTGGGGGGGGACCTATTAACACTAGTGCCAGGAAAACGAGTTTGTTTTCCTGGCACTTTAATGGTCCTTTAAGTAATAAATACATCTGTGTGTATTAAAGTTTCATTTGATTTTATATTTTATGTTGAAATTTTTTTTTACAGTATCACAATGTTCAAAACAGTTTTATCACTTTAGCTAAAATTTAAATCGAAATTGTTGGCTCACTTTTTAAAAACAGCTAATATAAAAAGAAGTCTTAGCCTTATCTCCAGTAATGCATAGCAGGATAGAATATGCTACTGAATATGCCTCAAAAAGCTGAAACACATTATACAGGCATGACCAAAATGTAGATGTCCAGCTGTTGTCAAACTTCATCTCCCATGATGCTATGCCAGTCTTAAGGCTAACAAAACATCATGGTGGATAGAATTCTATTATAGCTGAGGATTTACTGTTTTCTGATGGAGGACAATTGTTTCTCTGCTATGGGAACAACTGGTTAAAACTGAAAAAAAATATTGAATGAAAGTACTAGTGGCCATCATTTGTTTCCATGTGCCCATATGTCAAGTAGGTTCTCTTAGTTCAAAAGTATGATATAGTAAACCTACTTCCACTACGTTTTGACAAACGTTTAAGGCGGCCTTTATACAAAGTACCTGTCTCTGGAGGCCTTTCACCATTCTTACATGTTGATTAAATAATGCAGTTTAGCTGTATTGATTCCAATCACTGAACATTTAATTAATCACATGCCGTGAGACTGCATTCAGTTCGTCACATTATACGCCTTGACAGAGACACATTGTTTCTCTATGCAAGAAGAGACTTGTAATTTAATGGAATTATTGAAACCTTGCATAGATGTGAATAGCAACTATTTGTTCTGTTAATAAACTACCATTATTGAGCTCAGTCACTGTTCAACCGCATACTGATAGTGAAGGTCTTTGTAGAATATTAATAGTAAACTAGCATTGCAGGTGACTTTGGGACACCGGAATACCTCAGTAATTTATATTGCTGCGTTTGTTTACTTTAACGGGATATATAAACTCAGTAAAAGTAATATTTCTTACTGAATATAGATGTGTTCTATTTCACTTATATAAGTACATGAGCCAACAAACCCACTCACATGTATATATTTACATGTACATTGTGGAAATTATATGTACATAAGTATTGGTCGAGCCTTGCATAGTTTAGATAATGTCAGAGCTCACCTTGACACCGTAGATGATTCTAATAGAAAAACCTTCCAAGGCCATCAATGTTCCATCCCTAGGTAATCGCAATCCCATAAAATAAAATTTCTACAGAATAGGTGGGCTACATGATGTGCCAGAGAAAGTAGAATTTCTTGAAGATGCATACAAGACCCACATGTCTGGGGAATTGTGCGTATAGAATTGGAGTGGTAAAGACATTATTTTGGTTCATGACTGGAGCTTAATACCTTGGTTAAAATCGCTGCATTTGGCAAATGTACGTATTTTTTCTGAACAATGGCCCTTTTCCATTACTTTAAATGAAAGGCATTCAATTTCACCTAAATAAATGTATATATAATTATAAACACAGGAGGGTTGTGATGGCTACCATAGATTTCATAAGGATGGAGGTTTAGGAGTGCCTAATTTATGTCTCTGTTATAAGACTACATCAATTGCACAGTTCCTCCTGTTTTGTTTCAAACTGGGCTCCCTGTTTTTTGTCATTATAGAGGACTCCCATATGGAACCACAGAAGGGCTCTCGCTTATTTGGGCATCTATTATATCTCCTCCATCTTCCATAGTACTATCCACAGTGGCACATAGTTTTAAGATTCGGTTGGATATTTTGTGAAGGACCCTGTTGCTCATTGTTTAACCCTCCAAAGAATAATCCCTAAACTGGATATTCATAATTTAGATTACACCATTTGAATCTCGTTCATACTATCAAACATATTTTGGACAACGGTCACATTCTATCCTTTTCAACCCTTCAAATAAAATCTAAAATCCTGCAAAGAGATTTTTGTAAATATCTATAATCAAGATACTATCTGACCTCATTACATCTTGACCCATCTTTAACACATTTAATTAAGAATGTTCCCAATCTCCAAAAATCAATCTCAGTCTGTTACTGGACAATTATAGATTCACTTAATTTTAGGCCACATACCAAAGCTAGTTGACTAAAATAACAGTGCAAATCATTTTCAAATGAAGAGTAGAAGTGTATTATGTCAACTAATGCTATTATCTGCTATTATACCAAACTGTTGAACTCTCTTTTAAGTTGCTGTTTAAATGACATCTAACACCTTTTGGCTTGAGCCATATGTACCCTAATGCTTCTTCAGCATGTTAGCATACATTTGGTGGTGTAGTCTCTTTATCCCATATTTTGTGGTTTTGTCCAATAATTATAATCCTTTTAATTTGGAAATAGCTCGTTTGGGCCTGTTCCCTAAATTGATTTGCCACTCACACCAAATATTGCCCACTTTATTTGTCATTACCCTAATGATATTAATTAAAGATTAAATTAAACATATTAATTCTTAGGAATTTAACCCCTTAGTGACCAGACCGCTTTTCAATTTTCTTACAGTTTGGGGCTGTTTTTACATTTCTGCGGCATTTGTGTTTAGCTGTAATTTTCCTCTTACTCATTTACTGTACCCACCTGGGTGTCTCTACCCCAACCCTGTCTGTCTTTGTTTCCCCCCAGCTTTGTTTTTGTGTGTCCCTTTCTCTCCACAGCCCATGTGTCTGTCTCTTTCTCCCACAGCCCCCTCATGTGTCTCAATCCACCAGCCCACCATGTGTATCATTCCCACAGTCCCCCATGTGTCTCATTCCCCCAGATCCCCCATGTGTCTCATTCCCCCAGATCCCCCATGTGTCTCATTCCCCCAGATCCCCCATGTGTCTCATTCCCCCAGATCCCCCATGTGTCTCATTCCCACAGTCCCCCATGTGTCTCATTCCCCTAGACCACCATGTGTCTCATTTCCCCAGGCCCCTCATGTCTCATTTCCTCCTTTTATTTGTCTTACCTCCTCTCCCCCCATGTGCAGTGGTGTCTCTAGGATTCAATTTTAGGGGGGGCACACGGTGGACCAGGGACAAAAGTAGGGGGGCACATTTAACCCTGCCCCCGCCACAATTTGACCCCGCCCCTGCCGCATGTTAAGTCCCGCCCCCGACACAATGTGTGTGTTTTTTTTTTTATAATCCCCGGTGGAGAATTCATTATTTTCCACCAAGGATTATTAAAAAACAAACATGGTTCCCTTGATACAGTCCACACACACCCACACACACCCACACCCACAGACTGCTGAGTCCATACACTCACAGACTGCTGAGTCCATACAAACACAGACACATAGACTGCCGAGTCCACACACACACACACACACACACACACAGCTGAGTTCATACACAACACACGCAGACTGCTGAGTCCATACACACACACACACACTGCTGAGTCCACACACACACACACACAGACTGCTGAGTCCATACAAACACCGACACATGACCTGCTGAGTCCATACACCCACACACACACAGACACACACACAAAGACTGCTGAGTCCAAACACCCACACACACACAGACAGACACACACACAGACTGCTGAGTCCATACACACACACACACACACACAGAGACTGCTGAGTCCAAACACACACACAGACTGCTGAGTACATACACACAGACAGACTGCTGAGTCCATACACACACACACACACACACACACAGACACTCATACACAGACTGCTGAGTCCACACACACACACACACACACACACAGACTGCTGAGTCCATACACACACACACACACACACAAGCTTCCTCACTAGCAGACAGACAGACACACACACACACACACACACAGACTGCTGAGTCCACACACACACACACACACACACACACACACACACACAGACTGCTGAGTCCATATACACACACACAAGCTTCCTCACTAGCAGACAGACAGACACACACACACACACACATACACACACAGACTGCTGAGTCCACACACACACACAGACTGCTGAGTCCATACACACACTCAGACTGCTGAGTCCACACACACACACACACACACACACACACTGATGAGTCCATACACACACACACACAGACTGCTGAATCCATACACACAAACACATAGACTGCTGAGTCCATACACACACACATAGACTGCTGAGTACATACACACACACAGAGACTGCTAAGTCCACACACACACACACACACACACACACACAGAGACTGCTGAGTCCATACACACACACACAAAGAGAATTGTGTCTGGGGAGGTTGTGAAGATGAGGAGAGGAAAATAGGAAAAGGACAGGTACAAAGAGAAGAAGAGATAAGAGAGAGAGAGAGAGAGAGAAATAAAGGGGAGGAGGAGGAGGAGTGAGGGTGGTGGAACAAGGAGGGTTAGCATGCAATTAGCAGTTCAAGATATGGTGATGTGTAAAACAGGAAAGGGGAAAGCCCTATATTTGATCCTGTAATTTTCCTAAACCCCATAAATCCTGTACATGGGGGATACTGTTGTACTTCAAGACATCTCTGTACACAAATATGTGTATTTTATTGCAGTTAGAGCTAGAGAGTATTATGACATTCACAGTTAAAATGCCTCACAGAACAAAAAAACAAAAAAAATTCTTAATTTATCAAACTTATTCACATAAAATTATGTTTCCTATATAAATATTTGATGTAAAATAAAAGGTGCACTTGAAATATGAAAGAGGTGAATTATGGTTTATCATATAGTGCAAGTTCTAGGTTTTGTTTTTGTCAGAATTTTTTTTCAGTTTTTCCAATTTTGATATTTGTTAATGAATGAACCTTGAAGTATCTCAGTTAATGAGCATAATGCGCAATGAAAATTTACTAGGACCCAACTCAATTAAATATTCTGGATTTTGTAATGGCCATTGTCAGCAAAATGATTTGTATAAACTGATATGAATTTTTGCAGTGCTATCAGACTAACCATTTCTTGCTAGCCAACATGAAGATAGACTACTGCAGTTCAGTGTGAACATGCTACAATAAGAGGTATGATAATGTCTGGCAAACAAAGGGTAAGAAGGATTAAAAAGTACACTAAGCATACGATGGGAGTTAAGAAACTATAAGGGGTAAGGAGGATTTAGGGTAAGGGGGAATGAGAGACACACACAGCATAAGAGGAGAGTTAAAAGGCACACAAGGGGCATTAAGAGACACACACATGGTAATGAGGGATTTCATGGGAGTGCACAGCCTATTGCATTAGGGTGTGCACCCTTAAGCACAAACACACACGCCACATGTATATGTATGTGTGTGTGTGTGTGTGTGTGTGTGTGTACATATATATATATATATATATATATATACACATATACATACATACATACATACACTGCTGAGTGTGTGAGGGTGCTGTTAGTGTGCTGTGTGTGTGTGTGAGGGTGCTGTTAGTTTGCTGTGTGTGTGTGTGTGTGTGTGTGTGAGGGTGATGTTAGTTTCCTGTGTGTGTGAGGGTGCTGTTAGTGTGCTGTTTGTGTGTGTGAGGGTGCTGTTAGTTTGCTGTGTGTGAGAGGGTGCTGTTAGTGTGCTGTGTTTGTATTTGTGTGTGTGAGGGTGCTGTGTATGTAAGGGTGCTGTGTGTGTGAGGGTGCTGTTAGTGTACTGTGTGTGTGCGAGGGTGCTGTTAGTGTGGTGTGTGTGTGTGAGGGTGCTGTGTGTGTGTGTGATGGTGCTGTTAGTGTGCTGTGTGTGTGAAGGTGCTGTAAGTGTGCTCTGTGTGCGCGTGTGTGTGAGGGTGCTGTTAGTGTGCAGTGTGTGTGTGTGAGGGTGCTGTTAGTTTGCTGTATGTGTGTGGGTGCTGTTAGTGTGCTGTGTGTGTGTGTGAGGGTGCTGTTAGTTTGCTGTGTGTGTGTGTGTGTGTGTGTGTGTGTGAGGGTGCTGTTAGTTTGCTGTGTATGAGAGGGTGCTGTTAGTGTGCTGTGTGTGTGAGGGTGTGTGTGTGTGAGGGTGCTGTGTTCTGTGTGTGTGTGTGAGGGTGCTGTGTGTGTGAATTTGTTTGGAGTGATTTTGTGTGGGGGTGGGGGGACAGATTAGGAAATCCTTGCTGCCATCTATGATCCCTGGTGGTCCTAGTGGTGACTGAACTCTAGACTGCATGGCTAGAGTTAACTCTAGTGAGATCTGAGCGTTGCCACGGCAACGCTCCGACCTCTCAAAAGGAACCCAGTGAAGCTCCTGTGTTCTCCCCTGCCGGCCACCTACACAGCATAAGAGGAGAATTAAAAGGCACACAAGGGGCATTAAATAGACACACAAATGGTAAGGGGGATTTAGAGACACTCACAGCATAAGAAGAGGGTTTAAAGGCACACAAGAGGTAAGGGGGTCTCCTGAGAAACACAAATGGTAAGAGGTGAGTGGGTTTAGATACATATAAATTGTAAGGTTTGAAATATACATGGAAAGGTTTAAGAGACACTCAAAGGGATATGAATATGGTTCAGAGACCCACAAATATTAGAACGGGGGTTAAGAGACACACAGGTGGGTTAGGGGATTAAGAGACACATAAAGGGTAAGAGAGGGGTTAATAGACACACAAAGAGTATGAGGAGAGTTAAGAGACACATAAGGGGGTGAAGGGACTTATGAGACACAGAGGTGTATAATGGTTCAAGTGGGAATTAGTAGGGAGAGTGACAGGAGATACACAAGAGTGTAAGGAGGTGCAGAAAGACTCAACAGGGGTGGAGCTACACACAAAAAATGTACACGTTTGAGAAAGGAGTGCAAAAGGCAATCCCATACCAGTTATCAAATAACCAAAGCAGGGCCGGATTTAGATGAAAAGAGGCCCTAGGCTATTCCACTTATGAGGCCCTTTCACCTCCCATTTTTAAGTTTGTAAATTACATGAGAGACAATAAAATACATCATTACTGTGATATATATCAATATGTTAAATGAAACATGTTGTGATTGGTACTAACCTTTATAAAAAATGTGGCACGGATAATAAATTTAAAAAAAGGGGGGAGAGGGGGGTGATTGTGAGAGGGAAGGGGGTTATGAGGAGAGGGGGGTGATTGTGAGAGGGAGGGGGGTGATGAGGAGAGGGTGGGGGGGGGGGTGATTGTGAGAGGGAGGGGGGTGAGGAGGAGAGGGGGGTGACTAAAAAAATTACCTTAAATCCCTGGTGGTCCAGTGGGGGCTTGGATGAATGACAAATTTTACCTTTGATGGTACTGAATTAAGATTTGGACTTGTCTAGATGCAGTCCAGATGTCACTGCCACTAAACAAATGTATTTAATTAATGGCAATTGTATCTACAGGAGAACTATATAAAAAAAAAATAATCTAACTTTAGAATATTAATGGAGATGTATTGTCAGTCACAAAAAAGACATTATTATTCTCTCAATCTTTATATTATCCTAGATCGGTGATGGCGAACCTATGGCTGTCTGCAGAGTAGGCACCTGCCTGCCCGAAACGGCAGGCGCCTACTCTGCTTCTGGGTCGGGATGCAGGGGGAGGGCTGTAGGAAGCAGCTCCCCTGTCCTCCCGCGCGATGCTGTGTGCTCCACGGCAACGCCCCACACAGCATAGCGCAGGAGGACAGGGGAGCTGCTTCATAGCTGCCAGAAACAAACTTACCACCGAACCACCAGGGATGGCTGTGTCTCCCCCCCCCCCCCCCCCTTCACCAAAGGTAAGAGGAAGGGAGGGGGGATACAATACTAATATATCTTTTGTTTTGTATTTTTACCCCTACCACCCACAGCACCCCTTACCCCCATAGCACCCCTACCACCCACAGCACCCCTTACCCCCACAGCACCCCTTACCCCCACAGCACCCCTTACCCCCACAGCACCCCGACCACCCATAGCACCCCTACTCCCACAGCACCCCTTACTCCTGCAGCACCCCTACTCCTGCAGCACCCCTACTCCCACAGCACCCCTTACCCCTACAGCACCCCTTACCCCTACAGCCCCCTACACACAGCAACTGTACCCGCCCACACAGCACCCCCACACACACACACCACTCCACATCCTTACACACAAACACATACACTGCACCCCAATGCAGTATGTGTGTGTATCCAGCAGTCTGTATGTGTAGCCAGCAGTCTGTATGTGTACTCAGCAGACTGTGTGTATTTTGTGGACTGTGTGTTTTTGTATTTAGCGGATGGTGAGTGTGTATTTAGCGGACGGTGTGTGTGTGTATGTATTTAGCGGACGGTGTGTGTGTGTGTATGTGTTTAGCAGACGGTGTGTGTGTATGTGTTTAGCCGACGGTGTGTGTGTATGTATTTAGCGGACAGTGTGTGTATGTGTTTAGCGGACGGTGTGTGTATGTGTTTAGCGGACGGTGTGTGTGTATGTGTTTAGCAGACGGTGTGTGTATGTATTTAGCGGACGGTGTGTGTGTATGTATTTAGCGGACATTGTGTTTATGTATTTAGCGGACGGTGTGTGTATGTATATAGCGGACAGTGTGAGAATGTGTTTAGCGGACGGTGTGAGAATGTGTTTAGCGGACTGTGTGTGTGTATGTGTTTAGCGGACGGTGTGTGTGTATGTATTTAGCGGACGGTGTGTGTATGTATTTAGCGGACGGTGTGAGAATGTGTTTAGCGGACGGTGTGAGAATGTGTTTAGCGGACGGTGTGTGTATGTGTTTAGCGGACGGTGTGTGTATGTATTTAGCGGACGGTGTGTGTATGTATTTAGCGGACGGTGTGAGAATGTGTTTAGCGGACAGTGTGTGTATGTGTTTAGCGGACGGTGTGTGTATGTATTTAGCGGACGGTGTGAGAATGTGTTCAGCAGTCTGTGTGTATGCATTGCATTTGTTGGAGATACTAATAAATATAAGCTTAATTTTATCTATTTATATCATTATTTAAAATTTGTATCATTGAACTCTCTGTTGTGTTCTTCTTTTAAAAGAAAAGTTGTTAATTAGTTCGGACAACTGTACAAGTTGTTTTTTCTAAACGTAAACCTCAGTATTCAGGTTTAATTGCTGTGTTGGCACTTTGAGGGAAAAAAAGTTGGCATGTATTGCGGTTTGGGCACTCAAAAAGGTTCGCCATCACTGTCCTAGATAATGGATATGTAATAATGTAGGGACCAGTTAAAAAAATATTATTAATGTTGTTGTTATTAATATTTTAACTATTATTTCAAGGCTTTAAAATCTGCCAAATAATTTCATTCCAAATCCTTTTAGCAGGACATTGAGTTACTATTCTAACATAACAAATTCTAATATGTGATACATAATATCCATCTCTATGAGGAACTTTCAGAGTCTTGATGCAAACTGTGAAGACACTGAATAGTCGATTCTGCGAATATAGCAGGACTTCAACAGGAAGCGCCTGTAGTGGCTGACTGAGTGACAGTTACTAGAGGTGGCCTTGGGGAGTAATATAAACACTGACTTTTTTCAGATAAAAGAAAAAGCAGTGTTTGCATTACTGAGGATGCAGGTACAGTCTTTTTGCACCAGAACCACAAGATTAAGTGTAGTGTATTTAGTGCTTTGAGTGCCACTTTGAATAATGATTTTGACAATGTTTCTTAGTTGTGCATATGTTTTATTACCCACTTCATTCGTTTCCAGACCCATATTAGTATCATTCTTATCATAAGCTTCCTCTCTAACAATGCTGCATTACTTCATCATACAATGAACGCAAATTTGTTCATATTTCAAGATGATTAAAATTCAAAAATTGTCAATCTTACCTATATTATAGTTCAATTTTTTATAACATGTAGGTCCTGGGCTGCAAGAGGAACAGGGACGGCTGGCCTCTGGCTTGGGATTCAGACTTGTCCTGCTATGTCATTTAGCCTTTATCTTACAACACCTGGGACCACCTGAGGCTTCTAAAGTGATTCTTCATGGTCCTGCCTCCAATGGACTGGACTTGCAGGTATCAACTCCTCTGCCTACTCTCTTCATCATGGCAAGTATTACCTCATGTGTGAAGACACTGACACAGTCTTTAGAAAAATAATAAGTGATTGCACTCTTTGCCAACAGTTCAGCAGAATCTGTCACAACAACATATGAGAAACAAATACGAATAAACTGAATTTGCTTTGCATGGTTATTAGAGATAGGAAATTAATTAATGTAATACATTCGTTTGGGAATATTATCTGTAACATCATATAAATACACATTTAATTCTGGTTGGTACGGAGACAAACCGGACCTGTAAAGTGCTGCATTTATATGAATCTTTGTTTAGGAAGAATTGTAGGTGTCTCTTTAATGACATAGATGTTGATGCCCGATGTAGATTGCATTAACGAACAGAAAAGAGGAAGAACAAAGGGCACTGCCTGTAGAGTATATATAGATATATATCGTTATATAAAATAAGAATGAAAATAAAAAATATATTTATTGGTGAACAAGATACACGGTGATTACTTCATACATCCACTCCTAAGCCTTCTGTATGAATGCATACAGGGGCCTACAGAGATACTATGCAGAAATAAAAAAGGTTTAAAAAGGACAGTTGACAGCACCTAGATCACCGCTGTTCTCAGATTTTACACTATCTCCACCGTTACAGTTAAAAGTACTCTTGGCAGTTAGTCCTGCTGCACAATATAGCTTGTATGCCACTAATTCTCCTATATGTGAGCTTTAAATAATGGTAATATAGCACATGGTACTCTCCACATGTAAATATGGTATTGATTAGTACAACAACACCTGACATCTTCCCGACCCTTTGAGAAGATGAAAAACTTCTTAACGGGCTGTTAACTGTATCATCACTATTATATTTTTGCTTATGGATTTTCTATGATATGAATGATCTTCCAACACAAGCATGTGCACACACGGACCGTATATGATACAAGTAGTTGATACATTATGTGTTCAAACGAGACACTTTCTATTACCACTCATAGATGGCAACTAGCTATTTACCGATGCAAAAAGGCATCGGTTTGGAGACATCGTCACTTGTAAATACTGTATTATACACATACACATACATTATGTGTTCAAACGAGACACTTTCTATTACCACTCATAGATGGCAACTAGCTATTTACCGATGCAAAAAGGCATCGGTTTGGAGACATCGTCACTTGTAAATACTGTATCAAATGAAGGTATGAATTAAGCCCCTTCTCACGGTACAAATGACCCCCTAGTATAGGTACATGCACACATGGATCCTATATGATGTGTCCAAACGGGATACTATCTACCACTACATATAGGTGGGGTCTAGTTAAATTACCGATACAACAGCCATGTATATATCTTGTTAGCATCACAACTTGTGAATAATAAAAAAATGAGGATCAGTTTTAAGTCCCTTACGTCCCATGCCTTACGAAATATATATAATCCTGCAGGTGATTTAAAATTACCCTATCATGTAAGGGAGCAGAATCTACCGATCGAGCATTATATATGCAATAGGCTGTGTTTTTCTAGGTATGTCACTCATTGTGCACATGCCACTTGCCCTTCATCATTATGTATCTGTTAATCAGATACAATATATTTTCACTCCCTGTGAAATACAACGTAAACACAATTTGGACGGAGGGATTTGACCCTTCTAGGCCACCGTCTCCCGTCAGACCTGACTGATGACGTCGACGTTCTCGTGATGTCAATTAATAGGTTTGGGCGCCCTATTTAATAGCCCACTGGTACACGATCTCGTCCCCCTTGAAAAGCCGCCTTACCGGCGAAACGCGCGTCGGGGTTTTTTCTGGTCTCTCCTAAGAATTATACCCTCTGCACCAGCAGTTAATACCTTATAATATTACGATCTTCGACGATATTCATTTAGGTTACGGGTGTATCGGGAGGGACACCTAGGTTATAGCCACTGACACTTATTGTGGCTATACACTATCTTTTTGCACATATACTTTAATGTGTTGAGATTCTAGGTATTCTAACGCAAGCTAGTTAGTGACTTTAAAGGAAGGTGCCCTTGAAGGCACAGTTAGTATTTACTATTTATCTACTGTGATTTATTTAAATACCTCTCTCCTTTTGTACCTCTCCTTTTCCTGCAGTTAGCTCTCTTATCTGATAGGTGCCCTTGAAGGCACAGAGATATATCTTCTTTTTCTCTGTCTTTTCTCTACATTATATTTGGGGTAATTAACTATCTAGCACCTGAAGTAGAGTCTATTGCAGGATTCGAACGTACTACTACCACAGCTTGCAGCTTTTTAACTCTAAGACAGCATTCAGGCAGCACGGGTCTCCCGGGGTAATTCCGATTACAGTTGATACCTTTTTGCTTTGAAAACTATATTGAGGTACTATTGCCTTAACGATAGAGACCCCACTCAGACGACTTAAGTCTCTTGCACCTTGTTTGTGGTTACAGATGTTGGGCAGCAGGACAGACTGCCAAGAGTACCACTAACTATAACGGTGGAGACAGTGTAAGATCTGAGCCAAACTCAGACGTTTTTAGTCTCCCATACCCTGTTTACAGTTACAAATTGTGCAGCAGGTCTAACTGCCAAGAGTACTTTTAACTGTAACGGTGGAGATAGTGTAAAATCTGAGAACAGCGGTGATCTAGGTGCTGTCAACTGTCCTTTTTAAACCTTTTTTATTTCTGCATAGTATCTCTGTAGGCCCCTGTATGCATCTATACAGAAGGCTTAGGAGTAGATGTATGAAGTAATCACCGTGTATCTTGTTCACCAATAAATATATTTTTTATTTTCATTCTTATTTTATATAACGATATATATCTATATATACTCTACAGGCAGTGCCCTTTGTTCTTCCTCTTTTTTGTTCACTAATTTTCACGTAGGGTTAACCCCTTCACTGCCTCGATACCTTTACACCAGGCTTTCATTTCATGTAGATTGCATTAACCTTTCAAATAGTAATGAATTTGCTCTTTTGAATAATAAATAAGAAAAAAAAATCATTTACATTTCTGCATCACTAATGTATTATAAAGGATTAAGTTAAATACCATTTTCTGATCATTCAGATGCATATTTATCTTGGTTGGACTTTATCTTACTTAAGATTCTTTATCTCAGGAGTTAATGAAAAGACTTTAAAGCCCCCGCACTCCACCTCCCCCAATCCCTATGTTGAAGAGGGGTGTTTCTGGTTTTCATATAAATAGGAGTTTTTGAAAAAAGTGACTAGTTACCGTACTTTTTTTACTTAAATTAAATATTTGTCTTACGTGCAGTTTATCTGACAAAATGTATTTTTCATTAATACAGATCACATTTACTGCATAAAATTCATTAATTGTAAGGAAACATGGAATTTTACAATCTGGATGTTCATAGATGCTTAACTGTGAATATGTATATACATATAGAATCAATTTGTAGAAGAAATATTATGATATTAAACATTTACAATAAATCTTATAATAAATATAAATTAAATAAATAAATGTAACTGCGCTAATCATAACATAAATGATAAAAAAAAAAATAATCAATGTGTTCGGAGCGCCGTATATTAGCAATATCCAATAAAATTTAAATTTATAGTGTTGGTCTACAATAGAATCCCATGTCCAATAAGTACAATGTAAATAGCAGAATGATGCTCCATGCTCACACGAATAAATAACAATATTAAATAAAATGAGACAGGTGAAAAGCAGCCCACAGTATATAGTAGCAATATTTCAAATATTTTACATTTAAAAGGCTGTCAGAAAAGCCGTATTCAGTAAGTATGGGTATATATCAGATGATGTATTATACTTACACATATAAATAATAGTTTTAGATTAGTTGAGAGTGATTAAAAGCCTACACCCTAAAAAATGAACATTTTATCAGCAAAAAGTCATGTAATTGATGCATGGTTTATGCATTCTATCTGCTACTCATTACAGTTTAGTTATCCTCCCACGTCTACTGAGATGCCTGGAGCAGAGTGACTGTTTAGTGTCACTATTGATGAACCGTACCATAAAAACAATAAAGGTCCGGAACTAGAAACTGCAGTATAAAATACATTCTAACTAACAGTACAATGTGTTAGTATAGTTTAACAGCTTCATTGTTCCTGATTTACTAACAAAAATGCGCATTTCACCCTCCAAGCCCCACCCTCCCCAACACGAAACGTCATTCAGATTATACTATTTATGGATGAAATTCTCTTAGTGTCATTATAATAATATCATACATATAGGTGAAGATGGTTTTTATTTATTACCTATATATCAACTTCATCAAGAACCACCATTTTTTCTGTGGTAACCCTGATGTATGGCGTGATTTAGGCTTGCTGACCATAAAGGGTCACTCCAACCACCATGACCACTTCTGGTTTTAGAAACGGTCATAGTGGTAAAGAACTGCATGTGCAGGATTTCTGCTTGAAAGGCGTTATTTAAACAAAATACAGAACAGGATCAGAACAGATATACAGAATTAGCTCCTAGATGAAAAATATAAACTCTGGTTTTCTCCTATTTCTGCAAAAATAGTCTAGCCTTCGTAATAAATTCAGTGTCAGGATTGTGTTATTTAATCTTAGCCTTGTGTCAGTATATAAATCCCAGCTGTCAGGTAAAGGTTTTTCATGCTGTTATTGAATCAGTGATCTAACCATGCTATCCTCTGTCAAAAACTTAACACTGAGAGGACCTCAATTCCATATTATCAGCAAAGCCCAGTAAACAATTATTGACTGGTTTTATCCAATATTTTTTAATGAAATGCAATTCTCACTCCAGTCTCAGCCTTGCCTGTAAGATCTGACTGAAATTAAATTGCATGGGAAAGACCTTAGAAGGGCCACCCATTTGTTGGTGACTTGGGGAGGAGATTAGGTCCACTATTTATTAATATTACAGCCCCCAGCTGCCACCTTATGGGTGGACATTATGGGTGGTCATTACGTCCCTCCATTTATGAATTTAATAGGTTTATGGGTGGGGGCTGAAAGGGACAATATGTCCTTCCACTTTAATATTATAATGGCTCCCACTCGCTGACTGTGGGTGGAGGCCAGGGGGGATATTATGTCCTCCCTGTTCATTTTAATTAGAGCCCCCTCTCACTGGCCACAGTTGGGGGACACATTATTTTTGCTTTTCACTTAGTTTGACCAAAATTTTGCAAGTAAAGCTCCGTATATATACAATTATCAACAGTTTAATTACCAATTATACAATACATCTCAGTGTGTTTTCTGACCTCCTCCTTTCTTGGTGTCTGTGTGTTGCTCTCCTCCTCGCCACCCATATGTGTATATGTTTATAAGTTTGCATATGTATCATCTCTCCCACTAGCTGTCTGGTTCTCTCTCTCCTGGGCACTAGGACTGAAAATTACCACCTTCTTGTCAAAAGAACATAATCACTTCTGCGATTATTTATGTATGATATTCATATCTTTTCCTGATTACTAGCCAGAAACGTTAAGTGTGGAATTTCAAGCTTTTGACAATATTTATAAAATGTGTTAAGAAAAATGAGTAAAAATGTTGTGCCAGAGTTTTGAAAGCAATTAATCTAAATATCTAAATCTGAACCATGAGTTACAGTAAATTAGTTAGTTAAATTGGTGAGAAAATGTTTTTAAATCTTTTGTATTATCACATATTCCAAACTTACAATGCTATCAACAAATAAACCTAGCAGCCAAAATAACAGACTGTACATTCCTATTCTCAACTACTCAGTGATATTGGGATACATCCTGTCCTCGCCAACCTGTTCTCTTTAAAGAGAAACATGCATGCCTCACCTTTTATGTTCACTAGGATGTTTTTAATCATCCTGTATGCTCCCCCCCCCCCCCCCCATTTTTTTCACTTTTCATAGATACCTACCTATTCCATTGGACAAAGGCTGATAAATGGCAGTGCTGAATTATATGCGGGAAATATGAAATAATTTGATTTTGCAGGTAATTTTTCCAAGAAAAGTATGAGTAATGGATTTCACTTTTGCTTTGGGGGAAACTTGCTCCATTAGAAAAAGACTCCCCCTGCATTTTATATTTGCTTTGACATGTGCTTTGCTAGTGTTAGTTTTGTTGAGCACACTTTGTCACATTACATAAAGTTGTGACAACACTATATGGCACAAAGGTAGAGCATGTACATGACACTGCACTATAGGAGACAGTGGCATACCCAGTTTGTGTTTGTGGTCAAAAGAACTTGAGATCCCCTATATTTTTTTCCATAAAGCCCAAGCATCCCGCAGATTGTCAAGTGTTGGTGAAAAGGTTAAACATGTGTCCTTGTTTATAAGATCTCTTACAAGAAGAAACAGGGGGAAAAGGGACCCTCAGTCCCTTGTCTATATGTGTTTGGAAGGAACAGATTGGTCAATAATACTCCTCTCCATTGTCATGGTGGCGGTCCGCAGACTGGGACCCAGTATGCCTGTAGGAGTCACAGTGTGGAATTGGACAATCAGGTTCTGGTACAGGGTAACCACATGCCCCCCTGGTGTTGAGCACCAAGGTTTGTGCGGCCACATACCTGGGCCCTGATGCAGCTACTGCAGATCCCAGGTGCTAGATGATTATGCAGACCTCCCAATATCTGGATAGGGAGGCTCTGCAGGAGATATGTATCCAGTACTAGAAACAAGGCAAGACTAGAATATGCACCAAACAAGACAAGACTAGAATAACCCAGAACCGGAGCAGGACAGAAAGCAGAACATGAACACAAAACATGAGGGAAAACAAGAACAGGACATGGACAGGACAGGACTGTACATGAACTGGGAATACAAGACAAAATAAAGACAAGATATACAAGGCAAAACAAGAGGAGAAATAACTAAGTACTATATATGCAATAAACATTGGAGATTTGGAAATACATAAATGGCCAAGATACATACAGCCCACCACTGCACCAACGTAATCCAATTACGGTGGGTCCTAACTGTCTAGTTATGCATGACTAAAAGTACACTAAGAAAACACACAATACTTACCTGGAAGGAGCAGAGGAATGAGACCACTGCTAGCAGGAACACACTGAAACAAAAACTAATAAATGGCAAAGGAACGGATGTGGGAACAAAAATCTAACATTTAAAGTAATCCAGGAGACTGGGAATTCCAGGAACAGAATAAAGGAATGAATCCAGAAAACCCAGCATAAAGAAAACCAGACATAGAATAGAGAACCAGAAAAACCAAGAAAAACTAAACATGAATTGTTAAAAGAGTACTGGATATCAGAAGCCATAACCAGATATAATCCGCTGACAGGAACAGGATGTGACATCCATCTCTCCCTTCAGTAGCTTGGTTCGTGCTGTCACATCAGTAATTGATTGGCTGTGAGTTTCTTTGCTCCGCAATTGCACGAGGCAATTCGTTTATAACATCTCATTGGCCAGCAATATCAGTAAAACAAATCTGGATTTTTTGTTTGAAACTTCCCTCCTTCCAACCTTATTTTACACTGTGAATTATGTTGTGGTCTTTATCTGGTATTTAAAAAAAAAAAAATTACATGTCTAGAAAAACCGTGGGTAAATTGTATTATAATTAATTGGTGTATACGGCTATTTATTGGTCATTTTGGGAATTCATTCCAGTTGTTCAGGTATTTTTGCATGTTATGTTTATATGATACATTTGATAAAGAAATATAGAATGGGAGTTCATTGTCTGTGTTATAAATTGTCTTTCTATAAAGACCACTATATTCAATTGTATTGCTTTTATTGCATTTTATTTATTTCCATAACACATTACACAAGCAGTTTTCAAGCTCACATCTCTAGCATTCAGAATGTATTAAAAGTCCCATTAACCGATAAAGTTAGCCTCAATAGCAAAATTGCGCTATTGCTGATGTTTTTGCTTGCATTACCTTTTGAGAAGGCTCTGCTGGTCAATAAACAAGCTGTGGTACCAAGTCAAATCTCAGGTGAACAGGATTACCTTTCATCCTTCTGGCCTTAATAAAGTAACATTTAGGCATTTCTGTGGTAATTTAGGACATTTCAGAAAATTAAACAAAATAATTGCCTTATGACCTCTCAAATACTGAACTTGATTTGAAGATTCATTTCAGACTAAAGTGCAGCCTGTCCAAAATTGGCCCATCGGGTGAATGGAAGAATTTCTGATTTCTAAGCGGCAGACTCAGGCAAGCTTGTGTTCATTTGTGATTCAATGTGACCCTACTGACACCAGAAAAAAACAGGATGAAATGGAAAAGATGCAATTTTTTTTTTTTTTTGGTAGGAGCAAACACAACGTCTGCCTACTATCATGTGGGTGAATCTCCTGTCCTGTCAAGCCAAAAAAAAAGAAGATGATTAATAGTTGAGGAACAGCTAGTAAATGTTGATTTTATTCACATGTCAAGTAAAGTGACCAATAGAGGACAAAAAAGAATGAGCAATCTTACAACTATACTTCCAAGCAGGCTTTCTCCAGACACTTTGACTTCAGCTATTGAGGAGATAGACCAACAGTGACACTCTTTGTTTACTCTTGTTATGACAGGGTTGGGATGGGAGGTAGCCTGAGTCATTGATTTTAGTGACAGACTAGCTTTAGGCTGTATCTAGCAACTGGTACTGCCAGGAGCCCTAGATAAAACGTTGAGTGGAAGATATGAGGTTGTGACTTGGCAAGCATTTTGTCATCCATAAACACAACTGTAAAAAGAAGCATAGGTTGCGCCAAAAGAAAATTATAAAAAAAAAAAATCCAATCAAATAATGTCCACAATTTTCAATGTCCAGTATTCTTTCTTCCACAAGAAGGTTACACTCCTAAAATAATAAAAATGCCCACTCACATTTAGCAGAGCTTTAAATTTGCTCTGATCTTATTATACTCAGTCCAGTGATGGATATATGCCATTGATAGGTGGCAGTCAACTGTGATCAATGGTGCATGTAGTGGTATGTTTCTGAAAGAAAAAAAATAATTAATTAAGACAGTAGAGTAATACTGTAAAACTGTGTTCAAGTGTAGAAGTTATATGAATTACACTCACAATGAAGGAGCTTTCATCATAAGCTCATTGTGCCAGGCAAATGATGGTATTAATTCTCACCTACAGATATCACGTGACTCTGTAGCTCTCAGTATCATCAATGTAATAGAAGGAACAGAAACCAAATAGTGCTCTCCGTATTAATTAAAATGTGATAAGAATAATAAAAAGTGATAATTTTGTCATTCATCCTAGTGTGAGACTATTTTATCAATATACAGTTGTTACAAGTTTTAAATATACAATTTAAAAAAAGAAAACTTTTTTTTTTTTTACTTTTTGGAGGAAAGAAAATCCTTCCTTTGGGGACTGTGGTGTCAGGGGAAAAATAATTTTGCCTAGCTTTGGTTATTGATTCTACTGTGAGACTAGCTTTATGCAGTATCTACATCTAGCATCTACTGCCAGGAGCACTAGAGAAAACTTTAAATAGAGATTGCACTTGGCAGGTATTTTGACATATATCCTACTATTCTTATTGTTTTGTTAACTATTTGGAGGAAACAAAATCCTTCCTTTGGTGGAGGAAACAAAATCCTTCCTTTGGGGATCATGGTGTGTGGAAAAATAATACTTTTTGCCTAGCCTGAGTTATTGATTCTATTGTGACACTAGCTTAGCTTATCAATATACAGTTGTTTTTGTTTTTATTTGTTAACTGTTTAGAGAAATTAAATCCTCTTTAAATTTTATTTTCCGAGTGTATTCAATCCATTGTGTATACTGTGAGCAATGTTTCTTTATGTCAAACACAGCAGTAAATCCTCCAAGCACTAACCAATTTTGCTAAATCTATTTTTCCTGAATAAAGTTGTGTTAGTTTACATACCGTGTTTCACCACATAATAGTTGCAGATTTTAGGCCTAATTCCTTTCCTTAAAAATAGAGGTGCGACCATTATGCGGTGTGCGATCATTAGTTGAATCTTAATTTTTTGCGATATTATATGCAATCATTATGTGTAGCTTTGTTTGTTTTTTAACAGTTGTTGAGAATATGCATATTTCCTAATGTATTGCATCAACTCTGATCTTGATCCCTGTCTCCCAATTATGTGACTATTACACGATGAATTGCATTTGAACCAATTATTTTACTAAAAAAAACAACAGGGTGCGACCATTACGCGGTGGCGACTACTATGTGGTGAAATACGGTATACAATATACAAGTATTTGTATAACTAATTTACTGTAATAAGAAAAAAATGATTTTTAAATTTAATAAGAAAAATAAATTCACCATCATTGATGTTCTTTCCTTATCTCTAGAAGATATCGTGGAAAGTAGGAGAATGGGTCATGTTGTCCAATCCACCATTAGCAATTATGCCATGGTCTCTACGGTTTGGAACACCTTTTCCTCGACCATGAGGACTGTTGCCACCATGTCAGCAGCTGCCTCTACCACCATTGCTGCCACCTTCATCACCACTGCCTCCTCCACCACAACTATTAGTAGTATTCAGCCTCCAGATGGTGAGATTAGCAGCATGTCTCTTAAGTTCGATTCACCACCCAGGAGGCAATTGGATGTTTCATGCTGCAATAACGTCTGCTGCCACTTCCACTGGCACTGCAGCTCCTTCTAGCAAAAGTAGTACAAGTGTTACAGCTTCTGTGGTTTATGGTGCTCAAACAAGGGTTTAGTGCAGGGGTACCCAATACATTTTTCCAGTGGAACCCTTTGACATAGTGTACCAACATCGTGGAACCCCCGAAAAATATTTGCGCCACAGCACAAACCTTTTTTTTTAACAGAGCATAATGTTTTCTTTTTTGGTAAATTACAGATAGTAAACAGATTGTAGTACTTAGGAGCAGGTGTGCTTGTGTGTAGAGTTGGTGTTTGTATATAATTTTAGCATTTTAATACAGGGGTGTGTTTGTATGTTATGCTTGCATGTACGTGAAGTGATGTGTTATAATGTAGTGTTGGATTTTAAATGCAGATGTGCATTTGTGTGTAGTATTGGTGTTTGAGTGAAGGGTGTGCTTGAATGTTAGTATATAATTTTGGAGTTGGAGTTCAGGGGAGTCTATTTATGCCATGTTTGTGTTTGCAGGTATGTGTTTGCATGTTGTGTTGCTGTTTGATTCCTGGGATGTCTGCATATACACACTTACACACATATACATACACATTAGCAAACAGAAATACACATAGAAACACACATTGACACATAAACACAGTCATATACACACTGACACATACACTCACACTGACACACAGATACCCACTGACACACACACTTTCAGATACACACTGATGGATACAGATCCACACTGGCATAAAAATACACACACTCAGATACACAGACAGACAGATAAACACACTGACCCATACACACACACAGATACACACACTGACACATACACTCACTGACACAACCAGATACACACACTGACACACATATACACACACTGGCACATACATACACACTCAGATACACACACTGGCACTTGCATACAGATATATATATATATATATATCTCAAAGACAAATTTATGACATTGGATATATACACTGCATAATCCTTTGGTCTCCAAAAACAATTGGATAGACCCAATTGATCTATCCAATTAATTTAAAGTAATCAATTAATTAACTAACTAATTCATTTTTTTTTTATATAATCTTCTGATACTTTGTGAAAGACATTGGATATACACACTGTGACGAACAGAACCTCACCACGGGCTCCTGGAGGAGCCTGCTTGCCAGCCTCCTGCCTCAGGACTATGGGCCCTGCAATATACTTTGCCCAATGCACTTTAACCCCTTAAGGACACATGACATGTGTGACATGTCATGATTCCCTTTTATTCCAGAAGTTTGGTCCTTAAGGGGTTAAAGGGCTCTGTTCATGTGATTTATGTACTTTTGTACTCCAGAAAGAGAGACCAACCGTTAGCCCTGATTACCTGGAACTGTTTTTGGGCATAGGACATGTGCACGGTAGGTCAAAATAATAACTTCCATGGAAATCCCGAACCCCTGGACCGATCTGGGTGGTTTTTGGATATATGTTGATCCCCCAGATCGAGGCTATCAGGGGATGTGGCTTTTGTTGGGTTTCCATGTGTTTTGGGGGTATTTTCGGGATGTTGTTAAAATGTAGAGATAATTGAGTTTAGTACAGTTCCTGACTTATCTCTCAGGCTCAGGAGAGGAATTATCCTATTTTGTATGTGAGTGTCCTGGACCTGAGAGCCAATGTCATTAAGGTGTGTACTTTGTCATAGTCCCCTCTCAGGTCCAGTGGGGAATGCCCCTGGAAAATGTTATAGTAAACCCCTTGCATGGGGACTTGCATATAAGGTCAGTTGTGGCTACCAATAAACCAGTTCCTCTTCACCCTCAACATAGAGCCTTGTCTCGTGTGGAGGGGACAGCTACATTCACTCTGGGGATTGCTATAATCATTATACTCCCTTGGATTACCACACTTGCTCTTGTAAGAGCATCCTGCTTACTGTATGGACTAGGAGTGGTCTACCTACTGGAAGCTGGATCCTTGCGTCCAGGGTGGGTGGAGAACAGCGAGACCCCAACCAAGCTTTAACGCTGGCTGTGGGGCTTACAGTGGTTATGGTGTCTGCTGGAGTGCTCAGGAGTACTCGGTGTTGCTAGGAAGCAGCGATTGGTGGAGGAACCCAGTCGGGGTGACAGGTGGTCCACCACACACACTGCTTTTTTCATTGGTGTTCAAAAGCAACTGGATAGATTCTGTTTTTTTTAGATCACTTGATTTCATTTTAAGTCAGTCTCCTCCACATAGAACACTTAACCATGACACACAGCGCACACAGAAGCACAGTCCAGGGCTTTAGGAGGTCGCCCCAATCTGGCAGCTGCCCAGGGCCCTGGGCAACCTTATACTGACTATGGATGGAATGAAACGCCTGTCCTCCATATAAGTCTAATGCCTCGGCTTTATATATTTGTACATGTCCGATTTTAACCATTGCCTTTCGCAGGGAAGTCCTACAGTTCTCCAACATGACAAATGTTTAGTTTACCACAATTCATTGCTTATGAAATAAACATATTGGTTTCTCACATTCATAAAAAAAGCATGAAGTCTGTTACTCGTTTGAGAACCCCAGGATGTAAAGCAGTGATTCCACAACTCTTCATGTCTTCATACAGTGCAAGGAGCTGAATAATAACTAGCAGGCCACCAGCGTGTGATACTAGCTATCCAGACTCGAGTAGATAATTGCTGGCGTTTAGGTTCCAAAATGGATCCAGAGGTACTAACGTTAAGTTTTTGTGCTTTGGAGCACTGTGCAGATTGCATTTTCACCTAAAGGTGAGAATACATTTCTACATGAGATTAAGCCTACACTGTATCCAATCAAATACACTAACAAGAAAAATAAAACCTATAAAACACAAACTTCACAGGGATAAATACCCCTCTTTACTCTTTTATACGGCACCTACTTGTATTCCTTTGTGTAAACCATGGGTCGGCAACCTGGTCCCTACCGCCCACGAATGGGCGTTTCAGGATTCCAGGTGGGCGGTAGGGATTTTCTAATTTTTTTTACAAATTGGGCAGGCGGGCGGGCGTGAGCCGGCGGTACCGCTGTGACTGGGTACCGCCAACACCACTTGCGGCCCCGGCGGCAAACCGCCGGGGCCGCATATGGAGGGGTCCATCGGGTGGCCCATGCTGTCAGGGCCACCCGATGGATGTGGATTGTGAGGGGGCCCGGTCAGCGCTGGGCGCTTTAACAGCGCGACCGGGCCCCCTGTGATGACATCTCTGCTGGGAGGAAGTGATTCCCCGGTCACTCCTCCCAGCATACTGAGAGCCACGCAGGAGGAAGGAGGAGGAGGGAGTCAGAGTGGTAACTCTGACTCCCATGCACCTGAGCCACCACTGGACCCCAGGGAAAGTCACCCTCCTGCACTTTAAAGGTAGGAAACAGGAGGGTGACTTAAATATAATGTGTGTTTGTTTGTGTATGTGTCTTTGTATCTATGTCTTGTGTGTGTCTGTATGTATGTCTTGTGTGTGTGTGTCTGTATGTATGTCTTGTGTGTGTCTTATGTATGTGTCTTGTGTGTGTATGTCTGTATACATGTGTCTTGTCTTTGTATGTATGTTTTGTGTGTGTCTGTATGTGTGTCTTATGTATGTATCTTGTGTGTGTGTATGTCTGTATATATGTGTGTCTTGTCTTTGTATGTATGTCTTTTATGTGTCTGTATGTGTGTCTTATGTATGTGTCTTGTGTGTGTCTTATGTATGTGTCTTGTGTGTGTATGTCTGTATACATGTGTCTTGTCTTTGTATGTATGTCTTGTGTGTGTCTGTATGTGTGTCTTATGTATGTGTGTGTGTGTGTGTATGTCTGTATATATGTGTGTCTTGTCTTTGTATGTATGTCTTGTTTGTGTCTGTATGTGTGTCTTATGTATGTGTATGTCTGTATATATGTGTGTCTTGTCTTTGTATGTATGTTGTGTGTGTCTTTGTATGCATGTCTTGTGTGTGTCTTTGTATGTATGTCTTGTGTGTGTGTCTTTGTATGTATGTCTTTGTGTGTGTGTCTGTATGAATGTCTTTGTATGTGTCGTGTGTGTGTGTCTGTCTGTATATATGTGTGTATGTATGTGTGTCTGTTTCTTGTGTCTGTCTGTATGTGTGTATGTGTCTTTGTATGTATGTCTTTGTGTGTGTGTGCCTGTATGTATGTATGTGTCTTGGGTTGCAGTTACAATATCTATTCTCCTAAAGAATTTATTATTTTGCATGACAGGATTAATTCTATTAACATGTCTCTGTATAGTGAATCAGTACCAGTGAAGTGATTAGTTAAGTAGAAAGAGGAAAGAAATCTAATTAGAATTTTCTTTAAAAGATCGATATCTTTGACTTTTCATTTTGTTAATTGCCAAAGCACAATTTCTTTGTTACTCTTTTTATAAAAAAAACAAAACATATGATACATTCAATTTGTCTAATACACTTTTATTAATTACCTGTAATGTATTAATAGCAATAGCTACAGTAATAACACTAGGATAGGGAAAGTGAGGTGTTATTAGATGAGGACAGTAAGTGATGGAGAAGATGTATAGGAGAAGAAAGCAACGCATTAGTTTAGAAATCGTGAAAAATATGATCTACTATGGAAGATATATTTAGTAAATAAGACAGTCTATTTGGACAGGGGAAAAAGTAATAATCACAATAAGAAAATGTAAGAAAATATAATTAATTATAACAGCTTGCTCATAATTTACTGTACATATTGAAATTATTAAAGGAACACTATCATTAAATTTTGAATAAGCTACTATTATATGATAGGCTATGGTCATTTATCAATACAGACTAAGTAGAGCTATTTAGCTCCTTTAAAAGTGTACTGTAGACTCCTTGGAAGACAGTATCACCTGTATTATCATATAGATAGATTGGCCAATATTACATCAAAGCATTTAACCTTAAATTGGGAATCTAAAGGGGTCCAATTACAGTGCTTCATAAGAGCCACTCAATTATTGCATTTCTACACTATCACTAGTAAGCATTCATTCCAAACATGGATTGTTAACTATTTGGTGTCCTTTTTAATTGATATTCATTAAAGTTTTTATTTTTTTTATTCTTATTTACATACATTTCTCTTACCTGGTATATACACTTTGATATTCTGTATGTATTTAAGAACAACTACGGATTAGTTCCTTCTGGGATATATCTTATTGTTATACCCTAGTTTTGTTTAGTGTTCAGGGGTTACCCCCTATTTATAAGTGTTCCCTAGAATAATCGCCTCGCTACCATTTCTTTTGTGTATATATATATATATATCCAAGCTTTTGCACTCCTACCTCCAGCCAAAAAGTAGAAAGATACCGGCACTCCGGGGTTTGTAGCTGGTTTTTATTATTATCACCATTTATATATCGCTCAAACAGATTCCGTAGTGCTTTACAATTTTATGAGAGAGAGGATTTAACTATAAATAGGACAATTACAAGAACACTTACAGGAACAATAGGTTGAAGAGGACCCTGCTCAAACTAACTTACAGTCTATAGGTTTGTTCCTTTATTGTCACATATACAGTTAACATTTTAGTTCCTCCTTTGGAACTTTCATCAGGACATAAAAACATATCATTCAGATAGATAGCTTTTATAGGACAAACATATTAATGAATTAATTACCTACTCACCACCCCAGCTGCTCCTCGTTCAGTGGATTGGTCGGCATGTTTCCAGGGCCCAGGCACATACACAAAACACTTGGGGAACCGTCCCATGTCTGCGGCATAGTCCGCCCTTCAATCGGATCTGTCCGGCGTTGTTGCGTTACTCGGGCAACCGCCAATGCCTTTCGGCATACAGGCGCCGTCGGGAGTTTCACTCCACAAGACTCCGCAGAAGATCCGCCCATTTGCTGATGTAATGCGCGATGCATCTCCATGACAACTCGAGTATGCCCTCCTCACCATTCGGATATATAGAGATCCTCCCTCGGATAACGAACATCAGCAAATCTTATTAGATGAATGGAGCCACCTAACACCACAACAAGTCCCTATGTACAGGGACTGCAGAATTCAACTATCTACATAGTATGCGGGATGTAGACTACAATCAAAGTGTTGTCCATCCTATGGGTAGTGGCTCTCAATACATATAAATACAGCAATAAATGTACAGTGTGTAAATATCTAACCAGTGCTATAAATACCATTAATAAAGAATATGAAAAGTGCTACTGCTCAGTCACATAGGAAAAAGTACAGGTGTATACAATTGTGTGTAAAATCTGAAATAGAGAGATTCTAAAGTGACAGTGCTAAAATGCTTCGATGTTATAATCATAGGTACATGAAAAGTGCTACTCTTATTTCAATATTGTGCCATAATAATGTCTTGAACCTCAAGAATTCTACTAAAAAAGTGCAAAAAAAGTGGAAACAAGGTGCCCTATAAATAAAGTGCTATTGTCAATATGTGCAAATGTGCTATATACAGGTGATACTCGAAAAATTTGAATATTGTGCAAAAGTTCATTTATTTCAGTAATGCAACGTAAAAGGGGAAACTAATATATGAGATAGACACATTACATGCAAAGCAAGATAGTTCAAGCCGGGATTTGTCATAAGTGCGATGATTATGGCTTACAGCTCATGAAACTTTGGTTCTGGACAATAGGCACTCCAGAATAGATTACTTTTTTATGACACATAGATTTTTACATTTGGTCAATATGTTCATGTTACTGAGTGAAGTTTCCAGGAATATTATTGACCTTGAAGTAGGAGTTCAACATGACCTACCAGACAGAGGAAACTCGTCTTAAGCCCATGGCTCATTCCACCTGCCTCAGGACATCCTGTCATTAAGACCAACAAGAAAAGCCAAACAGTTCTATTTATGTACACACTATAATAGTCATAGCCTCTTGGCTTTATAGACACCCGTGATAATTTGTGTGGTTCATGGGCATCTGTCAGCTCATTTAATAAGAACGTCCTTCGCTCAACATAAATTTAATCCATAGAAATAGCCACATAGTGTGACTTTTCAATGCAGCTGCTTCAAAGTTCAGGAGGTCCAGCTTGTTTTTGTGACAACTAACAGAATTTGGCTTAACAGAGCTTTTATGTAATCAGTTTATTGAGATCATAGCATATTAGGTTGATCAAACGTGTCTGTTTTTTTTTTTATCTATCTATGAATAAAAACATACAGTAACATGCATATTTATTGTGTTTTAGAAATGTCACATACATATGGTTTTATGAGCACTCTCACAATCTGACAGTAAATCAACTGAAACTTCACACTATTTTGTTTAGTTTCCACAAAATCCTTTTAGCTGTTGCATTTTTGTCTACTAGTTACTTGTCTTTGGTCTCTTCTCCAGTATCCTTGATGACACAAGCCCCGGTTACATATTTAGCTATGTAGGTGAACGTAAATTGTAGTAGGGGATAACATATGTCAGAGAACTTTGTTTTCCAACTTGGTGAGGACCAGTAGGTTTCTTGCAATACAAGACTAAACCAGCACAGGGTATCATTGGACTAGGTAATGATACTGCTCAATAGGCAGACGATTTTTGGTTTTAAATGTAAAAATATATACAATTCAAACAGCGGACACAATTACACTTTTAATTTTACTTTTATGCTTTTTATATCTAAAAGCAATTTCAATAATTTTTTTCAGGTACCTGTACAATCTTAAATTTTTTGAGTATATTCTCCCATGTATTAAGTATTTGGCAATTACATCATTATAGCTTTTTAGCAACACAAAGCTATGTAGACAATCCTTGCCACCTTGAAGACTGTTTGGATTTCCACTATTGCCACATTGAAGGGGCATATGGTCAAATACAGTATGTCTCCTCATACAATAATTTCTTATTTTTGTGTAGGCAGCATTGAGGAACTAACTCTCTTGCCTTGCCATCATATACAGGTATTGTCACACTTTATGGATGAAGAAATGTACCATTTGCAAATGAAAGAGAATTGAGGAAATGTTCTTTAAGATATTATAATGTGTCTACTTTTCTCAACAATGGCATTTCATGGTGGCAATACAGCTTTCAAATGACTATCGGACAACTAAATGCAAACATGTTCCACTGTTTTTGGATATGCCTGCACATTCCAACCTTCTGGACAAATGTTACCATTCATACTGTTCCTTCGCTTCAGCTTGACCATCCCTCTCCTGCAAAATCATACTAAATCTTTGGATGTGGCATCATTCCTTCCCTACATCATCATACATTTGCTTTTGCATTTAGAATGGACTGATTGAAAACCTTGCAGAACAAATATTCTCTCACTGTACAAAATGTCTTGATCATTCCTTCTAATAAAGATTAAAAGCTATTCTAAAACTTTTTCTTGATTTGATGTGCTCTTAGGGAGACCAATCCAACCATGGTACCCTAACAGGCTTTCAAAACTTGAAACTTCTCAAACTTCCTATTTCTACGGATACCTGGAGAGTGACATCCTTTATCCTCTGTCCTATTTAATTACACTTGCTTCCCTTCCACCACACACTCACGGTTTTGCTCTGTGATTTATTATTCAGGGTTAACTTGCATATTAATACTTTTTTTTCTTCTAACTCAGTTTCCCCCACCTTTTCCACAAAACAAAATTTCGTAGTTCATGGATTTTGACACTGTTTTGCTTTCTACTATGTATTGTATGCTGCTGATTGTCTAATTGTCAGTGTTTTGTTCAGCACTGCTAATCCACCCAATCAAATATTTGTTGAAATCAACAATAAAAAAGATTTATAGGTAATGTAAAAGAAAATATTTCCTTTTGGTTTCTGAGAGTATAAGGTTGGAACCATCTATATTAAAACTTCCTTCATAAACCTTTCAACCGTCTACAAATAAATAGATTTTAAAGTTATTTTGTATATAAAAACCATTGGCTTTGTCAGCATATTTTTACTTTATGCCAATTATGGATTCCTAGTCCAAATATGTTTTATTCTAAATGTATTTATTGTTTTTAAAAGTACATTGTATTACTCTTGGAAAACTGACAGTCTCCCTACGCGTTTGAGTCTGAATTGAGATGTTTTTCACAAAGCATCAAATTACTAAATATCTTTTTACATGTTTTTCATTTTCTTTAATGGTAAAAATCCATAAATAAAGCAACATTCTATACACCAGGACCTTATGATTAGCATGCCAAAATATTCACAATAATGATAACCAGAATACATAAAGGGAACATCTATCAAAACTCCTGGCACCAGCGCAACATTAGTGTTTTGATTTGGCACCATATTCGAGATTTAATTTTTTCTTAATTCAAATCTCTTTAGTGATGTGATGATTTAAAAAAAATGAAAACTTTCACAGCTTTGTAAATCATAGTCCTTAGCCAAACCTCCTCTTTTCTTCAACTTTATTCTTGATTCTTGATGTACTCCGTGTAAAGGTTAATGTAAGATGTTCTACTAAACTCTCCCATTGGTATGGCTTTGACAGATACAGATAATAAGAGGACAATCATTGACTTTCAGGACGAGTCAAGTCAGCACTTCAGCTCAAACTGATCTCTCAGGGGATGATCTTTACCGAATACCTCCAGTAGGAAAGGCCTTTTTTAAAAAAGAGAGACTCGGCAAAGGAGTGGGTTTATGTGATAGAAAGCTGGGGTTTGTGAAATCTCTTTGAAAATGTATATGAATGTAGAACAAAAACACAGCATACACGGTGTGTGAGGAAAATAAACTACAAAAAGCATTTAAGTGTTGTGTGGAGTATTCCTTTGAAGAAACACTATAGGAATACAAATATAGATTGCCGCAGCATTGTGTTTTGCCAAAAATCTCAGCCAAATAGATGGAGCTACACAGAGGGGTGCTCTGCGTATTATATACTAAACTCAGGCAGCTTTACAGGTTAAAAAAAGGTTATCTAATAGTGATGTCTCGAACTGTTCGCTGGCGAATAGTTCCTGGCGAACATCGCTTGTTCGCGTTCGCCACGGATGGCGAACACATGCGCTGTTCGGTCCGCCCCCATATTCGTCATCATTGAGTAAACTTTGACCCTGCCTGTACCTCACAGTCAGCAGACACATTCCAGCCAATTAGCAGCAGACCCTCCCTCCCAGATGCTCCTACCTCCTGGACAGCATCCATTTTACATTCATTGTGAAGCTGCATTCTTAGTGAGAGTAGCGACAGTGTAGCTGCTGATGATTTGATAGGGAAATTGATAGCTAGGCTAGTGTATTCAGTGTCCACTACAGTCCTGAAGGACTCATCTGATCTCTGCTGTAAGGACAGCACCCCAAAAAGCCCTTTTTAGGGCTAGAACATCAGTCTGCTTTTTTTTTTCTGTGTAATGTAATTGCAGTTGCTAGCCTGCCAGCCTGTGTGTCAGGCTCACAGCATATACTGTGCCCACTTTCCCAGTGCCACCACTCATATCTGGTGTCACAATAGCTTGCATTTAAAAAAAAAAACAAAAAACGTTTTTGACTGTAATATAATAGCAGTCAGTTTCTTTCACTAGTGTGCATTTCAGGGCCTGCCCAGTGCCACCACTAACTCACTGGTGTCACAATAGCTTGCATTTAACAAAAAAAAAACTTTTTGGACTGTAATATAATAGCAGTCAGTTTCCTTCACGAGTGTGCATTTCAGGGCCTGCCAGGGCACAGTGTCACACCAGTGCAACTCATATCTGGTGTAACAGTAGTGTACATTTAAAAAAAATAAAATAAAATTTTGACTGTAATAGATTGAATAGTAGTTAGTTGTCTGCCAGCGTGTGTTTCAGGCTCACAGCGTATACTGTGCCCACTTGCCCAGTGCCACCACTCATATCTGGTGTCACAATTGCTTGCATTTAACAAAAAAAACTTTTTGGACTGTAATATAATAGCAGTCAGTTTCCTTCACGAGTGTGCGTTTCAGGGCCTGCCAGGGCACAGTGTCACACCAGTGCAACTCATATCTAGTGTAACAGTAGTGTACATTTAAAAAAAAAAAATGTTTTGACTGTAATAGATTGAATAGCAGTTAGTTGTCTGCCAGCGTGTGTGTCAGGCTCACAGCGTATACTGTGCCCACTTGCCCAGTGCCACCACTCATATCTGGTGTCCCAATAGCTTGCCTTTAAAAAAAACTAAACTTTTTGGACTGTTATATAATAGCAGTCAGTTTCCTTCACTAGTGTGCATTTCAGGGCCTGCCCAGTGCCACCATTCACTCATATCTGGTGTCCCAATAGCTTGCATTTAAAAAAAAAACAAAACTTTTTGGACTGTAATATAGTAGCAGTCAGTTTCCTTCACGAGTGTGCGTTTCAGGGCCTGCCAGGGCACAGTGTCACACCAGTGCAACTCATATCTGGTGTAACAGTAGTGTACATTTAAAAAAAAAAAAAAAAAAAAAATTTTGACAGTAATAGATTGAATAGCAGTTAATTTTCTGCCAGCGTGTGTGTCAGGCTCACAGTGTATACTGTGCCAACTTGCCCAGTGCCACCACTCATATCTGGTGTAACAATAGCTTGCATTTAACAAAAAATACTTTTTGGAATGTAATATACCGTATATACTTGAGTATAAGCCGAGTTTTTCAGCCCATTTTTTCATACACACACTGCATTCATACACACACACTGCATTCATGCACACACACTGCATTCATGCACACACTGCACTCATACACACACACATACGCACACACTGCATTCATTATACACACACTGTAAATAAATATTCAATTAATATATTTTTTTTAGGATCTAATTTTATTTAGAAATTTACCAGTAGCTGCTGCATTTCCCACCCTAGTCTTATACTCGAGTCAATAAGTTTTCCCAGTTTTTTGGGATAAAATTAGGGGCCTCGGCTTATATTCGGGTCGGCTTATACTCGAGTATATACGGTAATAGCAGTCAGTTTCCTTTACTAACAAAAAAAAAACTTTTTGGACTGTAATATAATAGCAGTCAGTTTCCTTCACTAGTGTACATTTCATGGCCTGCCAGGGCACAGTGTCACACCAGTGCAACTCATATCTGGTGTAACAGTAGTGTACATTTAAAAAAAATAATTTTTTTTGACTGTAATAGATTGAATAGCAGTTAGTTGTCGGCCAGCGTGTGTGTCAGGCTCACAGCGTATACTGTGCCAACTTGCCCAGTGCCACCACTCATATCTGGTGTCACAATAGCTTGCATTTAACAAAAAATACTTTTTGGAATGTAATATACCGTATATACTTGAGTATAAGCCGAGTTTTTCAGCCCATTTTTTCATACACACACTGCATTCATACACACACACTGCATTCATGCACACACACTGCATTCATGCACACACTGCACTCATACACACACACATACGCACACACTGCATTCATTATACACACACTGTAAATAAATATTCAATTAATATATTTTTTTTAGGATCTAATTTTATTTAGAAATTTACCAGTAGCTGCTGCATTTCCCACCCTAGTCTTATACTCAAGTCAATAAGTTTTCCCAGTTTTTTGGGATAAAATTAGGGGCCTCGGCTTATATTCGGGTCGGCTTATACTCGAGTATATACGGTAATAGCAGTCAGTTTCCTATACTAACAAAAAAAAAACTTTTTGGACTGTAATATAATAGCAGTCAGTTTCCTTCACTAGTGTACATTTCATGGCCTGCCAGGGCACAGTGTCACACCAGTGCAACTCATATCTGGTGTAACAGTAGTGTACATTTAAAAAAAATAATTTTTTTTTGACTGTAATAGATTGAATAGCAGTTAGTTGTCGGCCAGCGTGTGTGTCAGGCTCACAGCGTATACTGTGCCCACTTGCCCAGTGCCACCACTCACTCACTGGTGTCCCAATAGCTTGCATTTAAAAAAACTAAACTTTTTTGACTGTAATATAATAGCAGTCAGTTTCCTTCACGAGTGTGCGTTTCAGGGCCTGCCAGGGCACAGTGTCACACCAGTGCAACTCATATCTGGTGTAACAGTAGTGTACATTTAAAAAAAAAAATGTTTTGACTGTAATAGATTGAATAGCAGTTAGTTGTCTGCCAGCGTGTGTGTCAGGCTCACAGCGTATACTGTGCCCACTTGCCCAGTACCACCACTCATATCTGGTGTCCCAATAGCTTGCCTTTAAAAAAAACTAAACTTTTTGGACTGTTATATAATAGCAGTCAGTTTCCTTCACTAGTGTGCATTTCAGGGCCTGCCCAGTGCCACCACTCACTCATATCTGGTGTCCCAATAGCTTGCATTTAAAAAAAAACCAAAACTTTTTGGACTGTAATATAGTAGCAGTCAGTTTCCTTCACGAGTGTGCGTTTCAGGGCCTGCCAGGGCACAGTGTCACACCAGTGCAACTCATATCTGGTGTAACAGTAGTGTACATTTAAAAAAAAAAAAAAATACAATTTTGACAGTAATAGATTGAATAGCAGTTAATTTTCTGCCAGCGTGTGTGTCAGGCTCACAGCATATACTGTGCCCACTTGCCCAGTGCCACCACTCATATCTGGTGTCACAATAGCTTGCATTTAACAAAAAATACTTTTTGGAATGTAATATACCGTATATACTTGAGTATAAGCCGAGTTTTTCAGCCCATTTTTTCATACACACACTGCATTCATACACACACACTGCATTCATGCACACACACTGCATTCATGCACACACTGCACTCATACACACACACATACGCACACACTGCATTCATTATACACACACTGTAAATAAATATTCAATTAATATATTTTTTTTAGGATCTAATTTTATTTAGAAATTTACCAGTAGCTGCTGCATTTCCCACCCTAGTCTTATACTCGAGTCAATAAGTTTTCCCAGTTTTTTGGGATAAAATTAGGGGCCTCGGCTTATATTCGGGTCGGCTTATACTCGAGTATATACGGTAATAGCAGTCAGTTTCCTTTACTAACAAAAAAAAAACTTTTTGGACTGTAATATAATAGCAGTCAGTTTCCTTCACTAGTGTACATTTCATGGCCTGCCAGGGCACAGTGTCACACCAGTGCAACTCATATCTGGTGTAACAGTAGTGTACATTTAAAAAAAAAAACTTTTTTTTGACTGTAATAGATTGAATAGCAGTTAGTTGTCGGCCAGCGTGTGTGTCAGGCTCACAGCGTATACTGTGCCCACTTGCCCAGTGCCACCACTCACTCACTGGTGTCCCAATAGCTTGCATTTAAAAAAAACTAAACTTTTTTGACTGTAATATAATAGCAGTCAGTTTCCTTCACGAGTGTGCGTTTCAGGGCCTGCCAGGGCACATTGTCACACCAGTGCAACTCATATCTGGTGCAACAGTAGTGTACATTTAAAAAAAAAAATATTTTTTGACTATAATAGATTGAAAAGCAGTTAGTTGTCTGCCTGCGTGTGTGTCAGGCTCAGAGCGTATACTGTGCCCACTTGCCCAGTGCCACCACTCATATCTGGTGTCCCAATAGCTTGCATTTAAAACAAACTAAACTTTTTGGACTGTAATATAATAGCAGTCAGTTTCCTTCACGAGTGTGCATTTCAGGGCCTGCCAGGGCACAGTGTCACACCAATGCCACTCATATCTGTTGTCCCAGTAGCTTGCACGCATAGTACCACTAACCGAAAAAAAAATGACAGGCAGAGGCAGGCCCCCCCGCAGGGGCTGTCGTGGTCATGGTGCTGCGATTCCCTTTGGCCCTAGAATAATGCCCAGTGTTCAGAGGCCACGTACCCTGAACTTGAAAAGTTCTGAGGACATAGTTGACTGGCTAACACAGGACACCCAATCTTCAACAGCTTCCGCTGGGAACCTTGATGCACCATCCTCCTCCAGCTTAGCTTCGGGCACCTCTCAAGTTACCACTCGCCCGCCTGCCGCCACCACCAACACTAGCACCACAGCCGCTTCACTTGATCTGTCAGAGGAGTTATTTACACATCAGGTTGAAGAAATGAGTGATGCGCAACCATTATTGCCAGAGGATGTAGATAACAGGGATATGTCTCAGTCAGGCAGCATTACACATGTACGGTGTGATGATGATGATGTTGTACCCGCTGCTGCTTCCTTTGCTGAGTTGTCAGATACAAGTGAAGCGGTTGATGATGACGATGCGTCCGTGGATGTCACGTGGGTGCCCGCTAGAAGAGAAGAAGAACAGGGGGAAAGTTCAGATGGGAGACAGAGAGGAGGAGGAGGAGACGAGTTGGAAGCAGGGGGAGGCCATCGCAAGGCACAGTCAGACAGCATGCATCGGCACCCGGGGTCAGCCAGACAGCACACCAATCAATGCATGCTGTTGCCACTACTAGAATGCCATCATTGCAGAGCTCAGCAGTGTGTCATTTTTTTTGTGTGTCTGCCTCTGACAACAGCGATGCCATTTGCAACCTGTGCCAAAAGAAACTGAGTCGTGGGAAGTCCAACACCCACCTAGGTACAACTGCTTTGCGAAGGCACATGATCGCACATCACAAACGCCTATGGGATCAACACATGAGTACAAGCAGCACACAAACTCTGCTGTCCTCTGTCCTCCTTGCCCCCTCTCAACCATCTGCCCCTCCGTCTCTCGCCTTGAGCAGTTCCTGCTCATCTGCCCACAGTCAGGTGTCTGTCAAGGACATGTTTGAGCGTAAGAAGCCAATGTCACAAAGTCACCCCCTTGCCCGGCGTCTAACAGCTGGCTTTACTGAACTCATAGCCCGCCAGCTTTTACCATACAAGCTGGTGGAGTCTGAGGCGTTTAAAAAATTTGTAGCTATTGGGACACCGCAGTGGAAGGTACCCGGACAAAATTTCTTTGCACAAAAGGCAATCCCCAACCCCTTGTGCAAAAGGAAGTAATGGCATGTCTGGCACACAGTGTTGGGGCAAGGATCCATCTGACCACTGATACCTGGTCTGCAAAGCATGGTCAGGGCAGGTATATCACCTACACTGTGCATTGGGTAAACCAGCTGACGGCTGCCAAGCATGGAATGCGTGGCTCTGCAGAGGAGTTGGTGACACCGCCACGGCTTGCAGGCAGGCCTGCTGCCATCTCCTCTACTCCTCCTACTCCATCCTCTTCCATAACCTCCTCGGCTGAGTCCTCTTCTGCTGCTGCGTCTTGCTCCACATCAATGGCACCCCCCCAGCTCCCCAGGTACTGTTCCACATTCTGGATACGGCAGTGTCACAGCGTCTTGGGGTTGACTTGCCTGAAAGCAGAGAGTCACACCGGACCAGCACTCCTGTCCGCCCTGAGCGCACAGGTGGATCAGTGGCTGACTCTGCACCAACTGGAGATCGGCAAAGTGGTTTGTGACAACGGAAGAAATTTGTTGGCGGCATTGCATTTGGCAAGTTGACACATGTTTCATGCATGGCACATGCTTTGTGCATAAGTACCCAGGCTTACAGGACGTCCTTAAGCTGGCCAGGAAGGTGTGTGGCCATTTCAGGCGTTCCTACACGGCCATGGCGCACTTTTCCGATATCCAGCGGCGAAACAACATGCCAGTGAGGCGCTTGATTTGCGACAGCCCGACACGTAGGAATTCAACACTCCTAATGTTCGACCGCCTGCTCCAACAAGAAAAAGCCGTTAACGAGTATTTGTATGACCGGGGTGCTAGGACAGCCTCTGCGGAGCTGGGATTTTTTTTGCCACATTACTGGACGCTCATGCGCAATGCCTGAAGGCTCATGCGTCCTTTTGAGGAGGTGACAAACCTAGTCAGTCGCACCGTAGGCACCATCAGCGACATCATACCATTTGTTTTCTTCCTGGAGCGTGCCCTGCGAAGAGTGCTGGATCAGGCCCTAGATGAGCGTGAAGAGGAAGAGTTGTGGTCACCATCACCACCAGAAACAGCCTTATCAGCATTGCTTGCTGGACCTGCGGCAACGCTGGAAGAGGATTGTGAGAAAGAGGAGTCAGAGGAGGAATGTGGCTTTGAGGAGGAGGAGGAAGACCAACCACAACAGGCATCCAAGGGGGCTCGTTGTCACCTATCTGGTACCCGTGGTGTTGTACGTGGCTGGGGGGAAGAACATACCTTTAGAGAGATCACTGAGGACGAGGAACAGGACATGAGTAGCTCGGCATCCAACCTTGTGCAAATGGGGTCTTTCATGCTGTCGTGCCTGTTGAGGGACCCTCGTATAAAAAGGCTGAAGGAGAACGACCTGTAATGGGTGTCCACGCTACTAGACCCCCGGTATAAGCAGAAAGTGCCTGAAATGTTACTGAATTACGGCAAGTCGGAAAGGATGCAGCAGTTCCAAAATCAATTAAAAAGTATGCTTTACACAGCGTTTAAGGGTGATGTCACAGAACAACGGGAATCTAACAGGGGAAGAGGTAAAAGTAATCCTCCTCCTCCCACGACCACGCCGGCAAGGACAGGACGCTTTACAGACGTGTTGTTGATGGAGGACATGCAGAGCTTTTTAAGTCCTACGCATCGCCACAGCCCTTCGGGGTCCACCCTCAGAGAACGACTCGACCGTCAGGTAGCAGACTACCTCACCTTAACTGCAGATATCGACACTCTGAGGAGCGATGAACCCCTTGACTACTGGGTGTGCAGGCTTGACCTGTGGCCTGAGCTATCCCAATTTGCGATAGAACTTCTGGCCTGCCCCGCTTCAAGTGTCCTGTCAGAAAGGACCTTCAGTGCAGCAGGAGGTATTGTCACTGAGAAGAGAAGTCGCCTAGGTCAAAAAAGTCTAGATTACCTCACCTTTATTAAGATGAATGAGGGATGGATCCCGAAAGGACTGACAGTGGGCGATTCATTCGACTATAAAAGGCCTGATGAGGGGGACTACTTAACACACCACTCCTATCTGGTGGCACATTAGATTGCACGCGCAGTGCCCCAAATTTGAAGTAGGAGTACCGACCAAGCATCTTTTTCCATCTCCCACTTCCTAAAATCGATGCCTTATATACACGTCCCCTGATAGGGGACGTAAAAGGGATTAAACTGATAGGAATAGTACTACTTAACACACCACTCCTATCTGGTGGCACATTAGATTGCACGCGCAGTGCCCCAAATTTGAAGTAGGAGGACCGACCAAGCATCTTTTTCCATCTCCCGCTTCCTAAAATCGATGCCTTATATACACGTCGCCTCATAGGGGACGTAACAGGGATTAAACTGATAAGAATAGTACTACTTAACACACTACTCCTATCTGGTGGCACATTAGATTGCACGCGCAGTGCCCCAAATTTGAAGTAGGAGTACCGACCAAGCATCTTTTTCCATCTCCCGCTTCCTAAAATCGATGCCTTATATACACGTCCCCTGATAGGGGACGTAACAGGGATTAAACTGATAGGAATAGTACTACTTAACACATGTCTCCTATCTGGTGGCACATTAGATTGCACGCGCAGTGCCCCAAATTTGAAGTAGGAGGACCGACCAAGCATCTTTTTCCATCTCCCGCTTCCTAAAATCGATGCCTTATATACACGTCCCCTGAGAGGGGACGTAACAGGGATTAAACTGATAGGAATAGTACTACTTAACACACCACTCCTATCTGGTGGCACATTAGATTGCACGCACAGTGCCCCAAATTTGAAGTAGGAGGACCGACCAAGCATCTTTTTCCATCTCCCGCTTCCTGGGTGGAGGAAGAGAGACCTTCAATGACATCAGTGAGGACAAGGAACGGGGCATGGCTAGCTTGGTATCCAACCTTGTGCAAATGGGGAGTTTGCGGTTGTGCAAATGGACTGTTTGAGGTTGTTTGCGGTGCGTTAAACGGGGAGTTTGGTCTGTCACTGTGAAGCGGGCGTAACCCTTACACTACCTGATCGATACAACATCATACCTGATGTTTTAAAGCAGGTTATTCCAAACAATTTAGGAATGTTAGGTGATTTATGCCCTTTATGGATTAAAACCAGACTCTGCATCAACTATGTAATTTTCCATGGGAGTTTTTCCATGGATCCCCCTCCGGCATGCCACAGTCCAGGTGTGAGTCCACTTGAAACACCTTTTCCATCACTATTGTGGCCAGAAAGAGTCCCTGTGGGTTTTAAAATTCGCCTGCCCATTGAAGTCTATGGTGGTTCGCCCGGTTTGCCCGTTCACGAACATTTGCGGAAGTTCGCGTTCACCGTTCGCGAACCGAAACTTTTATGTTCGCAACATCACTATTATCTAATACAAAGTTCAATATCAGCATCACAGAAGTAAAAGTTTAAAGTTGAGATAATAATGAATAAGCTAAACCTACTGGAAAACTACACAGGGGCATCTATAGGGGCTGATTGGGAAAGCTAAAACCCCCAAAGTGGGGCCCTTTAGCCCCAGATCTACAGATTTATATGTCCCTATCTGGCCTCCTTAACTGCTCCCGGTCTTTTCAGTGAATCTAGAAGTCTGTCAGGAGCAGGAATAGTGCTGTGACAGAGTATCGTATTCCCTGTGTGTCTTTACCATTGTACTTTTTAGCCTCACTAAGGAGATCAGGCTCAGGTAGAGAAGAACAGCTTCAAAGCAGAGTAGGCCAAGGAGACAGCCTCCTACTCTGGGGGGTGGAACCTTCTATTCACAGAGGCATATGTAATGCACTTGGGGTTCAACCTGACCAAGAGTGGTGAGACTGGGTGACATGAAGAATGCATGGAGATAAGGGGCAGGTGAGGTAGCTGGAATGGTTGGGGGTATACAAAGGACACTGGATGAAGGATGTACATCTGGAGGGGGTACCAGGGCAATGAGCAGAAAAAAAAAGGACAGCAAGTTACAGGATAAGGGGAGAGGGTTTGAGCAGATGAGATGAAGTTAGTGACAGGTCAGGTACCAGTGTAAAGTAGACAAGTAAAAAAACAAAACAGCTAAACAATGTAATAAGATTTTTTTTTTTTTTTTTATCAAGTTGATTTTTAACTACATGTAGTAAAAAAAATAACTCCTGTGCAGGAATTTCACATAATACCATACCAATAATGTATTGATAATAAATGACACTTAATGAGAGGGCAGTATAATATTCATGGCTTTATTCCCAACAATTCACACTTTAGTAAATAGCACTGATGGAATGGAGAAACCATTCACATACCTGCTGGAATCTGGATTGCAATTTAAATGAAATTGGTGATTGTATAGGATTAAGACAGCATTTGTTGTTCCTTATTACCTATATTAATTATTTTCTTGAATTTCCAAAATAATGAAGGCTAATCAAAGAAAGCATTTAAGCCCTTGCTCATTGTGTCTAATAGAATAGTTAGTAGATCAATGTTGGCTTGTACTCTAACTGAAATTCTAAAAGGCTCACCAACTATGCTAAAAATATGTTTAGTTAATTCCAACATTCATTGATTATTTTTTATTGACCTATGTCCCTTGCAGCCTTCCACACTGAAAATAACAATAAAATGCTCAGAGAGCCTGCCTATCAACCCTGCAGCGAGGGGCGACTGCTTGTCACAGTGATCTTATGCTGAGTGCAAGCTCACCAACATTGTTGCTGGTGTATCATTCAGAAATTGTCTGCAAAGCTGCACATAGCAGCTTTTATGCACCACCAACGTTCTGAGAATGGCATCTGGCATTTAACTGCTGCTGGGCCAGTGCAATGCTTTTTTGCTACACAAGTGAAGATGTTTGTCCCCCCTCTCTTCATATTTCTCACCCCTCACTGGTCACTTGCCTCACATTCTTCACCTCCCCCCTCCCCCCCTTAAATATTTCTATACACCTATCTTTCACTAGTGGTGGCCAGTCCCTGTCACTACTAGTGAAAGTTGGTAGTGTGCAAGCAGCCACAATTCACTAAAAAAAGTCACAGGCATTTTAGCAAGTAGTGGCGTGGGGCCACTTGGGGCAGCACCCAATCAGTTTTTTATGTGGAAATATAATTATTTGCAATAGTTTAAAAACACTAAGATTATTTTGCTGTGGAAGGTGGAGGGGGAAGGAGAGGGAATAAGCTAAAAAAATATATAAAGAAAAGGGTAGGTTAACATTTAACATATTCATGCCATTAACTATGTGGGAATCAAAATAAAAATGGTGTCTCTTTAATTCTGTATAAGATTTCTGCAGGGCCTTCACCCTCATTGGTAGCTGTTTGGAAAAGTAGTAAGTACTAGACATGTCAAAAAATTGGGACAGGTTTAATTAAAATATGCCCTGGTTCAGCAGATTTTGCACTTGCCTAGTCTCTTTAAAGAAGAAATTTGTATTGAGCCAGCTGCCCGTGAGTGGAGGCATGCCATTGCCTCTGTATTCAGGGGCCATTATTGGCTCATAACACCTAGGGCAGGGGTCCCATTGCCTACAGGACATAGAAGTAAGAAGCCAATTAGAAAGTAGCACAGATAAAGAACAGAAGCAGCTCCAGGCCACTGCCAAATATAAGTGTATCATAAAATGTTTTTTTTCTCCTCCAATAGCTTCAGGTTTGCCTGAGATCTAATTAAACAAGGATATTTACCACAATGTATATATATTTTGGAAAAACCCAGGGAGGACAACAGGGCCATCTTTAAAGCAGGGCAAACGGGGCAGCTGCCCTGTGCCCAGTTACTTTTGGGGGGCCCGAAGCAGCTGACCCATGGGCCCTGCTCTCCGCAAAAAAAGTTTTATCTGCCCCATGAGCCAGCTAGTCCTGCAGCTGCACCAGGAGCCCACACACTAAGGGGGCCGGTCAGGCACTGTGGTCCTTTTACAGCGCAACCGGGCCCCCTTGCTTTACGGCAGCAGGCTGGAAGGAAGTGACTGCCTTGAGTCACTTTCTCCCAGATATAGTGAAGCCGCGTGGGAGGGAGGAAAAAGCTCTCAGGAGGGGGCTGGAGTACCAGAGCCACACACTCCCTCAGCCTGCCACTGAAACCCAGGGAAGCCACACTGCTGAAACTCCAGTGTGTGTTTTAGTATGTGTGTGTATGTCTGTGTGTCACTATGTCTGTGTGTGTGTGTCTTAGTATGTCTGTGTGTGTGTCTTAGTATGCCTTTGTGTGTGTCAGTGAGTCTGTGTGTGTCAGTATGTCTGTTGGTCACTATTTCTGTGTGTGTGTTTCAGTATGTCTGTGTGCGTGTGTGTCAGTATGTATGTCAGGGTGTCTGTGTGTGTGTCACTATGTCTGTTTGTGTGTCACAATGTCTGTTTGTGTGTCAGTATGTCTATCAGTTTGTCTGTGTGTGTCAGTATGTCTGTGTGTGTCAGTATATCTGTGTGTCAGTATGTCTGTCAGTGTGTGTCACTATGTCAGTGTGTGTCTCAATGTGTCTGTGTGTCAGTATGTCTGCCACTGTGTATCTCTATATAGTCTGTGTGTATCTGTATCTTCATGTGTGTCAGGCTGTGTCTGTGTGTCTGTATGTGTGTCAGTGTGTAGCTGTATGTTATCATTGTATGTATTTGTGTATCTGTATGTTATCATTGTATGCATTTGTGTATCTGTATGTTGTCAGTGTGTGTACCTGCTTGTGTATATCTGTCTGTGTATTTGTATATAGTCAGTGTGTGCATCCGTGTGTCTAAGTATCCATATGTGTCAGTGTTTGTATATATGTGTCTGCATGTGTGTCAGGTTGTGTATCTGTGTGTCTGTATGTGTCAATGTGTGTATCTGTGTTAGTCTGTATCTGCATGTGTGTCAGTGTTTATATCTGTGTATCTGCATGTGCTTCAGTGTGTGTGTGTATATATAAGTGTGTGAATATGTGTATCACAGTGTGTGTGCCACTGTATGTGTACATGTGCATGCAACTCATCATTCAAATTGCCAACACTACACACAAGTACACCCCTGCATTCAAACTTCAACACTACATACAAACACAGTCCTGCATTGAAACATCAACACTGCATACAAAAATATATATAAACACACCCCTGCATTCAAAAATAAACACTACACATAAATGCATGCTTGATTTCAAATGCCAACACCACATACAAACACACCCCTACATTCACACAAACATACTCCAAACAAAAACATGCTTCCATTGAAACACACAAACACAGCTCAGTGCTAACTACAACCCTGACGTATGGGAGAATAATGGAGCCCCAGCTGTCAAAGCATTGTTCGAGTTGTATCTGTGGATCTATCGTTTGGCCACCCTTGCGATTGGAAGGCCTAACAAACTATTGCACCAGTGCCCTCTCTACCTTAGTTCCCCTACTGTGTTGGGGAGTGGAGGGCGTGATTGCGTGTCAGTGAGTGGGGGGCAGGATCCAGGGGGCCCAATCAACGGCTTGCCCAGGCCAAATCAATATTAAAGACAGCCCTGGAGGACAAGGGAGTGAAAATGGCAGACATTTCTGACAACAATGTGCTGCCTGTCACTAACAGTTATAATAACTTCTACTGCACATTGTATAGTGGCATAAGCTCAGCTGCCCAGTGCCCACGATCATATTTACAGTGCTCAAGTACTCTGTAGCTAAGATTTGAGACACTTTTGTTGTGGAAAAATTGTAAAGCTTTACACTACAGGACACTGTGCTGTGCTGTGACCCTGAGGGCCGATTCTGATTTCAGTCTTGCTCAATACATAATGAATATTAGTTATGTGAATGTCAGCTACCTCTTGACTCCATACTACTACCGCAGATTCATCATATTGCCACAAAAACAGAGAATAAGTGTAGTACAGATCCAAAATGCTGGCATGTTCCCTCGGCACGAGAGATACAGCAACCCTGGACAATCATTTCAACCTTCTTTGGGAGCTCAACAGTGAGGTGTTGCTGTTACCCCTCTAGGCAGAGTGAGCATGGGGTCAATGTCTGGATTACTCTTTTAACTTTGGGAGAGCATTGCAGAGAATATGACAATCGTCAAAAATTCTCTGCAATGGTCTACCGCTGCAAGAGAGATACCCTGGGTGACCATTTTGGCTTCTTTTTTTTTTCCAGATGCAGATATCTAACAGTATTTTGCTGTTTTAACCTTATGCAAACTGTGTGCTGAAAGCTAATAGTGAGTCAGGGGTAGCCAACATATTTCATAATAGCAGCAACATTTATTAGAAGACTATAGTTGTAATAGCGAGAGCACTACTGAATGTGTGACCAAAAAATAGAGCTAAAGAGCCACCGAGAGCTAAAGTGGATTCTGTGGGTATCTCTGTATTGTACTCAGTTTTGTTTACTGTATATATATATCTCTTGTACCTAGCTTTAAGTATTGTATGGGTATCTCTGTAATAGAAGTATTTCTGTTTATCGTATGGGTAACTGTGTATTGTAAAGGGACTATCATTAATTGTTGAGTGTCAGGATCGGGACAGGGATCCAACACGCAGAGTACAAACAGTAGCCAGATACGTATACCGGACCTTAGAATGGCCGGACTAACGTAAGTAGTACAGTATAGAATGGTCAAAGACAAGCCGAGGTCGAGGGTAACAGAAGACAGGTAAGCGAGAGACAAGCCGAATCAAGGGTAACAGAGATAAGCAGAGTAAGGTAAACAAGCCGGGTCAAAACCAAAAGGGATAATAGAATACACAAGCACTGAGTGACTAGAACAAGCTAGAACCACGACAGGGCAATGAGCTAATGAAAGAAGCTCTGTTAAATACCCTGTTCAGAGCAGTAACCACGCCTCCAAGGCGTCCTGATTGGTCCTGCAGCCATTGACTGACAGGTTGTTCCGGGGGAGTGTCCTGATGACTACTTCCTGCCTAGATGCTGTAAAAGGCAGTCACTCCCTCGCGGCCGGCCTAGCATGACCGGATAGACCGCGGGGAAGGGAGCCATCAGACCGTCTGGATGGAGGAACAGCTAAGTCTCTACCTCTTTCGGAGGTAGAGACCACAGGTACCCTGACATTGAGTACACGAGGTTAAGTGGACAACTGCCACAGGTCAGTTGGCTACAGAGTTAGAGGGTGGAGTCAAATCGTAGGGGAGGAGTCTGGCGCAAAACCATCTTAAAACTTTACCAGCTGCCACTGCTAAATACACTGTGTGCACATGTGCTGTTGTGCAATTCATCTTACCACTTTATTAACACATGGTAAAAAATACACCTTCAAGGTGCAAAGAGGAAAAAGGACCAAATTGTGTCATGAGCAGCCAGCGGCAATAATTTAATTTGTAAACAGCTCTAGATTCACTAGAGAATCCAACTCTGAATAATATATAAATATAATATAATATCTTTCAGACTGATTTGAATGGGTTCTGAATTGAAAGTCATCCAAATCAATGCGAAGTCAGTTTGGTAAATTCCAGTGGATAATACATTTTATATATATATTGGGCTGGTTTCTCTTAGAAGTGTAAATGTTTACCCTGCTTACTGAATCGCAATTCCTCTATTGCAGTAAGCACTAAGCAGCGTAATCTCTTTTTTTTTTGTTAAGAGAATTCAACCCGCTGTCTTCAAATCACCATGATGTGTTCTAGATTGTTGAGTGAACAACCCTGAAAGGGTTACATTTTGGGTATTTCCCACTAATGATCATGCTTCAGCATACTGACAATGCCAACTGCTGCACTATAAAATAATAGATGGTATTGGAAGAATGTCATGTTGTCCTACAAGACATGATCTTCTATGTAACACTAGCTGTAGTGACACTGTAACATGACTACAATGATTGTGTAACACTGGAGACTCTGTGCAACACCATCTGTACTAGCAATTAAAACAGCTGAGTATGTAAATCCTACCAATTTCTGTTTGATAGTAATTCTTATTATGATCAAAAAGCTCATATCTCAAATTCCAAACAAAACATTTTCACTAATTCTTTCCAGTTGCATTTCTCTTTGATAATTATTTATTTAAAAATGAGATTTTGATAGGCGACATGAACAAACCTTTGTCTTTTTCTCTCTCTCTAAACAAATCTTTCTCTCTATCTTTCTCTCTCTCTCACTCTCTCTCTGTCTCTCTATATATACATTATATATATATATATATATATATATATATATATATATATATATATATATATATATGTATATATATATTCCAATGTTGTAATAAGGTGCACTCACAGGACTTTATCAATAACTTGCTTTTATTCTAAGAAGTGAATTACATGTGAAGAAAATATCATAAATCGACGTTTCGACCCCTGTAGGGTCTTTTTCAAGATCAATCTTACAGTGTACAACAATGCATATATATAGGTAAATGCTGATAGTCACTTACCTAAATGGTGTGTGAGAAAAAAGCTGCCGCTGGAGAATCCGAAAACCGGAAGTGAATCGGTGTGGCCACGTGACAAAACGTGATGACGCGTGTGCGTGCGTCGTTGCCAAGCAACGAACCCAAAACAAAACATAGCCTCCGATGGAATGTATATTCCGCGAGCTGCAAACAGCTCTAGGGGGGATCAAAAGTGATCGTAAGTGCCCAGTGACTAAGTGATAAGTGCCAATAGTAATTGGCGAAACTAATCAATATTACCCCATGGAGGAATGAGAAAAGTCGTAATCTAGACTGTCAGAGAGGAGAAGGAGGACTATAAAAACTAAACCTAGTGGTGTCACCCGTGAAAAATTATTATAGTGAAAGTGCCAATGAAAACATGAAAAATAAAAAGTCCTACTGGATCCTCCTCGGACAGTGGTGCTACATCTTAGTCTAAGAATACTCAAGTACCTGTTCTGTAATATGTGTTGCTATGTGCATGTATAATGCAAATTTAATGCCCATATTTTTTATCAACTAGTAAATAACTAGAGCATATATTAAGTACCAATATATAATACAAACTTAATACACATATTTTTACAGATAGTAAATAACTAAAACATATGATATTACCCATAAAACTTTTTGAAATAAATATCAACATGTCAGACTGCAGAATACATGATCATAAACAATATTAAGCCATAATTCAATTCTATTGTATACCTGATAAATGCCTCACTCGTTACATAATTTTGTAACTTGAGGTATCGAATCAATTATTAAATTATTAATTAAATTATTAATTATTCTGCAGTCTGCAGTCTGACACCACTAGGTTTAGTTTAGCCACCTACCGATCTAAACCACACAAGAGCCTCACCACCCGGGTCAGCCACACACTTTTTTTTTAAAATTTATTTACCCCCCAAAAACACACAATCCCTTCTAACATGTATACAGAGCACTCTCACACACATCACACTCAGCACTCTCACACACATCACACTCAGCACTCTCATCCACAGCACTCTCACACTCAGCACTCTCACACTCAGCACTCTCACACTCAGCACTCTCACACACATCACACTCAGCACTCTCACACATCCACAGCACTCTCACACTCAGCACTCTCACACACATCACACTATCACACATCACACTCACACACATCACACTCACACACATCACACTCACAATCAGCACTCTCACACACATCATCCACAGCACTCTCACATCTGCACTCTCACACACATCATCCACAGCACTCTCACATCTGCACTCTCACACACATCACACTCAGCACTCTCACACACATCACACTCAGCACTCACACATCACACTCACACACATCACACTCAGCACTCTCACACACACATCACACTCAGCACTCTCACACACACATCACACACAGCACTCTCTCACACACATCACACTCAGCACTCTCACACACACATCACACACAGCACTCTCTCACACACATCACACTCAGCACTCTCACACACACATCACACACAGCACTCTCTCACACACATCACACTCAGCACTCTCACACACATCACACTCAGCACTCTCACACACATCACACACACATCACACTCAGCACTCTCACACACATCACACTCAGCACTCTCACACACATCATCCACAGCACTCTCACACACATCATCCACAGCACTCTCACACACATCACACTCAGCACTCTCACACACATCATCCACAGCACTCTCACACTCAGCACTCTCACACACACATAACACTCAGCACTCTCACACACATCACACTCAGCACTCACACACATCACACTCAGCACTCACACATCACACTCACATACATCATCCTCAGCACTCACACACATCATACTCACACACACACACATCATACTCACACACATCACACTCACAATCAGCACTCTCACACACATCATCCACAGCACTCTCACATCTGCACTCTCACACACATCATCCACAGCACTCTCACATCTGCACTCTCACACTCTCACACTCAGCACTCTCACACTCAGCACTCTCACACACATCACACTCAGCACTCTCACACATCCACAGCACTCTCACACTCAGCACTCTCACACACATCACACTATCACACATCACACTCACACACATCACACTCACACACATCACACTCACAATCAGCACTCTCACACACATCATCCACAGCACTCTCACATCTGCACTCTCACACACATCATCCACAGCACTCTCACATCTGCACTCTCACACACATCACACTCAGCACTCTCACACACATCACACTCAGCACTCACACATCACACTCACACACATCACACTCAGCACTCACACATCACACTCACACACATCATCCTCAGCACTCACACACATCATACTCACACACATCACACTCAGCACTCTCACACACACATCACACACAGCACTCTCTCACACACATCACACTCAGCACTCTCACACACACATCACACACAGCACTCTCTCACACACATCACACTCAGCACTCTCACACACATCACACTCAGCACTCTCACACACATCACACACACATCACACTCAGCACTCTCACACACATCACACTCAGCACTCTCACACACATCATCCACAGCACTCTCACACACATCATCCACAGCACTCTCACACACATCACACTCAGCACTCTCACACACATCATCCACAGCACTCTCACACTCAGCACTCTCACACACACATAACACTCAGCACTCTCACACACATCACACTCAGCACTCACACACATCACACTCAGCACTCACACATCACACTCACATACATCATCCTCAGCACTCACACACATCATACTCACACACACACACATCATACTCACACACATCACACTCAGCACTCTCACACACACATCACACACACATCACACACACATCACACACAGCACTCTCACACACACATCACACACAGCACCCACACACAAATCACCCACAGCACCCTCACACACAGCACCCACACACACATCACACAGCACCCTAACACAAATCAATCACACACAGCACCATCACACCTCACACACACATACTGCACCCCTCACATACACACAGAACCCCCCGACACACTGCACCACACACATACACAATACTTCCAAACATATTTATATATAAATACACCACAATACACCACACCACAATCAGCTCACTCTGCACACACACAATACCACAAGCAGGCTCCAAACACATGCACAATACTCTTTCCTGGCATTTTTGTCTCCTGGTATCCATTTATAGAGACACCAGAGACAAGTTGCAAGGAAACACAGTGCAAGCATGTTATTAAATTTGCTTGCGCTGTGCAGAACAAATACAGGGCTTTTTTCTCATGCTAGAGCTCTTCAGCAGAGCTCTGCGCATGGTCTGCCCTGGAAGAGCATTGAACCAACACGCTCACTTTGAGAGGGGGCGTGTTTGTCATTAGTGATGACAAAACACACCCTCTCTGCCCCGCCCCCTTCTTAGTGGGCCGCTGTGGTAAAAAAATGCCCGGGCCGAATTTTTTTCCCAGTCCGGCCCTGTTTATTATATATATATTTGGGAATCCAAACCAGGCCCATTCCACAGGTTTGCACCCCTACCTGTCACATGGGTCTCATTCCAGGGTCCTATTCAACCTTGCACTGCAGACAGTCCCAGCAGGAACGATTTCCCAAGTAAGTGGAATATTAAGAGCAGGCATTTGGTTGCTTGGATAAGACCTGCTAAGAATTTGGTACATTGACGTTGTGGCAGGCTTATGCAATGTGTGATCATATACTGTAACTAAAGCCACATTATTTTTGCCTAGGTGAGGTGTTTTTAAAAAGACTATTACATTATGTGAGCTTTGAAATTGCAGTTTAGTGAATGAATGCACAGTCATGGGGAAAAGAAAGTAGACTCTCTTTGAATTTTACAGTTTTACATATCAGAACATAATAACAATCATCTGTTTCTTATCAAGTCTTAAAATTAGGTAAATACAACACATGGTATATTACGCTATGTCATGATTTATTTAACAAAAATAAACCAAAATGGAGAAGCACATTTTAGGATTAAATAGCTTGTAAAACCACCTTTAGCAGCAATAACTTAATGTAATCATTTTCTGTATGATTTTATCAGTCTCTCACATTGTTGTGGAGGGATTTTGTCCCACTCTTCTTTACAAGGTTCCTTCAGTTCATTGAGATTTGCTAGCATTTGTTTATGCACGGCTCTCTTTAGGTCCTATCACAGTTTTTCAATTGGGTTGAGGTCTGAATTTTGACTGGACCATTACAACACCTTGGTTCTTTACCTTTTTAGCCATTCTGGTGTAGATTTGCTAGTGTGCTTTAGATCATTGTCCTGCTGTATGACCTGATTTCAGGCAATCTTCAGCTGTCAGACAGATGGCCTCACATTTTACTCTAGAATACTTTGGTATACAGATGAGTTCATGGTCAACACAATGATTGCAGGGTTCCCAGGTCCTGTGGCTGCAAGTCATCAACCCTACACCACCATTCTTGACAGTATGAGGTGTTTGTGCTGATGTACTGTGTTTGGTTTTCATCAAACATGTCACTGTGCATTATGGCCAAACATCTCCACTTTGGTTTTGTCTGTCAAAAAGACATTGTTCCAGAAGTCTTGTGGTTTGTTCAGATGCAACTTTGCAAACCTAAGCCTTGAAACCATGTTATTTTTAAAAAGAAAATGCTTTCTGATGGCAACCCTTAAAAACAAACCATACATGTTCAGTCTATTTCTAATTGTACTGTCATGAACTTTAACATTTAACATGCTAACTGAGGCCTGAAGAGTCTGAGATATAACTCTAGGGTTATTGTAATTTTTCTGGAATTTACTCTTGGAATTTGCTCGGACGTCCACTCCTGGGAGGATGGCAACTGTCTTGAATTTTTTCCACTTTTGAAAAATATTTCTCACTGTAGAATGTTTGGAAATGGTCTTATAGACTTTCCCAGCTTTATAGAAACATAGAATGTGACGGCAGATAAGAACCATTCGGCCCATCTAGTATGCCCAGTTTTCTAAATACTTTCATTAGTCCCTGTCCTTATCTTATAGTTAGGATAGCCTTATGCTTATCCCACGCATGCTTAAACTCCTTTACTGTGTTAACCTCTACCACTTCAGCTGGAAGGCTATTCCATGCATCCACTACCCTTAGTGCAGCAATTGCTTCACAAAGATCATTGCTGATGGATTTCCTCCTTGGCTTTGTGTTAACACCTGAATGCTTCAGACCAACAAACTGTGAAAAAAAATTTTTTATACAGGTGGTCACACTTACTGATAATTAATAAATTAATGAATTAATCAAGGGCATTTGTTTAGTAGGACCTGTCTGCTAGTTGCCTCTTAATTCCTATGGAAGCAGTAAGGGGGTACTTTGTTTTTCACACATGGCTTCTCCATTTTGGCTTTATTTATATAAGGCAAAAGGTATTTAATAAGTTTCAAGTTATTTCAGTAAGAGCAAGTTTGTTGTGGTTTGCCGAAACCGACAAACAGGTAGACCTGAAAAAAGAGGGCTTACCAATTGAAAGAGTATTGTAGGGAGAGGTGAGTGGGGAACCAGTCATCGGCAGAATATCAGGAGGTAGTTGGAAGAGGGGTAGATACAATTCTACAGACAAAACAAGTCCCACAACTCCAGGCATATTGCCTTTACATTTGTGGTCAGGAACAATAGTGTTTCAGCTGTACCGTTGGAGATAAGATAAAGTGTAGACATGTGCACCAGTGAAATTTTTGTTTCGTACGAATGAATTCGTTCTAAATAAAAATGTAATTTGTCCATTCTGAATTTCATCTGTAAAACATTTGTTTTTCAGCCAAAATTCTGTCAAAAATAATTAGTTTTTGTTCATTAGGATGAAAATAACACTGTGCATGCATTAAAAAAAAAAGCAAGGAGGGAGCTGGCAGATCTACTAGCTCCCTCCATGTAATGCATATTAACAATTCCTACCCCTCTTCCTGCATTAAAACCTATGGTGGTCACTTTTACCCCCATATCAATATAAGCGAGTTAAATCATCCTGCATTGGAAGGGAATCTATTAATTTCATAATACGAATGCTCCCCCTGTTCGGTAGTTCATATCTCCCGAACGTCATTCCTATAGGTGGTCAGGAATTCGAACGGGCAGCGGTCTAAGTTTTACCAGCGTTTGTGTGAGTGCCTAGCCGGAAAGAGTTCCAGGCACTCGATGACCAAGTACCGCTGCCCACGTTTGGGAAACAAGATAACTGCCATTCTTTTGTCTGCCATTTGCTCGGTTATATGAAATGGCGGTCGCCCAGGGGAAGCATTAATTTATAATTAATTAATACTCCTTTCTCTGTTCGGGAGTACTTCATACGTTAACACCAGCAACTTAAGTGCGAAACAGCAAGATTTCACACTTATGTTTCTGGTGTTAATGTTCTAATGGGGTACAGGGGTGGTCCTCATTCAGGAGACGAAATGATTCTGTTCATATGACGTACTCCCAGACAGAAAAAGGCTAAAACATACAAAATAAAGGGGAAAACATACGAAAAGGTAGTAAGTTCCACCACAAGACTCTTACACGCACGGGATAAGTCTCCTGCTGCAGGGAGATCCAGTTTTTTTTTGTTTCTCCTCAGTGTTGTGGTGGTTAATTCTCCTGCAGCACGGAGTCTATTAAACAAAAGAACTGAAACGAAAAGGTAATGCATTTGGCATTTGTTTGGCATCATTCGTATGTAGGACTTTTGTTTATGTTATAGTAAGCGAATATGAAAAAGTCTGAAAATTCGGACGAAATCATATTCTTCTGATAACCAATGCACATGTCTAATAAAGTGAATATATTGATATTTGTTGTATAGCCAGGGGCTCAAGTAGCAGGTACCTGAGAACAATACATATACAATTCTACATGAAAAGAAAAATTATATGGCTAAGCAAGTTGCAAGTTGCAGTGTTGGAGCCATAAATATTGCAATGGTTCATTTTTGGCAACTTTGTGACTTTAAACTCTTTAAAAGAATACAATGTGAGCAGGTTATTGTTATGCTGTAGAGGGATTTAGATAGATTGGGGGCTGGGTACTGAAATGGTGGATGGAATGGAATGTGGAAACATGCAAACCTATGCACTTCAGGGTGAAGAATGTACAAGCAACTTACACCTCAAATGGTAGTGAATTATGGACAGGCCCGGACTGGCCATCGGGCACACCGGGCAAATGCCCGGTGGGCCGCGATGGCCGTGGGGCCGAGGGCGGCAGGGGAGATCACAGGATCTCCCCTGCCAGCCCCTGCAGGGCCAGCGCTACCCGAGCGCCAGCCCTGCTGTCTGCCTCCATGGGCTGGTGGGGAGATCAAAGATCTCCCTCACCGGCCCACAGGCACTCAGATGCGGCCGCTTGGGGAGGGAGGGAGGAGAAGACCCGGCGAGCTCTATCCAGCAGCTCCGCCGGGTCCTCTCGCGGGATTCTGAGCGTTGCCGCGGTTATCGCGGCAACGGTCAGATCTCGCGAGAGTGAACTCTAGCCTGCAGGCTAGAGTTCACTCTCACCACTGGACCACCAGGGAAGGAAGCACCCTCCATGGCAGCAGGCCCCTCCTCATGGTTGAACGGACTCCCCCCTCTCAGGATAACGGTAAGAAGGGGGGAAGGGGGGGTCATTTAACATTTTATTTTATTAATAAAAAAATATATTTTAATTTAAATAAAAAAATACACTCACACAAACAGCACCCCAGACACACACACAGCACCCTCAGACACACACACAGCACCCCCAGACACACACACAGCACCCCCAGACACACACACAGCACCCCCAGACACACACACAACACCCCCAGACACACACAGCACCCCCAGACACACACACAGCACCCCCAGACACACACACAGCACCCAGACACACAGCAACCCCAGATACACAGCGCATCCAGACACACAGCGCATCCAGACACACAGCGCATCCAGACACACAGCGCATCCAGACACACAGCGCACCCCCAGACACACAGCGCACCCCAAACACACACAGCGCACCCCAAACACACACAGCGCACCCCAAACACACACAGCGCACCCAGACACACACAGCAACCCCAGACACACACAGCAACCCCAGACACACAGCGCACCCAGACACACAGCGCACCCAGACACACAGCGCACCAAGACACACAGCGCACCCCCAGACACACAGCGCACCCCCAGACACACAGCGCACCCCCAGACACACAGCGCGACACCCAAACACACACAGCACCCAAATAACCCTCAGTGAGTTAACAGACAAAGAAAATTAAAAACCTAGAATGTGACGGCAGATAAAAACACCCTCACACACAGCACCCCTCTTACAGACACACACACTGTGCCCCTCAAACATACAATACGTCCAAATATAATATACACACTACAGCACCCCTCACACTGCACCACTACACACATTACGCTCCAGATACACGCTAGATCCCTTACCCTATATGCACTCTTAATCCCCTACACACACACACACACACACACACACAATCTCCTATACACACTCTAGGTATTTACGCAGTAGATCTCCTACACACACACACACACACACTGCACCACCTACACACACACTACATTCCTTATCAGCAAACACATACAACATTCTCTAAACACACCCTCTCTACAACCCCTACACACACTACGTCACCTACACACACACACACACACACTACAGCCCGTATGCACACACTCGCTACATCCCCTATAACACTATGCCCCCTATACACACACTCTCTACAGCCCCTAGCCACACATTACACCACAAACACAAATGAAATTGACCTATTTACACAATACCACACCACACTCTACACACACGCAATCCCACAAGCAGGCTCCAAACATATGCACCATGCACTTTCCCGGCCCTTTTGTCCTCTGGTATCCCACTTGTGGAGACACCAGAGACAATTTAAAAGCAAACACAGCGCAAGCATGTTATTAAATTTGCTTGCGCTGTGCAGAACAAATTCAGGGCCTTTTTCTAATGCCAGAGCTCTTCAGTGGGGCTCTGCGCATTGAACCAACATGCTCACTTTGCGAGGGGGCGTGCTTGTCATTAGTGATGACAAAACACACCCTCTCTGGCCCCGCCCCCTTCTTAGGGGGCCGCTCCGATTGAAAAATGCCCGGGCCTAATTTTTTTCCCAGTCCGGCCCTGATTATGGATAACAACAAATGAGAAGGATTTGGAAATTGTTATAGACAATATACTCGGCAACAATATGCAATGTCAATCGGCAGTTGCTAAGGCCTGTAAGGTATTGTCATGTATAAATAGGGATATTAATTCTCGGGATGAAAATATAATTTTGCCTCTTTATAAATCACTGGTAAGACCACACCTTGAATATGCTGTGCAATTTTGGGGACCTGTTCTAAAGAAGGATATTATAGCACTAGACAAAGTGCAGAGGCAGGCTACAAAATTGATAAGAGGAATGGAGCATTTTATTTATGAATAGAGGTTAACAAATTTAACCCCTTAAGACCGGAGGGCGTACTATTATGCCCCATTTTAAGCGGCTCTAAACGCCGCCAGACGTAATAGTACGCCCTCCGTTTTTTTTTAACTTACCCGGTCGTTGGCGATCCCACGCTGGCGATCGCGGTTGCACGTCCGTTCTCCTGGGGGCCCCCCGGCCATGCGAGAGTGAGTACCTCACAATCACATGGCCGGGTTAGCTGGCTGAGGCATTGCCAGCAGGGGGACTAACTGTAATGACAGTAAGTCCCCTGCTGGCTGGAAATCAAATAAAATAAAAGTTAATAAGTGTAAAAAAAATATATATATACTTAGATCATATATGTAGCGGATTGGTACTGGGCTGTCCCACGACATGTATGAGAATAAGTGTATTTGGTCATATGGCTGGTTTAATGTGTATGTACATGTATAGAAAGCATGGTATCCGGGTATAATGACAGTTAAATGTATGTAAAGAATTGTATTCCTCTAGTTGTTCGGTAGAATCATTCAAATAAAACAAGGGAATGAAACTACCGAACAACCAGACCACCCAGGAATGAGTGTGCCTCCAATTACCGTTTGCAACAATGTTGCAAACAGGTAATTGGCAATCAGTGCAGTGTGGTCTTTGTCCTCTGGGTGGCCGCCATTCGGGAAACAAACACGTGGCGGCGGCCATCTTAAACTACCGAACAGCGGTGTTTTGCCGTCGAGTGTCTGGAACTAAAATCGGACACTTGACTAGGCAAACACCGCTGAGACCTCCATACTTCCAGAAATTCGTATGGAAACTACCGAATGACCCGCCGTTCGGTAGAAAGAGCCCCATAAACAAGGGAATTCATTCAAACCCTCTCCAGGCTCTATAACACAGGCAATTCGCCTGTTTTCATTCCCTTGTTTGTGACCGACCGCAGGGCCAAAATGCATGGAACTGTTTTCGGATACTTTACCCATGCGGTCGGTCAAATCTTTGGAACCCCATATCTCACGAACCATTCATCCGAATGGGCTAATTTTTAAGTATGTTGGTCCCCCAGAATAGAGCTATCTGGGGGTGTTGGATTTGTGGATGTACCCCAAGTATTTAGGGTACATCCAAAACTCGGGGAAAACTGTGTACACAATAAGGGGATTATGATGCTAGAGGAGGGGAGGAGATCTGTGGGAGGTTACTACTTAGAGATTGGATAATGTCTTAAGTGATAGAACCTCCTCCCTTGCATGGGAGAGGGCTTTATAAGGAACTGTGGAATAAAGCTTGTCGGTCTACTCCTGAAACTGTGTGTCGTCCAGTTATTGGGATTGCGATGGGGATACTGCTGTATTACTTTACCTGCTGGAAACCTTGCCTATGGACTTAACATCACCTTGTTTCTGAGCCTCACTGGAATCTCTAGTGGAGAATAGCTGTGCAAGATCGGCTCTCCGCTACATTGGTTGGCAGCGGTGGGATCCAAACTCACAGAGGAACAAGCGTAAATGGAGTACGGATGGAGATTGATTTTTCTGCGCTAAAACGCTCCACGCTAAAGGACCTCCTAGAGGCAAGGGGTATACAAGCCAGCAATAAGAAGAAAGCGGTACTTGTTACAGAACTCATGGCAGAGTACAGAATGGAGGGCGATTCAGTTCCGGCACAGAGGGAGCCGGGAGGAACACCACAAGGATCGGAATTCCAGAGGCAGGTTCAGTTCAGGCTATCCTTTTATGGGGAAAACCCCCCAACAGAAATTGTTACCAGGACAATGGCCGAGGTACAAGAATTCATCCTAAGGACACAGGCACCAGAACAAAGCTCTGCAATTAATGTGCCACAGGAAGGTAAGCCTAAAATACCATACCAGGCTTTTAAAACATATGTGGAGGCAGAGGAAGATATAGACGCTTTCCTGCAAGACTTTGAAAGACTGTGTGCACTGCATAAAATTAACGCAGAGGACTGGGTACCTATTTTGGCCGGAAGGTTAACCGGGAGGGCAGCAGAGGCATATCGGACTGTACCTAATGACGAAATAAGGAATTACAGTAAAGTGAAAGAAATTATACTTGCCAGGTATGCTATAACACCCGAGGCATACCGGCGGAGGTTCCGGGATCTAAAGAAAACAGAGAAGGACTCGCACGCAGAGTGGGCATGCCGATTACAGGGGGCAGCGCTCGGGTGGGTGCAAGCTAGCAAGGCACGTTCTATGGAGGATGTAATACAAATGTTGCTGATGGAGCAGTTCTATGAGGGAGTAACCAATGAGGTCCAGGAATGGGTAAGGGACAGAAACCCTACTTCCCTTACCGAGGCGGCTAGGAAAGCGGATGACTACCTGGATGCACGCAGGTCACAAAAACCTGCAGCTCCAAAAGCAACCTTTAAAACATTCGGGGGAAACAACTACACCCCAGCTCCACCGAGACCGCTACCACCACCTCCACCACCCGCTGCACAGCCCCGGTTCCGACAACCCACCGCTGGCCCCTGTCATCACTGCCAGAAGTGGGGACATTATAAAAGGGAATGCCCACAGCTACGGGACCGTTCCACCTGGATTCGTCCAGGCCCACCTCCACCCAGGGCGGCCGCAGCCCACCACTACCAGGACCTAGTCACCACCCCATATGGTTCCGCAGTCCCCATTACTACTGTGGAACAATGGGAGGTACTGCACGAGGCAGATCCGGTCCAGGCCAATGTGGATAATCTACGGCACCATCGACAGACGGTATATCTGAATGGTACAGCAGTCCGGGGATTACGAGATTCGGGAGCCACCATCACTTTGGTACAGAGCCACCTGATTTCAGATCAGGCAAAACTGAACAAAACTGTTGCCGTCCGGGTAGCTGGGGGAGCAGTGTACCGGCTACCTACAGCAAGGGTACATTTACATTGGGGAGCGGGGGCAGGGGAAGTGGAGGTGGGGTTGATGCCACATTTACCGGCGGAGGTTTTATTGGGGAACGATCTGGGGAGGCTCACTTCTGCTTTTGAGCCCCAGTCACCCACCACAGGAGAGGTCAACCCTGTAGTCACCCGACAACAGGCCCGCACCCAGGACCACAACACACTGCCGGAGGTCCAGGTAAGCAACCCTACCCCCCCTCTAGAATGTGTCCCCTGGGCTCCACCTAATGAATTTGTAGCTGAAGTCGCAACAGACCCCACGCTTCAGGTGTATAGGGACAAGGTTGGCACGAGTTCCCCCGGGGCGGAGGGAGAGAAGTTTATCTGGGATAAACAACTTTTATACAGGGAAACAACCAAACAGATTACGGGGTTAGACCCGATAGCGAGGAGACAATTAGTGGTACCACAGCGGTACCGGGCTGAATTACTCCGGATAGCGCATGATATTCCGCTATCCGGACATCTAGGGGTTAGTCGCACCAGGTACAGACTAACCCAGAGTTTCTTCTGGCCAGGGATTAGCCAGGAAGTACGCAGATATTGCACGACTTGCGATACCTGCCAGAGAGTGGGAAAAAGGGGGGATCGCAGGAAGGCTAAACTTCACCCCTTACCCATAATAGAGGAACCTTTTAGCCGAATAGCGGTGGATCTGATAGGCCCCCTCAATAAAGTTAGCCCGTCAGGAAAACGGTATATTTTAACGGTCGTAGATTATGCCACCAGGTATCCAGAAGCAGTGGCTCTGACCAACATCCACGCTGAGACGGTCGCGGATGCCCTCATGTGGATATTCTCCCGGATGGGATTACCCAGGGAGATTATCTCGGATCAGGGTACCCAGTTTACCGCAGAATTCACCCAACACCTCTGGAGGATCTGTGGCATTAAGCCTATTATCAGCGCCCCTTACCACCCCCAGACGAACGGGCTCTGCGAACGATTCAATGGTACCTTGAAGCAGATGCTCCGAACCTTCGCAGAGACCCACAAGGACTGGGAACGATTCCTGCCGCACCTCCTATTTGCATACCGGGAGGTGCCGCAGGAATCCACAGGGTTCTCCCCGTTTGAATTATTGTTTGGAAGGAGGGTCCGAGGCCCATTGGATCTTATTAGAGAGCATTGGGAGGGAGACCGGAGCACATATGGCACTCCCATCCTACCATATGTGTTGGCCTTTCGGGACCGCCTAGAAGCGTTGACCAAGACGGTACGGGAAAACCTTCAGGAGGCCCAGACCCGCCAGCGTACATGGTATGATCGGGGAGCCAGGGACCGTAGCTTTCAGGTCGGGCAGAAGGTACTAATTTTAAAACCTGTCCGACATGATAAGTTACAGGCCGCCTGGCAGGGCCCATATAAGGTGGTGGAGCAAAGATGCGATACCACCTATATTATCGGCCCCTGCACAGGGACTGGGGGGCGACGCATGCTCCATGTGAACATGCTGAAGCCCTACCACGAGCGTACTGAGGAGGTAACCGCCATCTGTGCCCCTAACACGGAAGAGTTTGACAGCTTACCCCTCCCCGATTTGCTGGGGGATGGGCAGCTGTCCGGAGATTTAGGGGAGGTTACGCTGGGAGATCGGCTGAGCCCACAGGAGCGGATCGAGGTACAGCAACTATTGGAAGAGAAACGCGACACGTTCTCTAATGTACCTGGATACACGCCTCTGGCAACTCACCGGGTCGAGACCCCAGGGCAACTACCCATGCGCCAGACGCCATACCGCATTCCAGAAGCGGTACGGGCAAACATGCGTAAGGAGATCAACGAAATGCTCCAACTGGGGGTGATTGAACCCTCAGACAGCCCTTGGGCATCTCCTGTAGTCCTCGTACCAAAGCGAGACGGTACGACCCGCTTCTGCGTGGACTATAGGAGATTGAACGAGAAGACTGTATCTGACGCCTATCCGATGCCCCGGATAGACGAGTTACTGGACAGAATGGCCAGGGGCCAATACCTCACCACTATTGACTTGTGTAAAGGGTATTGGCAAATCCCCCTGGCCCCAGACGCCATCCCGAAGTCGGCCTTTGTCACCCCATTTGGCTTGTACCAGTTTAAGGTCATGCCATTTGGGATGAAAAACGCCCCAGCCACCTTCCAAAGGATGGTGGATCGACTCCTAGATGGATTCCAGGACTATACATGTGCCTACCTGGACGATATTGCTATTTTTAGCAATACGTGGCAGGAACACTTAGCTCACATCGGAGCTGTACTAGATAGGATAAGGGAAGCAGGTCTGACCTTGAAGCCGGCCAAGTGTAGTATCGGCATGGCTGAGGTACAATACCTGGGACATAGAGTAGGGTGCGGTAAACAAAAACCCGAACCCGCCAAAGTAGAGGCTGTAGCCCAGTGGCCCACCCCTAGGACTAAGACCCAGGTTTTAGCGTTTCTAGGGACAGCAGGGTATTACCGGAAGTTTGTTCCCAATTATAGCGCCCTGGCCAAACCCCTCACTGACCTGACCCGTAAGAACCTTCCCCGCCAAGTAAACTGGACCCCGGAGTGTGAGCAGGCATTCCAACAATTGAAAAATGCACTGATAAATGCCCCTGTCTTGGCAGCTCCCAATCCAACTAAACGTTTTCTTGTTCACACAGACGCTTCTATGTTTGGATTGGGGGCAGTACTGAGTCAAGTCGGGGCCGATGGCGGGGAACATCCAGTGGCTTACATCAGTCGCAAACTGTTACCTCGAGAAGTAAGCTACGCCGCCATCGAAAAGGAATGCCTGGCTGTGGTGTGGGCCCTAAAGAAGCTACAACCCTATTTATATGGACAGCCCTTTTCCTTGCTCACGGATCACAACCCGTTAGTCTGGCTGAACCGGGTGGCTGGAGACAACGCCAGGCTGCTGCGCTGGAGTTTGGCGCTACAGCCTTTTGACTTTAATATCCAGTACCGGACGGGTAAGCAGAATGGAAATGCTGACGGGTTGTCAAGACAAACTGACTTAGAGAAATGATCCGTGAGCCCCCGGACATCCCCAAGCCGATCCGTGTTGGATCAGACTGTGTATGCCGGCTTGTGGGCAAGGGGGAGCAGTGTAGCGGATTGGTACCGGGCTGTCCCACGACATGTATGAGAATAAGTGTATTTGGTCATATGGCTGGTTTAATGTGTATGTACATGTATAGAAAGCATGGTATCCGGGTATAATGACAGTTAAATGTATGTAAAGAATTGTATTCCTCTAGTTGTTCGGTAGAATCATTCAAATAAAACAAGGGAATGAAACTACCGAACAACCAGACCACCCAGGAATGAGTGTGCCTCCAATTACCGTTTGCAACAATGTTGCAAACAGGTAATTGGCAATCAGTGCAGTGTGGTCTTTGTCCTCTGGGTGGCCGCCATTCGGGAAACAAACACGTGGCGGCGGCCATCTTAAACTACCGAACAGCGGTGTTTTGCCGTCGAGTGTCTGGAACTAAAATCGGACACTTGACTAGGCAAACACCGCTGAGACCTCCATACTTCCAGAAATTCGTATGGAAACTACCGAATGACCCGCCGTTCGGTAGAAAGAGCCCCATAAACAAGGGAATTCATTCAAACCCTCTCCAGGCTCTATAACACAGGCAATTCGCCTGTTTTCATTCCCTTGTTTGTGACCGACCGCAGGGCCAAAATGCATGGAACTGTTTTCGGATACTTTACCCATGCGGTCGGTCAAATCTTTGGAACCCCATATCTCACGAACCATTCATCCGAATGGGCTAATTTTTAAGTATGTTGGTCCCCCAGAATAGAGCTATCTGGGGGTGTTGGATTTGTGGATGTACCCCAAGTATTTAGGGTACATCCAAAACTCGGGGAAAACTGTGTACACAATAAGGGGATTATGATGCTAGAGGAGGGGAGGAGATCTGTGGGAGGTTACTACTTAGAGATTGGATAATGTCTTAAGTGATAGAACCTCCTCCCTTGCATGGGAGAGGGCTTTATAAGGAACTGTGGAATAAAGCTTGTCGGTCTACTCCTGAAACTGTGTGTCGTCCAGTTATTGGGATTGCGATGGGGATACTGCTGTATTACTTTACCTGCTGGAAACCTTGCCTATGGACTTAACATCACCTTGTTCCTGAGCCTCACTGGAATCTCTAGTGGAGAATAGCTGTGCAAGATCGGCTCTCCGCTACAATATATATATATATAGTATATATATATATATGATCTAAGTATATATATACACATATACATACACACACATACACGGTCTAGGTGTATTTTACTATTAATATATATATAATTATATATTAATATCAAATTACAGGTAGACTGATACTGATTAAATATATATATAATTATTGTTAAATATATATTTATATATAGTATAAAAAAAAACATGTAAATACGTAAAAAAATAAAATTAAAAAAATAAATAAAAATAAATAATAAAAAAATATATAGATGTGTGTTATTTCATTCTAACTGTATTGTGATATTAATATATATATAATATCTATATACATAAATATATACGTATATATTTTTAAAAAATATTTTAAAAAAATTATATATATATACACATATTAATTCTCCACATATATTTATGTAATATTTTTACATAATTAGGTATCTTAATTAATTACAATTAGCGGGACCTGCCTGACAACCCATGCCAAAAGTATAGGGAATTTAATTTGCTAGCACTATATTTAACCCTATAACTTTCCAAGACACATTAAAACCTGTACATGGGGGATACTGTTCTACTCGGGAGACTTTGCTGAACACAAATATTAGTGTTTCAAAACAGTAAAATGTATTACAACAATGATATCACCAGTAAAAGTGATGTTTTTTGCATTTTTCACGCACAAACAGCACTTACACTGACGATATTATTGCTGGGATATTTTTTACTGTTTTGAAACACAAATATTTGTGTTCAGCGAAGTCTACCGAGTACAGCAGTACCCCTCATGTACAGGTTTTATGGTGTTTTCAAAAGTTACAGCGTCAAATATAAGGCTTAGGTTTCATTTTTTTCACATTAAAGTTCGCCAGATTGGTTACGTTGCCTTTGAGACCCTATGGTAGCCCAAGAATGAAAATTACCCCTATGATGGCATACCATTTGCAATAGTAGACAACCCAAGGTATTGCAAACGGGGTATGTCCAGTCTTTTTTAGTAGCCACTTAGTCACAAACACTGGCCAAAATTGGCGTTTTTTGCATTTTTCACACACAAACAAATACTAAAGCTAACTTTGGCCAGTGTTTGTGACCAAATGGCTACTAAAAAAAGACTGGACATAACCCATTTGCAATACCTTGGGTTGTCTACTATTGCAAATGGTATGCCATTATGGGTGTAAATGTTATTCCTGGGCTACTATACAGTCCCAAAGGCAACGTAACCAATCTGGCGAATTTCAATTTCAAATGAAACGTGCTATATTTGACCCTGTAACTTCCCAAAACACCATAAAACCTGTACATAGGGGGTACTGTTTTACACGTGAGACTTTTCTGAATACAAATATGTGTATTGCAGTAAAAGCAAATAGTATTATGACATTGACAGTTAAAATGTCATGGCGAACTAACAAAATAAAATTTCTTATTTTCTCCCATTTTTTTCATATTAAATTATGTTTCATAGCTAAATATTTGATATTAAATGAAAGCCCTGTTTCCCCTGAATAAAATGATATATAATAAGGGGGGGGTGCATTTAATATGAAAGAGGTGAATTACGGTTGGACAGACATACAGCGCAAATGCCAGGTTTTGTTTACGTTTTGTTTTGTTCACAACGTGCACATTTGGCTCAGTCCTTAAGGGGTTAAATCTCTTTAGTTTTGAAAAACTGCCCCTCTGAGGGGATTTGACAGCATTGTACAAATATATTGAGGGCCAATACAAACCATTGTCTTGAAATCTATTCATAAATAAACCATTCAAAGGACAAAAGTTCATGCATTTAGACTGGAAGAAAGGAGATTTAGTCTAAGGCAAATTAGTTTTTTTTTACAATAAGAACAATACCGAACGGATTCTATTTCACCGATGCCAGAATACCTTCATAAGCAACAAAGCACGTGATCCAGAAGTCGTGTGCTATAATCTAGCAACCAGGATCCAATTGATGGCAGAACATCAGGAGATAGGTGGAAGGGGGTAGAAATACACTGGTCAAAAAAACCCTCCCACAACAACAGGCATACTGCCTTTACGTATTTAAACACTACTGTGAAACAATTTTAGGCAGCTGTGAAATTGACATGAGTAAGAATGCGTTCAAAAAAAGATATGCTAATAGTTTATTTTTTATCAATTATCAAAATTATTAAAGTGAGTGAGAAAAAAAAAATCTAAATCAAATTAAGACTTGGTGAGATCACCTCTTGCCTTCAAAACAGCATTATTTCTTCTAGGTACACTTTCACAACAGTCTCAATTTAATGCATTTGAATCAGCATTTATGCCAATCTTTTAGAACAAACTTTTCAAATTATTTATCTACAGAAATCACCATTAAAGTATCTGTGAATTTTTGAAGATAAATCATTTGAAAAGTCTTTCTAACAGACTGTGATCATTTGAAAAGCTTATCCAAGCTTATCGCCCAAAGCTGCTATGAAGGAAAAGACTGAATAATTCTAAAAGGCTGATGACTCCAAACACTTAATGGTATTAATCTTAACATAAATAATGCATCATATGTTTCATGTTAAAAAGGATTGAGATAAAACATAAGGAGAAGGCAATTCGACAATGTACAATCTAGACTTTCTTTTGGTGATTGACCAATTATAGTGAATATCAAAGAGAAAACAAAAACAACAACAAAGAAATAAAAAGCTGCCAAGGCTGAAATCCCCAGTTGATTTACAAGCCTATTGGATCCATTCAATGTCTATATCAGGACCAGTTGTATCCACGTTGTCGAACATTAAACAAAAGGATAAGCGGATGGAGACCAGAAATCAATAAGCAATTGGGTGATTAAGTTGAAAACGTCATGTCAGTCAATGAAAGGAGAAAGTATTGACAATATCTACATCCTACATGGCAGTGAAAATCAATGTTTGATATCAGACAAGCCTGAGAGGCAATATTATTTGAGTTTTCTGATGATTAAATCTGTTGACAGTGATGTAAAAGTCACACGTACAGACAGTCATATTGTCTTAATTTAGTTTAAAAATCTGATATTAAAAGATAGGTTAGGGTCAGGGGCATGGCTCTAAGAAACATCTGGGGATTGACCCTAAAGCAACATTCGATGACCCTGCCCTAGGAGCCCTATACCCACCTCTCCAGACAAACATTGCCAACTCCCCCAGTCAGGGTGTTGAAGAAAAAAAATATCCAGCAACAATAATGTACTGAATTGCCGTGTATTCAAAGTAATCATGTACAATATAGCTCGACTTCTGTGCACAGCAGCCTCTCCCGACCTTTATTTTGGGGGTACCAACCCCAGTTGCAGAACTACCATGGTCAGAAAGGTCATGACTGTGATAGGGACTGGAGTTCCGCCTGTCAGGGGGGCCACCAGGAATGGAAATAGCAAGCCGGGCAGCAGCAAGCAGCTTACTCTACTTAGTTTGCTCCCCTGCTGTTACCCTGCAAAGAGTGCAGCGTCAGCTCCACTCCTCAGCCAGCTGCTTTATGGTCCAGTGGTATAACTGACACTGTACACCCCTTCTTGTAACCCTCTCTATCCTCTCCCTTGTGGCTTGGGCCCTCAGTTAGTGAGTCAGAGCACAGTCGAGGGGATTCCCTTCCTGCATTCTGATTCAATACTGAGCGCTAGAACCACAGGGGAGAGGATATCATAGAGGGTTACAGGAAGAGGTGCAGGTGTGAGTGTTTGTGTGTGTTGGTGTATGTATCTGTGCATGTGTGTCAGTGTATGTTTCTGTGTATATGTGTCAGTGTTTATGTGTGTCAGTGTTTGTGTGAGTCAGTGTATGTATCTGTTCATGTGGATTTGTATGTGGATCTTGCATGTATGTCAGTATGTGTCGATGTAACTGTGTGTTTCTCTTGTAGTGTATTTGTGTGTATATGTCTGTGGGTATCTATGTGGTAGTGTAAGTGTGTTTCTGTGTATTCCTATGTATCCCTGTATGTGTTCATGACAGTCCATATACATTTGTGAAAACACATTTGCATGCAATCGCCAATATTACACACAAACACACCCTGCATTTTAAATACCAACACTGTACATAAAACAGTCCTTTATTTAAATGCACAAAAAGACCCCATGCATTCAATCATCAGCATTAAGCATTAACAACATTCACAGGAATATATTCCATACAAAAACTCCATACAAAAACACGTTTACATTCACAGATGCTACATACAAACAGAACACTGCAAGTATTGTTAAATAGTAGATCCACAGCTGGCAAAGCATTATGAGATTTGTACGGCAGCTGAGGATCTACCTGTTGGCCACCTCTGCTCAAGCGATTTTTGCACCAGAGCTCTGAGGTTTCTAGTTATGCCCCTGACCAATTTCCTCCCTTTTATTAGCATGAAAAGGCACTAGACTAGATTTATATCAGCTGCCTGATGTAAACATTAAATAACATACTAGCATCCTGCTGCCTCTTTGTCACCTGTAGACATCTTAGCCAAGGAACCTCACAAACAGGGCTTCAACTATCAAAGTCCCTCCTTATCAATGTTAACGTTGATTTTAGCAACAATACAATGGTGTCCCAATGGAATGTGAGCAGTGCTATAACACTGTTTTGTATAACAGAAGTGTCAATACTGCACAATATATACTAAACTGTTCACCTCTAAAGCAGGCCTATATGTATGATGCTGTAGATGGTAACTTCTTTATTCTCAGCTAAACTAATCCTAGTCTTGTGCATTCAGGTGCAATTTAAAATAGCATCATTTTTAACAACATTCTTTTTAACAACAGAATAATTTCAGTGTCACTCAGATGACGCTCCACATGTAAAGCACACTGTTTAAGTGCACCATTTAAATGCATTCAATTACCTTAGTTCGGTTTGCTCTGTTTTACATCTTTGAACTTTTGCAATTCAGTTGGAATTCACAGTTTTGATGAATTGTCAATGGAAGGAAAGAAAAAAAAATGAAACTAAATTTGAACGAAGACTTGTATTATTCACTAATTGCACAGATATTCTTTTCCACACAATTCCTTTGATATTCCTAGAATATATAATTTAGTAGCAGTAGGGTACATTGTAAATAAAAATCTAACATAAACGTTGCAGGTTATCTCAGGAAACTCTAAAACCAAGAAGGAGCGAGAATTGACGATCTCCCCCTCCACCCTACGTGTAGTAAGTTAGTAAATAAACTCCATGTATAAAGTGATAAGGTTATAAAAAATGTAGGTGTAATCCCAAGACCATATTCTAACTCCTCACCCAGTACTAGTGGCAACTTAACACAAAAGTAGATTGTACCCCCTCATAGATATTAAGAATCCAGTGGACCCAGCAGTTTTATTTATACTTATTATTAAAGAAATGTGCACATTAGAATGCTTTCACATTTGGGATTCCAGAACCACTAAATAGTTTTCCAAGTTTGTGATGCGACAATTTGCAGAGATTTACTTTACACTTTGTTTTTCAGCAAAATTGAATCACAATTAAGGCCTCAATTTAATATTTTTGGATGAGAATCACTAATGATAAAATTCTGATAGAAAGACATTCCAAATGATTTATCTACAGAAATTCCCATAGACTGATATGAGCTTCGCAGAGCTTCCTTGTCACTGTTGCTAATCCAGGGTGGACCTGCAGAGGTGTTGTAGGAATGTGAGTTGGGAGGACTCAACTTGAAGGGGAGTTGACATTCTTAAGGCCTCCATTACCAGTTTCCTGTCAATGAATGAGGAGAATTGGACCAATACATCTCTGGGTACCACCAATTTTGTAAGGCAACAGCTGCCTTCTATAACTATTGTTGCCAGCATGAATTGAAGAAATATGGTAATTCAAAGTTGTTGACAGTTTTGGCTATACCCCTTATCTTGATATTCTTACGCCTGCGATAGTCATCCATCATTTCAATACCAAAAGCGCCAGCTGAGAGGCTTCCAGCTGAGTCACTTATTCTGTCGCTTTGGTGAATTTCAGGGCTCTGGAGAAGGCATCTTCCTCCATCACCTGAAGTTAGGCCATGACCACTGTAATTTCCTCCCAGACCACCGCAAAGTCGGCATTGAAGAATGACCTGATATTTTTCATAAGGCAATGATGTCGCCTTTGGTTCCTGGAGTATCAAAACCGTCTTTGAGAAGGTGGGTATAGAGTTCTTATGTAGTGGGTGAAGTATTTTAGCATCTAGCAGATTCTCCTCAGAGGAGGCTAAGGAGAGAGGTTCAGTCCGTGAAACCAAGTGGGGTCGGGACCTACTCAGCAGCAGTTCCACCGACATGCGACTGCTCACCATGCTGCCGAAACCAGGCCCAATTCTAACACATTTGAATTATTTGAAAAGCTTAAAAAAAATAAATTGATGCTTTTATTTGCATTCGATTTTGCTGAAAAACTAATTGTAAACAAAATCCCTGAAAAGATATGCTAATTTAGGTACAACCGTTAGAGTGCCCTATGAGTAGGTATTTAATTACCCACCAAAAAGAAGTGAAAAGGTTATTTCACATGAAATGTATTGATGGTCACGATAAAGGAGAAAAATGTTTCTCACTATAAATATGTAATAACACATAGGTTATATTTTACAGTTTATAGTTATGCACTATATAATTAAGTTTACATTCAGTGATACTTGTACAAATGTCTACATATAAGGAAGCCAGTATTACTGCTAGGTAAAGTGCTCTGAAAGTGCTCTGTATAAAATGTGTAAATATTTTCACCTGCCTTATTGTTTTCTTTTTGCTGGTCTATTGACTTTATAAACCATGTTTTATCTATATGCTATATTTAGGAGCTACACAAGTGATTGCTCTATCATTATTATCTAGTTCACAATCTAGCATTCTATAATGCCATAGGATACAAGCGGGATAAATGGCTTTTACTCAGAGAAGATTTCTGAGTCTCAGGTGGAAAAGTGATGAAAGGTGACAGAACTAATAAAAATGGGTCAAGCAGGATATATTTTACTTACAACAAAGAGCTTTATAAACAAGGATTGTGTGTGATATAGTTTATTGGAGAAATGGATAACACAGTGGATATAGGTTGAGATTTAGTGAATTTCATGAATATCAAAGGTCAAAGTTAAATTTAATTTAGTGATCTAGGACCTGAGGCTAAAGATTTTGCTTTATTATTTTAGGATAACAGAGGATATGTCAGGGGAATGGGGGGACAAGTTGTCCAATTAGGCAGTCAGACTTGCTTTGCAAATTGCTACTTTGTCTGTCCCTTCTCCTCTGACACAAGGGACCACTACAGCAATTCTGAAGGCTGAAGCATACACTGTAATTTCCTCATCAGAGCCATCCTTGGGGTGGCCTGAGCACCATATGGCCAAATATATATATAGCAAAGATAGATAGATACATAGATAGATAAGTAGAATATACTATACTTTAACAGAGGGAGCCCAGAAGATGGAGTCAAGTCCTCTCCCTCTTGCAAGCTCCGACTGTCAGAGGTTTGCCATTGTTACCATGGCAATACTCTGACACTACACTCTCCTGGGGCCTTAAGAGAACAGCCTGGGCACCCGACACGAGCAAGCAGACAGCCTCCAAATACCACAGGACCACTATGGCATGCATGGTGCGTGTCCCTCCCTGGCCAAAAGTAAGAGCACATATTAAATAAAGAAAAAGTTAATTATTTCTCTCACCTCACCCCCCACAACACAGCACACACTGCATACACTATACACACACACACACACCACATTTATTAAACACACACTGTATCCACTTGACATGCACATAGTCATCCTATCGGCATCTTAATAACGTAACAATTGTAAAAAACCCTATTCCCATAAACCACAGACATCATGAAGTTGGGTTAAATTTATCATAGCTATATTAAAATTATTTAAACTTGTATTTAATAATTAAATAAAGGTAATTGTCAACAACACTTCATGACATCACAGCACCATAACTTTTACATAACTTTATGCCCAGGCAATGACCCCGCCAATACATCCATATAACATTAAAATAACACAAACAGTTAATACAGCCACCAAGGGCATCCATTTCCACTTGTTCGGGTATACCGAGATAACCCTACACACCCACTTTCCGAATTACCAATGAGCTGGAACCTACCAAAACCAAACGTATTGCTCCTCAACTTAAAATGTATCCTACCTGTTGAGCCGACCTATTCCCCAATTTCTCTCCCCATCCCCCGCTGCCGTGACCAAATAGGGAAAGAACTAACCCACAATATCCAGCCAAAACAAATTAGTGAGGGAGGGAAGGAAGGTGGGCCAGAAACCAGTAGGATAACATGTTCAATTAGAATGGTGTATCACTTAAAATGGCCGCTATATATATCACCCTTAAGCCCCACCCCCTTAGACTAACTGACAAGATTCCAAATTTCCTATGCCTGCCTCCTAGCTATGCCAAAGCCCATTCCACCTAGCTTTGCTGTTCTATGGGCATCAATACACACACTGTATGTATCTGTGCTGTCTGAGATCTGTATAAAAGTTGGTGACTCCTAGAGCAACACAAACTAAAATTCCTTGTTTCATTCTCATGCACACAATATGTAATCCTGGGTACGTATATATAATTTACTGAAAAGCTTCACTTCAAGTCACTTACTGTCTCAGTAATGCCACTCTCTGGTGTGTCCGCTCTGCTCCCCTTGCTCCCTCAGTCCCATTGCAAACTACAGTCTCAGTCAGGTAGGTAGGTGTTGCCACACTGTCCTCTCCTCATGCTTCCTAGTCCCTCTGCATTCTCCAAGCAAGGTAAGGTGTTGCTGTGCTCTCGCTCCACTCACTACTCCCCTTTTATCAATGTCTCTTTTACTCCTACCTTCCATCCATGTCTCTGTTCCCCACCCTTCCATCCATGTATCTCCCCTTTCTATCCAAATCTCCCTTCCCCTTCCATCTCTGCCTCCCCCCTTCATCCATGTCTCTGTTCCCCACCCTTCCATCCATGTATCTCCCCTTTCTATCCAAATCTCCCTTCCCCTTCCATCTCTGCCTCCCCCCTTCATCCATGTCGCTGTTCCCTACCCTTCCATCCATGTCTTACCCCCCTGTTGTATAATGGATGTTTGTATAATGAATGCAGTATATGTGTAAGGGTAGTGTGTGCGTGTGGGTTACATGAAATACATGCAATGTGTGGGTATCGTGGATGAGTGTATATGTGTGTAAGGAATGCATTGTATGTTTCTGTGTGTGTGTTTGTGATGTAGGATAGGCATTGCGTTCTGTGGGGGTTATAGAAGGGAGCAGCTTTGCATTTTATTTTTTTGTTTTATAGAAATCCCCCCCCCCCCCTGCTTCTTATCTCCGATGAGGGACACTAAATTCCCACAAGGAGCTTATCTTAGCTCCTTTGAGCTAAGCCCTGTCTTGCATGATTGATACATGGATTGAGGCATTTTTCCTTTCTTTGGAGGAGATTCAGCTGTCAAGCTATGTGCTTAACAGTACTGACAGAACCTGTCAATGTCTCCCCTGGGTTAAAGATACATCTATCACAATGCATAGGTTTACAATGTTTTTAGTTTTGTTTCTCCCAGCTATTTTATTCTTTCAGTTATGAAAAATCATGAACAATACACAGTAAGAAGTAATAAGGCTCAAAGCCCATAAAGGAGTCTAGGCTGGGGATCCTGCTGGAATCGCTCGGGTGGGGAGAGGCAGGGGTTCTAGCATGGGCACCCTCAGATCGAGAGGTGTAGCACAAAAAGCACTGTATCTGTTTTCAATACCGGGTCTAGGCCAATTGAGCACAACACAATATCTAGCTCGTTCCATGATGCTCTATGTGGGACCTCTCGTTTCCTGTCCCTCTCCTGGGTGAATACAACTACTAGGGCAAAACATAGACACTTGTATACTACCAACAGACATCAATGTCCCATTTTCTAATTGTTTGGTTTCTTCTTTTCTTATTCTTTATGTTAAAAAAAAAATTATATTGACTATGTGTATTTAAACAAAGATCCAGAGGCAAAAAGTATGGCTATACAGTATATTTTATGTCAAAAAACATGTCAAGGTAATGTTTTATACCTGTCATATACCAATGCCAAATATGTCCCACGCAATGTGATGTTATCTATGTGTCTCACTGTCAAAACCATGTCTTTTACATATGTCAATATTAAGTAAAGATTAATAATAATAATAATAATAATAAAAAATAAGATTAAATGTTTCAAACAACACTCTACACACATAAGGCAATACATATTGCTGAAATTTATTTGTTTGAAGTCTGTTACATTTATGACAGTTTATAAAAGTGCACAGCACCTCTTACACACACAGCACCCCTCACACACACACAGCATCCCTCACACACAGCACCTCACATACACAGCACCTCACACACACATCACCCCTCCCACACAGTGCCTCTGACACACATAGCACTTTTTACACACACAGCACCTCTTACACATACAGCACCCCTCACACACAGCACCCCTCACACACACACAGCACACTTCACACAAAGCACCTCTCACACTTACAGTACCTCTCACACACAGCACCCCTCACACACAGCACCCCTCACACACAAAGCACCTGTCACGCACACAGCACCCCTCACACACACAGCACCTGTCACAAACAATGCACCTTCCATACAAACAGCATCCCTCGGACACATCACACACTCACAGCACCCCTCACACACATGCACCGTTCCCCTCACTTCAGTCTGTGTGTATTTAGCAGTCTGTGTGTGTCTATTCAGCAGTCTGTGTGTGTATATTCAGCAGTCTGTGTGTGTGTATTCAGCAGTCTCTCTGTGTGTTTGTGTGTGTGTATCCAGCAGACTGTGTATGTATTTAGCAGTCGATGTACGTGTATTTAGCAGTTGGTGTGTGCGTATTCAGCAGTCTGTATGTATGTATTGCATTTGTTGGAGGTACCAATAAATATAAACCTAATTTTATAAAAAAATTACATTTTTATTCCTGTAAGCTGTTGTGTAGGCAGGGCCCCAGTGGACTGCTTTGCCCAGGGCCAGATAATGTTGTTAAGATGGCACTGGTGATCATGAGCAAGCACGCTGCTCCAGCACTGAGCCTTCTCAATGAGTAAAAGGGGAGGACTTGCAAAGGCTGCAGAAAAGGGATCTGCAGCTTTTGCAAGGTGTTTTAGATATACCACGAAAAAAAACATGGAGAAATAAAAACATGCATGCTTTCTTTGGGTGTATATTTACTCCATTATTTTGAATTAGTTCAGTGGCACGTTCCTTTAACCCCTTAAGGACACATGACATGTGTGACATGTCATGATTCCCTTTTATTCCAGAAGTTTGGTCCTTAAGGGGTTAAGCACAACTATAAGCACATGTATTTGTAAGAAGGTTAAATTAAGTCAAATTTTCAATATCACAAAGCTTTTTTAAATCATTCATTTGAATTGTATTTTTGAGTGTGTACTCGCTAAATAACAGAGAACTACATCCTCAATGTTCAAGTGTATTTGTGCTGGCTATCAGGAAGAGTGATTTCATATTGGGCTGTGCAGCTGTGATTTTGTGATTTAGCTCTTTTAAAGGGCAACTTCTTGCCAGCAACAGACTCAGGAGATTACATCGACAGACTGCACCTGTCACTGCTCCTTGGACGCTGCATTCTGTACTGAGGTTGGTAAATCCAATTGTTGGGATCACAAAAATAAACAACGGATGCTATCAATTAAACTCTATTAGCCTGCTGCAACAGCATCAACACTCTCATAAATAAAACAGCACTTGTCTTTTGTGCAGAATCAGTGTATTCATTGATATAATCTAATTGGTACGCATACTGATTGAAGTGCTACCCTTGAGGCACTTTAATATTTATTACATGGCAAATATTTTTTGGACCATGTATTATAGCATTAGGGTAATTACTGCCTTTCTTCTGGTTTTGTAATTGCACCTTTTAATAGAAAAAATGAAACCTACCTAACTAAACGACCAAAAAGGATATCAAATTCAAGGCAGCACCTGTCATTCTATGTAAATAATGAATGCATATGTGCCAAAAATCATGTCAAAGTTAAAGGGACATTCTAAACACCAAAACAACATTATCAGTCTCGGTGCTCCATTCTATGCCATTTAGGAGTTAAATCACTCCCGCAGTCCTACCCACACCTCCCCTGGCTGGACCTCCCAACACACTTTATGTAAAAAGATATATATATATATATATATATATGTATTACTTATTTTTTCGTAGTGTGGTTAATTTAGAATGTTTAATCTTTTACTATGTTTATAGTCCACTATAGCCCACTGAAGCCTTGTGTGTGATTAAAGTTTGAATAACAGAGTAGAAAATAAGAATTCTAAAGTAACTGCGTTGTAAGATAAGATTGAAAATGAAACTTTTTTTTCATGAAGGCTGGGTTATTAACAGCCAGGGGAGGCGTAGCTATGGCTACATACACTAAAACAAAATGTATTAAAGGGACACTCCAGGCACCCAGAACCCTTCTGCCCATTGGAGTGGTCTGGGTGCCAACTCCCACTACCCTTAACCCCGCAAGTGTAATTATTGCAGTTTTTTATAAAGTGCAATAATTACCTTGCAGGGTTAACTCCTCCTCTAGTGGACAGCCACTAGAGGGCACTTCCGTGTCTATAGCACAGGTTTTCTGTGCTAGAGCGTTGCTGGACGTCCTCAGGCTGTGTGAGGACCTCCAGCGTCGCTCAGTTCCTCATAGGAAAGCAATGAAAGCATTTTCAATACGTTCCTATGGAGAGCTCTAATGGGCGTGCGCGGCATTGCCGCGCATGTGCATTAGGTCTTCCAGTCGGCGGGCGGGATCAGTCTTGCCCAACGGCTGACGTAAGGAAGAGGAGGAGCGGCGGAGAGCAGAAACCACCGCCGAGGGACATCGGCGGGGGTCTCAGGTAAGTGACTGAAGGGGTTTTCATCCCTTCAACAACCGAGGATGGGGGGTGGGAGGGAGAGAGGACCTGCAGTGCCAGGAAAATGGATTGTTTTCCTGCCACTGGAGTGTCCCTTTAACTCTTAAATGCAGAAAATTGAGCAGTGAGACTACCGGAGCACTCTAATACGCCAGTGCAGACTAAATAGATACATATCTAACAGTAAGTTTGTCAACCACACAGTTTGTGGAAGTCATATTAATTTTAAGGACTGAGAAATGCTCTGTTAACCCCTTAAGGAATGAGACAATTGTACAAGTTGTCATCAAAACAAAACGTAAACAAAACCTTGAATTTGCGCTATATGTCTTTTCAGGCATAATTCACCTCTTTCATATTATGTGCACCCACACATATCATATATCATTTTGTTCATGAGAAACAGGGCTTTTATTTCATATCAAATATATGTATATTAAACATAAATTAAGAAATTAAGAAATGTTATTTCTTTAGTTCTGCATGGAATTTTAACTGTGAATGTAACAATACTATTAGCTGTTAGTGCAATAAAGTACACATATTTGTATTCAGCGATGTCTCACGGGTAAAACAGTACCCCCAATGTACAGGTTTTATTGTGTTTTGGAAAGTTATAGGGTCAAATATAGCACATAATATTTTTCAGTTTATACACATTGAAATGTGCCAGACTGGTCATGTTGCCTTTGAGACCAAATGGTAGCCCAGGAATCAAAACTACCCCCATGATGGCATACCATTTGCAAAAGTAGACAACCCAAGGTATTACAAATGGGGTATATATAGTATTTTCTTTAATCCACTTTGTCACAAACACTGGCCAAAGTTAGCGTTCACATTTGTTTGTGTGTGAAAAATGTAAAAAACTAAATTGAACGCTAATTTTGGCCAGTGTTTGTGACTAAGTGGCTACTAAAAAGACTGGACATACCCCATTTGCAATACCTTGGTTTGTCTACTTTTGCATATGGTATGCCATTATGGGGGTAATTCTCATTCCTGGGCTAACATAATTCTTAGTGTATTTTAATATTAATATATATTTAATTGATCTTGAATTTGATCTTGAAAAAGACCCGGCAGGGTCGAAACGTCGATTGATTTTTTTTTTGTATACCACACATGGAATAATAAAGCACCAATTTCCTCTTATACTTGAAGACCTGTGAGTGCATCTTGATTTTTTTGTTTATATACTTGACGCCTAAGATTTGCACCCAGGCAAGATATACATTTTTGCCTTGTTCAAGGAGAGTGCCAAGCTTTCATATATATATATATATATATATATATATATATATATTAAAATACACTTTTATTAATGATGCATGTATGTGTATGTGTATATAAAAGTACTTAGATCGTATATAAATATATATATATGATCCAAGTACTTATATTTACTTTATTAAACTTTTTATTAACTTTTAATAACTTTATAAACTTTAGGCAGGCCCCCTGCAGGCACTGCAAAGGCCGGCTATTCCGGCCATGTGATCGCGAGGACCCCGCGATTACATAGACGGGGGGCCGGATCGGGCAGAGGGGGTCTACCTAAGCTCCCAGACAAACCCCAGAATCACAGCTACCATCGGGGGAACGGCGGGGACCCAGTAACTACAAAGGACGACGGTGCTTAGGACCGCCCCAAAAAGAACGGCATAGAGCGCCCGCCATCCTTAAGGGGTTAATTATACAGAAGTAATTTTATCCACTGGAATGTCTTTTTGGTTTAGTATTTTACATGTGTTTATATGCCTATGTCTGCATATGTTCAGTCCTGTTGTGTCTAGAACTGTTAATATGTTTTACTTTATGAGATGTCTTTGTAGGGTGGGCAACCGGCACTTCTGTGCCTATTGACGCTTATAGACGCCTGAAGCTTATCCAAAAGTATTAAATTGAGGCCAAAATGAATTCACCAAGGAGGAATCCCAAAACAACAGACTTGACTGATTTTAATGCAGCAGCACATAAATGCTGCATACTACAGAGTTGTACCTATCATGTGATGACATTGCATGAAGAACTAACATGCTTTCAGGAAAAAGCCATACAATAAACCCACCCTACATGCAGCCAACATGTAAGGCAGTAGGCTTTTGACTGTACTGGTGAAAGGGCTACAACAAATGCAAAGTCTGTGCTTCTGATAGAAAATCGTGTGGAATAATGAAAAATTAATAAAAAGTTAATAGTTATATTTGGCTTATATGTTAAATGCTTTCTCAAACCTAGCCCAATTTTCTATACTTGCAACAATGTAGCTATAATATAGATCTATTATCATGTTTCTACTACTGCATAGAAAAAAACCCCACAAGTTTCCAATTTCCTTATTTCCTTACAACTTCCTGTAACTGCACATATTACCCCACCATATATGTTATAAATCAATGCTGTTTAGCATAACAATGGGTTGAATGGGGAAAAATAAATTACTGTTTCATCTAAATTGCAATTAAAAAGCAAAATCTTGGGGGGCGGAGCCTGACTACCGAGCGTTACAGACGTGTCTGACTCGAGCTCCTGCCGAGCGGGCATAATCAGGGGTGAAATCAGCGGCTACATAGCCCCAAAGCCACCCAGGGGTGCGCCACCCACGTCGGGGGTGTCCCCCCAAACCCAACGATACCACCCTGTTGCCTGTCGAGGGCAGGAGCGCGGAGACTCGAATGCGGCCTACTGGGACTGCAGCCGGGGAGAGGCGGGCGCTCTCCCTGACGCGGAAGCCCTTAAGCGAAGCTACATCAACTCACCCCCCCCCCCCTTTGGACCGGCGGGGGTTATCCCGGTCTCCACTGGTGACAAACGACCAGGATGGAAAACAAGTGAACCAGCCACACGACATACAGGGAGAACAAGCACACAGGGCACGACTAAGATGGCCGCCCAGCAAGGACATAGAGTGCGGAGCACCTGTGCCCAGCTACCCAGGTCCCCCCTGGAAACATTTGACCGTCTCTGCACACTCATCAGGCATACTCTGCATAGCAGAGGAGCTAGTCGCAGCCAAGTAGAAAGAACGGTGACCTCGTGGATACGGCCTGCAGCACGACGCAACTACTACAAGCAGACACCACAAGCATCCAAGATGGCCGTTCGGGAACAAAGATACCGGCGGGCCCTGAGAAGGAGAACGGCGCCATGCTTACTGGGCGCACATTTCCACCCACAACTTAAACCAATCGGGAACTCGAATCCAGCACCGCAAAAGTCTACCACTACCGACGGAAATTCCGACAGGCTGCGCAGCAGGACCCGACCCAACCCAAAGAACAACGCCGCACAAGTAACCATGCGATTGCATGCTCCACGAGGCATCCCAAGAGCTGACCCCCAAAGCCGAGACACTGGAGGGACAGTTAAGGACGGCACCCAGGACTTACCGGTGCTGGGTATTGGTTGAAGCGCCCACTAAATCGCCCCACATGGGCATCCTAAGCCTGGACTGTAATAATATGTGTCATTGCATTCTTCAAGGCTCTACTCGGATCCAGGTTTCTTCATGCTAGCTTAATCTTACTAATATGCCTAGCGTACTACCTAAGTAGAACCCTTATGTTGTGCCTCTCTGCTAGTGATACCACACTTATTTGTTTTATCTGTTTAAACTGCTAGATAGGCATGTACCTTGCATATTAGCTTGCTGAACATTGTATAATGTTACCTCTTCAATCCTAATATAACCTTAAGCATCACCAGCATAACTATAAGCGACTTTACCTAAGCGGGTTATTCTATATAAGCAAACTGTTCACTGTTAAGCGTATTATTTCTCCTGTTTCATATAACTACCTAACTATTGTTCTATCGGAAAAATGTGCACCCAGATAACACGTCTAGCTTGTACATCAACTTTTCTATATACACTTTTATGTCTGCCTTTACTTAAGACAAAAAAGAGGCTGTTTGTTCACGGAGCTTATCTTACTTGACTGCATTTAATGTTAATGTGCGGATTGCTTCTACTGCTATTTTCTGTTACCTCTTGTATTCTACTACTCAATCCCATATCTAGCGGTCCGTGAATACATGGACTGTAGCTGTCATAATCTTGATCTAGAGAGATCGCTAAATAAGCCTGTTTATATTCCTGTTATTCCTATTTAAAAAAAAAAAAAAAAAAAAAAAACATTGTGCATCTTAAACGTAATGCCTGTTTGCATGTAAACTATGTATCCTACACTCTCTTGTTCATTGCCACTACAAAAATAAAGAATTAAAAAAAAAAAAAAGCAAAATCTTGCAATCTCCAGTTCCAGTTCATCCCAAAGGTGTTCGTTGGGGTTGAGGTCAGGGCTCTATGCGGGCCAGTCAAGTTCTTCCACACCAAACTCATCCAACTATGTCTTTATGGACCTTGCTTTGTGCACTCTGGCACAGTCATGGTGGAATAGAAAAGGGCCCTACCCAAACTGCTCTCACAAAGTTGGAAGCACAGCATTGTCCAAAATGTCTTGGTATGCTTGGTAAGATTTAAAAATAATAAACATTACATTTACAAAAAAATAAATAAAAAAAAAATCCCTTCGCTGGAAGTAAGGAGCCTATACCCCAAAAAATAGCCTGATACCATTATACCTCCTCCATCAAGATTTATAGTTGGCACAATGCAGACAGGCAGATAATGTTCTCCTGGCATCTACCAAGCCCAGACTTGCTCATCAGACTGCCAAACAGAGAAAAAAGATTCATCACTCCACAGAACACGTTTCCACTGCTTTTGAGTCTAGTGGCAGTGCCACTCGATCCAATGCTTGGAATTGTACTAGGTGAAGTGTGGCTTGCATGCATCTGCTCGGCCATGGAAAACCATGCCATGAAATGCCTCTGTTCCTAAACGCTTCCACTTTCCAATAATACCACATACAGTTCACTGTAAAATCTAACAGGGATGACATTTCACAGACTGTCATATTGCAAACATGGCATCCTATCACAGTACCATGCTTGAATTCATTGAGCTCTCCAGAACGACCCGTTTTTTCATAAATGTTTGTAAATGCAGATTGCATGTCAAGGTGCTTGATTTTATATACCTGTGGCAACGGGTCTGATTGAAACACCTGAATTCAATAATTAATAGACATGTGCAATTCGTTTCGGTCCGAATATGTATTCGGAAGTACCCGAATGTCCGAATTGCTGAAGTGCCGAATTGCCGAAGTGCAGAATTGCCGAGGTCCCGAAGTTCCGAAATTACCGAATTTCCGAAGTGTCGAAATTCCGAAGTGCTGAAGTGCCGAAGTGCCGAAGTGCCGAAGTTCCAAAGTTGCCGAAGTTCCAAAGTTGCCGAAGTGCCGAAGTTCCGAAGCACAGTATTGCCTAAGTACTAATATACTTACCCAGTGAAAGAAGAAGAATGTTACATTGTAAATAATTTTAAATAAAAAGTATACAAACATAGCTAGGATTCAGCTGTAAGCATTTGCAACACTTACAACAATTAAGTAACATACATTCATATAAAATGTAAGTTACTTAGCCTGTCAATGTAATGACCGGAATGAATAAGTAGATAACTCCCTAATTCCCACGGTGTTAGGGAGCTATCTACTAAAAGGCTGAAAGACCTAAATTGGTCTTTCAGCCAAATTTACTAATACTAAGTAAAGATTACTTAGTATTAGTAAATTATGCCCCTACTAGTTATACCGCGAGTAGGGGCATTTCTATTAAACAGTGAGCAGCCTGTGACTGCTCACTGTAAAAAAATAAAAAATAAGTTCCCCCCTCCCGAGCCCCTGGACCCCACCCCTGAGCGGTGGGTGGGGGCCCTAATGTAAAATAATGGGGGGGGCCTATTGTCCTCCCCCTGGGCCCCCACCCCTGAGCGGTGGGTGGGGGCCCTAAATCAGAATAAGGGGGGGACACCTAATGTCCTCCCCCCTGGCCCCCACCGCTGAGCGGTGGGTGGGGGCCCTAAATTATAATAAGGGGGGGACACCTAATGTCCTCCCCCCTGTCCCTCAACCCATGAGTGGTGGGAGGGGGACTTACAGTAAAATAAGGGGGGGGACCTAATGTCCTCACCCCTGGCCCCCACCCCTGAGCGGTGGGTGGGGGCCCTAAATACTAATAAGGGGGGGACCTAATGTCCTCCCACCCGCCCCCACCCCTGAGCGGTGGGTGGGGGCCCTACAGTAAAATAAGGGGTGGGACCTAAGGTCCTCCCCCCTGGCCCCCACCCCTGAGCGGTGGTTGGGGGCACTAAATACTAATAAGGGGGGGACCTAATTTCCTCCCCCCAGCCCCCACCCCTGAGCGGTGGGTGGGGGCCCTACAGTAAAATAAGGGGGGGGGGCTACCTAAGGTCTAAGCCATCCAATCAGAGTGCTCTGGCAGGTAAATGAAGAGACTGACAGGTAAGTCTCTACATTTACCTGTCACAGCACTCTGATTGGCTGGTTTGAAATCCACCAATCAGAGTGCTCTGTGTCATTTTACACAGCGTGGGAAAGCTCTTTGGAATTTTCCCACGCTGTGTAATTTGACTCATAACTCTCTGATTGGTGGATTAAGTAAGGTAGGTAGGGGGATAATTTTTATTGGGGGAGGGGGTGACTAGGGGTTTGGGGACCCCTAGTCACCTGGGGGGGACATATTTTTTAGGGCCCCCACCCGCCGCTCAGGGGTGGGGGCCAGGGGGGAGGACACTAGGTCCCCCCTTATTACAATTTAGGGCCCCCACCCGCCACTCAGGGGTGGGGGCCAGGGGGGAGGACATTAGGTCCCCCCCTTATTAGTATTTAGGGCCCCCACCCGCCGCTGAGGGGTGGGGGCCAGGGGGGAGGACACTAGGTTCCCCCTTATTACAATTTAGGGCCCCACCCGCCGCTCAGGGGTGGGGGCCAGGGGGAGGACATTAGGTCACCCCCCTATTAGTGTAAAAAGGATACAATACACAATATGCGGGAGAGAAAGTGTTAGCAACCAGTGCTATAACCCACCTGAGTGGGAGCCCCTTATACCACTCTAAAAATCAAAATACAAATACATACAATTGGTGGAACACTTTGGGCGAATCTGTAGGAGAAATATATCACATAGGGTAATATTGTAAAGGAAAACAAACTAATTTATAATCGAGAGTAAATACTCACAAACATGGAGCCAAATAAAATCATAAGGCTCTCATGAGTAGCGCAGGAGGACTCTTTCAGGACGTCCTCAATCCTGCTTCTTGTTGTGTTTGGTGCAGGTAATAGATGAAAGACGACGTCTTTGTGAAAGGACAATTCTTTATTGCACAAGCAAGCACCTATATATAAGTGCTGGTAGTGGTTTAAAATCAGATATCTGGGGTATCTCTGTATGGGTACTGTCTGGGATCAGATCAGACCCAATCATAAAAGTCCCAAAAGGAAAACAAATTAAAAGTCCAATATATAATGTGAAAGTCCAAATGGTACCTTAGGTAACTTCTGTACCAGTGCCGATACGCGTTTCGCCCCTATGGGGGCTTCCTCAGTCGGTGTGGTGTTCTGGGTCCTCTTTGCTTTATATATCTTCTTGTTGGCGTCTATTTCCGGGTTTCTCCTTTCAGCTCATAGCTTCCGGGTTCCGGCGTTGTGCGCACTTGGAACGCAACGTGCGTTCCAAATTGTGCGTCGTTCGCTCCATTTCCGGGTCGCACAGGGTGACGTCATTTTGTTTCGACCCTTGCGTCCCTGGAACGCACGACGTCACAAATGTGCGTTCCAGTGTATCAACAATACTCAAATGGTGTCAACAGATAGAATACATATTGCTATCTCTAATTTTGAACGAAAAAATAGCAGCAACTTTAATTCTTAGAACTGTATTATATAGTGCTCAATTTTGTATGGGAAAAAGTAGTCCCTAGCACATACTGTTACAGCTAACTGGTCTGAATAATAACTACATCCATATAAAACCATATACAGTAAAATACTTAAATAATTGGTATATATATAAAAAATAACGTGTGTTCTAAATTTCAAATTCTCATATGTAAATATATATATATATATAAAAATGAATAAAATGGTGAAAAATATGAACAATATAAAGGAATAGTTTAAAAAAAAAAAAAAAAATAGTTTAAAAAAAGTGGCACAGTTCAAAATCCGAATTAAGACCATGTGGTATTAAAGAGTTAAAGTTAAAGATAAACTTCATTTCCTCCTTTCCTAGTTTGTTAATATAGTCCCCACCTCTCCAATCTTTTTTCACTAATTTGAGGGGACAAAAAAATAGGTTTTCTGGGTTTTGGTTATGGTGTACCTTGAAGTGGTTAGAGACGCTGTGGGTTTCTAGTCCCTTTTTAATATTCCTAATGTGTTCTGAAACTCTCACATTTACACATCTAATGGTCCTTCCTATGTATATTAAATTACATGGACACTTCAAAAGGTATATGACCCCTTTTGAATAGCAAGTTAGTTGATCCCTAATAGAGAAGGTGGTATTGGTAGATTCTTTCACTTCTGTTATATGTCTTTTTCTACTCTTCGTACTTCTGCAGGCTAGGCAAGATCCACATCCAAAAAAACCTGTTGTTTGATTCATAAAGTGCTTTGGTGCATGGGGTTCCTTACTACTGTGGACTATGGCTTTCTTCAGATTTGTGGCCCCCCTATATATGATCTGAGGTTTTGTAGGTAGCACTTTCTTAAGTATTGGATCGTCTTGTAAGACGTGCCAATACTTTCTAATGGTTCTATTGACTCTTTTGCTGTTGCCATTAAAATTGCATATAAATCGAGCACTCTGCGATGTTTTTTCATAATTTTTCTTTGGTTTGTAGGTCAATAATTGTTCCCTTGGGATTTTTCTCACCTCCTCTATCGCTGTGGTTAGAAGTGAGTCATCGTATCCCTTCTCCAAAAATTGGCTCTTTATCTTTCCTGCTTGACTTAGAAAGTCTTTGTCGCTGGTACAATTCCGTTTAATCCTTAGGAATTGGCCTTTTGGTGCATTGATTAGCCATGGTTTGTGGTGACAACTATTTTGATCAATATATCCATTGGCGTCAACAGGTTTAAAATAGTTTTTGGTCTTAATTAAATTATCTTCTATAAAAATATGAAGATCTAAAAAGTTAATACTTGTTGGACTGTGGGTCGTAGTGAGGATAATTCCCCATTCGTTATTGTTAAGAAAGAGTAAAAATTGTTCTAAAACTTCAATGGAACCATTCCAGATCAAGAGGATGTCATCTATATATCGGCGATAGGACACCAAATTCGCTACCCATGAATGCTTCGAAAAGATATATTCTTCCTCCCAATACGCCATAAAGAGATTTGCGTAACTGGGTGCGAATTTGGTGCCCATCGCCGTACCACGGATCTGTAAATAAAAAGAATCTCTAAACCAGAAGTAGTTATGGGTCAGGATTAGTAAAGGGATTTTACTAATCCTGACCCATAACTACTTCTGGTTTAGAGATTCTTTTTATTTACAGATCCGTGGTACGGCGATGGGCACCAAATTCGCACCCAGTTACGCAAATCTCTTTATGGCGTATTGGGAGGAAGAATATATCTTTTCGAAGCATTCATGGGTAGCGAATTTGGTGTCCTATCGCCGATATATAGATGACATCCTCTTGATCTGGAATGGTTCCATTGAAGTTTTAGAACAATTTTTACTCTTTCTTAACAATAACGAATGGGGAATTATCCTCACTACGACCCACAGTCCAACAAGTATTAACTTTTTAGATCTTCATATTTTTATAGAAGATAATTTAATTAAGACCAAAAACTATTTTAAACCTGTTGACGCCAATGGATATATTGATCAAAATAGTTGTCACCACAAACCATGGCTAATCAATGCACCAAAAGGCCAATTCCTAAGGATTAAACGGAATTGTACCAGCGACAAAGACTTTCTAAGTCAAGCAGGAAAGATAAAGAGCCAATTTTTGGAGAAGGGATACGATGACTCACTTCTAACCACAGCGATAGAGGAGGTGAGAAAAATCCCAAGGGAACAATTATTGACCTACAAACCAAAGAAAAATTATGAAAAAACATCGCAGAGTGCTCGATTTATATGCAATTTTAATGGCAACAGCAAAAGAGTCAATAGAACCATTAGAAAGTATTGGCACGTCTTACAAGACGATCCAATACTTAAGAAAGTGCTACCTACAAAACCTCAGATCATATATAGGGGGGCCACAAATCTGAAGAAAGCCATAGTCCACAGTAGTAAGGAACCCCATGCACCAAAGCACTTTATGAATCAAACAACAGGTTTTTTTGGATGTGGATCTTGCCTAGCCTGCAGAAGTACGAAGAGTAGAAAAAGACATATAACAGAAGTGAAAGAATCTACCAATACCACCTTCTCTATTAGGGATCAACTAACTTGCTATTCAAAAGGGGTCATATACCTTTTGAAGTGTCCATGTAATTTAATATACATAGGAAGGACCATTAGATGTGTAAATGTGAGAGTTTCAGAACACATTAGGAATATTAAAAAGGGACTAGAAACCCACAGCGTCTCTAACCACTTCAAGGTACACCATAACCAAAACCCAGAAAACCTCTTTTTTTGTCCCCTCAAATTAGTGAAAAAAGATTGGAGAGGTGGGGACTATATTAACAAACTAGGAAAGGAGGAAATGAAGTTTATCTTTAACTTTAACTCTTTAATACCACATGGTCTTAATTCGGATTTTGAACTGTGCCACTTTTTTTAAACTATTTTTTTTTTTTTTTTTTTAAACTATTCCTTTATATTGTTCATATTTTTCACCATTTTATTCATTTTTATATATATATATATTTTTACATATGAGAGTTTGAAATTTAGAACACACGTTATTTTTTATATATATACCAATTATTTAAGTATTTTACTGTATATGGTTTTATATGGATGTAGTTATTATTCAGACCAGTTAGCTGTAACAGTATGTGCTAGGGACTACTTTTTCCCATACAAAATTGAGCACTATATAATACAGTTCTAAGAATTAAAGTTGCTGCTATTTTTTCGTTCAAAATTAGAGATAGCAATATGTATTCTATCTGTTGACACCATTTGAGTATTGTTGATACACTGGAACGCACATTTGTGACGTCGTGCGTTCCAGGGACGCAAGGGTCGAAACAAAATGACGTCACCCTGTGCGACCCGGAAATGGAGCGAACGACGCACAATTTGGAACGCACGTTGCGTTCCAAGTGCGCACAACGCCGGAACCCGGAAGCTATGAGCTGAAAGGAGAAACCCGGAAATAGACGCCAACAAGAAGATATATAAAGCAAAGAGGACCCAGAACACCACACCGACTGAGGAAGCCCCCATAGGGGCGAAACGCGTATCGGCACTGGTACAGAAGTTACCTAAGGTACCATTTGGACTTTCACATTATATATTGGACTTTTAATTTGTTTTCCTTTTGGGACTTTTATGATTGGGTCTGATCTGATCCCAGACAGTACCCATACAGAGATACCCCAGATATCTGATTTTAAACCACTACCAGCACTTATATATAGGTGCTTGCTTGTGCAATAAAGAATTGTCCTTTCACAAAGACGTCGTCTTTCATCTATTACCTGCACCAAACACAACAAGAAGCAGGATTGAGGACGTCCTGAAAGAGTCCTCCTGCGCTACTCATGAGAGCCTTATGATTTTATTTGGCTCCATGTTTGTGAGTATTTACTCTCGATTATAAATTAGTTTGTTTTCCTTTACAATATTACCCTATGTGATATATTTCTCCTACAGATTCGCCCAAAGTACCCCCCTATTAGTATTTACGGCCCCCACCCGCCGCTGAGGGGTGGGGGCCAGCGGGGAATACATTAGGTCCCCCCCTTACTAGTATTTAGGGCCCCCACCCGCTGCTGAGGGGTAGGGGCCAGGGGGGAGGACACTAGGTCCCCCCTTATTACAATTTAGGGCCCCACCCGCCACTCAGGGGTGGGGGCCAGGGGGGAGGACATTAGGTCCCCCCCTATTAGTATTTACGGCCCCCACCCGCCGCTGAGAGGTGGGGGCCAGGGGAAGGACACTAGGTCCCCCCTTATTACAATTTTGGGCCCCCACCCGCCGCTCAGGGGTGGGGGCCGGGGGGAGGACATTAGTATTTATTATTAGTATTTAGGGCCCCCACCCACCGCTCAGGGGTGGGGGCAAGGGGGAGGACATTAGGTCCCCCCCTTATTTTACTGTAGGGCCCACACCCGCCGCTCAGGGGTGGGGGCCAGGGGGGAGGACATTAGGTCACCCCCCTTATTATAATTTAGGGCCCCCACCCACCGCTCAGGGATGGGGGCCAGGGGGGAGGACATTAGGTCCCCCCCTTATTCTGATTTAGGGCCCCACCCGCCGCTCAGTCACAGGCTGCTCACTGTTTACTAGACATGCCCCTACTCGCGGTATAGCGAGTAGGGGCAAAATTTACTAATACTAAGTCATTTTTACTTATATTAGTAAAATTTGGCTGAAAGACCATTTTAGGTCTTTCAGCCTTTTGGTAGATCACTCCCTAATACCGTGGGAATAGCGAAGTCCCGAAATTCCGAAATGCCGAAGTTCTGAAATTCCGAAGTGTCGAAGTGTCGAAGTGCCGAAGTGCTGAAGTTCCGAAGTACTGAAGTGCCGAAGTTCCACACATGCCTAATAATTAAGTACTTCTGTCCCTATAGTGTATCTACAATAATTCACATAAATGTTGTTTTATGATGTTATTATTAACTAATATGTGGTTTATATCTTGCTAGATATCTTACATCTAGTCACATACAGTATAGCTTGTCTCACTAAAATGCAACAGTGCAATTGGCAGGATACAAAACAATCATGTGGTTTATTAAGAAGACATACCTAATTTTATAATGTGACATATTTCACAAGGTTGTTTAGAAAATGCGGCACATGAAATAGGTGGGGGTGAGTGTGGCCCCATCCCTGGTGGCTCATTCACCTCCAAGGTCCCATGGTGCTGAAAAAACAAAACTCCAGTGATGTTCAAACACATCTTCACGGTTTCTGAAACAGTTGCTGCGACCAGGAATATCTACATTTACCTGTCACAGCACTCTGATTGGTTGGTTTGAAATCCACCAATCAGAGTGCTCTGTGTCATTTTACACAGCGTGGGAAAGCTCTTTGGAATTTTCCCACGCTGTGTAATTTGACTCATAACTCTCTGATTGGTGAATTAAGTAACCAATCAGAGAGTTATGAGTCAAATTACACAGCGTGGGAAAATTCCAAAGAACTTTCCCACGTTGTGTAAAATGACACAGAGCACTCTGATTGGTGGATTTCAAACCAACCAATCAGAGTGCTGTGACAGGTAAATGTAGAGACTTACCTGTCAGTCTCTTCATTTACCTGTCAGAGCACTCTGATTGGATGGCTTCAACCCACCAATCAGAGTGCTCTGAGCCTAACTGCAGGGCGGGGCAAGGCTTTATAAGCCTTCCCCCGTCCTGCAGAGCTCAGTCTGCGCAGAGCCCTCCATGGGTGAAGAAAGATTATTTTTATTTTTTTATTTTTTTAAATTGCGTCGGTTATTGTCGTTTTTTTATTTGGCCTTTTTGGGGCTGAAAAAAGAAGATTTTAGAAGAAAGAAAACATTTAATGGTAAGTTTTATTTTTATTTTTTACAGGTACTTAGTTAAAGGTCCCCCCTCATTAGTTTTTAAGGTGAGGGGGGTAGGTAGGGGGATAATTTTTATTGGGGGGAGGGGGAGACTAGGGGTTTGGGGACCCCTAGTCACCTGGGGGGGACATATTTTTTAGGGCCCCCACCCACCGCTGAGGGGTGGGGGCCAGGGGGGAGGACCTTAGGTCCCCCCTTATTAGTATTTAGGGCCCCCACCCACCGCTCAGGGGTGGGGGCCAGGGGGGAGGACATTAGGTCCCCCCCTTATTAGTATTTAGGGCCCCCACCCGCCGCTGAGGGGTGGGAGCCAGGGGGGAGGACACTAGGTCCCCCCTTATTACAATTTAGGGCCCCCACCCGCCGCTCAGGGGTGGGGGCCAGGGGAGAGGACATTAGGTCCCCCCTTATTAGTATTTAGGGCCCCCACCCGCCGCTGAGGGGGGAGGACATTAGGTCCCCCCCTTATTTTACTGTAGGGCCCCCACCCACCGCTCAGGGGTGGGGGCCAGGGGGGAGGACATTAGCTCGCCCCCTTATTATAATTTAGTGCCCCCACCCACTGCTCAGGGATGGGGGCCAGGGGGGAGGACATTAGGTCCCCCCCTTATTCTGATTTAGGGCCCCCACCCACCGCTCAGGGGTGGGGTCCAGGGGCTCGGGAGGGGGGAACTTATTTTTTATTTTTTTACAGTGAGCAGTCACAGGCTACTCACTGTTTACTAGACATGCCCCTACTCGCGGTATAGCGAGTAGGGGCAAAATTTACTATTACTAAGTAATTTTTACTTAGTATTAGTAAATTTGGCTGAAAGACCAATTTAGGTCTTTCAGCCTTTTGGTAGATCACTCCCTAATACTGTGGGAATAGCGAAGTCCCGAATTTCCGAAATGCCGAAGTTCTGAAATTCCGAAGTGTTGAAGTGCCGAAGTGCCGAATTTCTGAAGTGCCGAAGTTCCGAAGTTGCCGAAGTTCCGAAGTCTTGAAGTGACGAATTGCCAAAGTCCTGAATTGCGAAAATCCCGAATTTTGGAATGCCGAACCGAACCGAAAATTTTCCCTGTGCACATGCCTAATAATTAAGTACTTCTGTCCCTATAGTGTATCTACAATAATTCACATAAATGTTGTTTTATGATGTTATTATTAACTAATACTTGCTAGATATCTTACATCTAGTCACATACAGTATAGCTTGTCTCACTAAAATGCAACAGTGCAATTGGCAGGATACAAAACAATCATGTGGTTTATTAAGAAGACATACCTAATTTTATCATGTGACATATTTCACAAGGTTGTTTAGAAAATGCAGCACATGAATTAGGTGGTCCCATGGTGCTGAAAAAACAAAACTCCAGTGATGTTCAAACACATCTTCACGGTTTCTGAAACAGTTGCTGCGACCAGGAATATGGTTTCACAGTGCAGGTCGGCGCTGAGATGACTGTTAAACCTGGAATCCCATTAGATTTCAATCAACACGAATACTTCTGATACACTCATGGGCCAGAAGTACTCCTGTTCATCAAAATATTCCCCTCCCGTTATAAATTGGATTTCAGTATTATTGGTCACCTTAGCGCCAACCTGCACTCCGAATCCATGGTCCTGGCTGAAGATGCTGGGTGCAATATGATACAGCCCTGGCTTTGAAGTCAATTGTAAAACCCTTCACATCCTCTCAAGCTGGTCCATCATTGTACATTTACTGATACTCCCACCACTCTCTCTCACTACCCCTTTGATGACTGTGGATATCCTGAATGATACAGGACACTTGTCATTGTAATGGAATGTCTATAAAATAAAATCCCTCTTTCTGGACAAGAGGTAATAAACCAAGCGGGACATGTGATATGGCTAGGCCCTGTAATATTTGTTTCCAATGGCCCCATCACTAAGGGTGGCCCTGGCCAAAGCAATGTTGATGTGAAAGATGCATTGAATACGCAGTTACAGGATGCCCTGACCTCAGGACAAGAGTTGTGCCGGTGAATGTGAGACTAATGGACCAGTAACCTATAAAGTCTTGCTCCATATTGCTTCTCTGTAGTTCCAGTAACTCCTCCCCTTTCTCTATATTGCCTGTCTCTTTAGCTCCTCCCACGACTCTATATATAACTTACTTCAATTTTTTTCTGAAGTCTTGCACTGTTTTGACTCGGGTAAATAAGCCTGCAGGATTTTCGTTACAAGAAGCACATTATTTCTGCAGCTGTTCCACAATCAGCAGCTGTTGTCTGTCAAAAGTTTGAAGGAAATATTTGTGCTGGAGCATACAGTTGCTTCTAGGTTTATGATTGTATGGTATTCACTTTGCTAATGTAATCAATCTTACAATTCAGCTACTACATGAGCTATTTATTAAGATAATTTAATTTAAAAAGGTTGGATCGGAAACATACTTTAGACCGCATGCTCTTGAGCAAAACAAATCAAATATATCTTCTTTTGCTCATCATTTACTTCCGGGTTATTCACTAAAGTGTGAATTGTAAGGAATTCGAAGTGATTTTCAGAGTGAATTTAATGTGGTAGGCCCAAATAGCTAAAAACTTTTACTTGCAGATATTTTTTCTAATTCAGCCATTTTCTTTTAAAATGTTTTTTTTTTTTTATTTTGGATAAAGTCTAGTACGGTACATTTATGACAATCGAAATGCGTTTGCCTTAGGCTTAGTTCAGTTGTGGAAAAGTGTTGTACAACAGTAGACTGTCAAATGCATCAAATCAAATCAACGGTTCCAATATAGCAGTAGCTAAGTGAACTCATTACATTTAATGGTTATAAATTGGATGGTAATAATGCTGTGAGAATTAGTATTATAAGCTCCCTGGGCAACGGTTAGGCGAGAGCATGTGTCCGTTAAACCCCGCCAAGTGGGCTTCAATAGCAGATACAGGTATATGCATTAAGATACATTCACATGCATGAGAATTACATTAGTGCTTATGATATAAACAAAATGAAAAACTTTATTGGTTGCGGTGTTCTCCTTAATTCAGTGTTTTTTTTATGTTTTCCTTCCCCTTCCCTCGTGTTTGATTTGGTAAGTTTGCATCCCATGTTAGCTGCCGTGCTTAGACACTACCGCTATTCTAGCTACATAGGCTTGGAAGGAAATCCTAATAATAAGGCTGAGCGTAGTGTATTAAGTCAGATATAGGGGACTTTAGATTAACATGAGGGGGTGTATCAGTACGCAGTGAAGTGCTTGTGGTCATACCTGAAACATGTGTTGCTTACTAGGGTAATAAATTAAAGCGAACCCGGCATCATGGATTGGTTTATCATGTGGGGCAGGATCGGATGGGAGAGGTACATAATATTTACATAACTTCTGTGTGTACATGCAAAAGAATGCTAAAGTTGTATTGAAGAAGAACTTTGCCAGACGTGAATAGCATTTTGTGCTTAATATATACGGACGCCAGGCATGGGTTGGCTGGTAAGTGTTGCTCGTGTTTAAGAGTATATGCCAAATGTGGATTGCAGGTATCCCTAGAGATCGCTGTGAAGTGTATGCCTGCGATTATTAGACGGGTCCCGCTTTGGCTAAACATTGGTTCTAGGTATTTTAAACATAACGGGTACACCATCTGTCAAGCATCACAAGGTTAAGCGGATGGATGTGGTTTGATCTAGAAAGCAAAATCATGTCAATATATCGTTATGTTAAGCTTATCTGTGATAGGTCTTAGCTAGTAGCATTATAACATTGCCTAATAAGACTAAAGGTAAGTAGGCTAGAAAAATCAATATATAACAAATGAAAAATTAAAACAATAAGGGAGCAATGCCAGCGTAGGTAATTTATACTGTGGATACTATTCCTGCACAGTGTTTCTATCGTATAGCAGTGTCCCCCTTCTTTCCTCCCTTTTCTTTCCCCCTCTAAGAAGAGGGGAGCTGTTCCTGTGTGTGTGTTCATTGGTCCCTTCGGATGCCGGTTCTCCATCTGTTCACCCCGGCTAGACCTGACCCTCTAGCGGAGCTTTCCGTGATGCCGTGGACACTCAAAGTCCAGACCAGCCCACCGGACTCCCCACCAAAAGTCCATGCACTGGCTGTCTCCTGCACCTCCCCAGCATCACTCATGCTTCCATGAAGCTTTGGGACCCACGTGTCTCACCCAGCACTGGCCTCACACTTAGGACTGGTGTACCCTCCCACGGCCACCTGTATACCGGGGGATCGGTGTTCCCCAGTCCTACAGGACTCACTGTGCCAGGGGCATCCTTCCCTGGGCCCCCCACAAACCAAGATGCAGGGTCCTGTACTGCTCCAGGGGGTAGGCCACCCGGGGTATTCATATGCGCGTCTGCAGCCGTCCGGGTCCTCTGAGCTGAAAGTCTCCCCATAGAGGCGAGTAGACTCTTCTGTGGCAGCATACATGTCTGTCTGTACGGATCTCCTGGCAGGCTGTTCTTTGGGAAGCCTTTGCCAGTGTAGGTGACCGGCTCGGAACCAGCGCAGGGGCTCCCGTCGCCATGGAGGCCATTACCACGAGGCCGAGATAACCCCCGCCGACCATAGGGGGGAGCAGGGCCATGCCGCCGGAAAGCAGGGCTCGTGCAGTATCTGGCTCAGGGCTCTCTCGTGCCATCTGCCCTGCTTGACTGCCTCCTGTGTCCAGGCTCCAGCCGTGAGTAGGCCGGGGATGTCTGCATCCGCTCTTTCGGTGTGCAATCGATGCCTTGCGGGTATCATTCTGGAGCTGGGTGTACGCTCCACTGGTGGTTGCAGGGATGTCGTCTTTGGCATGGTTTGTACTAATATTTTGTGCTAATTTCTCGTGCCTGAGTCCGGAGCTAAAGCTCATGGCTGCCAGTCGGCTCTGCGGCCCTGCACCGCCCCCCTTCAGCCATTTTTGGCATAACATTTGAAATTTGATTTGAAATTGTGGCACACTGTTACTTTAAGATTGGACATTCTGGAACATTTTGTGGGGGAACTCTATGGTCAAGTTTAGTTCCAGTTGACTCATTGCTTGCTTATTGATTGCATGGGAGCTGAATAAAGGACTGCTCTGTATACCTACTGTCCAGTAATGCTTGTTCCTGCTCTCCACCTTAAATCTGCACACAGAAATTACTCTAGAAATCCTTTTAAATTAGTTCCTGAAAATTCACACTTTAGTGATCAACCCTTTTTATGCCAATTTGACTGTCCCTGGGGTCCAGTGGCTCCTGGGCTCCTGGGCTGCTGGGCGGACGGTGCTGGCGAGGGAGAACTGATTAGTGAGCTCTTTGCTCAGATCCCTCACGCGCCGCAGAGTGATGCCGTCATATTCCGGCTCCCGGCATCACTCTGCGGCGCACGAGGGACCTGAGCAGAGAGCTCAGGTGAAAGTGCTCCCTCTCCAGCACCACCCGCCCCGCAGCCCGCCTGGATTTTTAGTTAGCCATTAGGCTAACAAGACATTTGCCCTGGGCATTTGGAGGCGGCTTTTTTTGCCGTCCCCTGGAAAATGCCGCCCAAGGCAAATGTTTTGCTTGCCTCGTGGCTAATACGTCCCTGCATTTTGAACTACACCAATTTGCTAATTTTCACTCCATTTTGATTTGCAAATCATCTATCTTGAACCTCCCAACTGTTCTGATTTTGTCGGAACAGTCTGATTTTTCAGGTCCTGATGACTTTTTTGGACATCAAGTTCAGGGCACTAAACAGTGATCCTGATTGATTGGCAGAAAAAAGCATCACTGGCCTGCCCTCTTAACACTCCTCCCACTGGCTTCCCACTTCTCTGGACGCCACGTTGGGATGTATGTAATTGCAGAAGGATTTGCCTCAAATTCAAACAAACCCAATGTTATACCGTGTTTCCCCGAAAATAGGACCTACCCCGAAAATAAGCCCTAGCCGAATTTTCGGGGTGGGCTGCAATATAAGCCCTACCCCGAAAATAAGACCTAGGCATTTTACCTTTGCGGCCCGGTGGGACTTCCTTCTTCTATGAGGAGGGGGAGGAGCGCTGCGGGCCGCGGCATCGCGCAGCGTGATGACGACGTGCGCAGCGTGATGACGACGTGCGCAGCGCCGTCAGTCTGCCTTCACGGATCTTCAGCGGAAGGATCCATTCTGGGCGGTGAAGCACCCAGTGGTCTTTGAACTGTGAGTAGATACCGGTATTTTATGTCTGGGACTTAATTAATTAAAGGGGGGGGTGAATTAATTAAAGGGAGGGTGAATTAATTAGGGGGGTGGATTAATTATAGGGGGTGTGGATTAATTAGAGGGGGGGTGGATTAATTAGAGGGGTGGATTAATTAGAGGGGGTGGACTAATTAGAGGGGTGGATTAATTAGAGGGGGGGGTGGATTAATTAGAGGGGTGGATTAATTAGAGGGGGTGTGGATTAATTAGAGGGGGTGGATTAATTAAAGGGGGGGTTCAATGTACATACCGGTACCGTAAATAAATAAGCCCTACCCTGAAAATAAGCCCTAGTGTGTTTTGTGTGACTAAAATTAATATAAGACCCGGTCTTATTTTCGGAGAAACACGGTAACAGTGCACAAGTTTATTGGATTGTATACCTGCACATGAAATGTCTATATTTACCTATGACAATATGTAATTTTTGACAAGACTATTTTTTATTTTTTTTTGGAGACTCGAGCGGGGGGTTACTGAAGGACCATCTTCTGAGTGTCTCCAAGTTTTGTCCATACTTAGAGTTCTCATAGTCTATGCTTTTGCTCCCTCAATTAAAAGGTTAATCCAGACGCGGACCCCGTGCTCACTGTGCCTAGAGGGATATCAGCTACACCTCACTGACGAGGCCCAAAAAAAGGCCAAAACTATTCAGGGTTGATTTATATCCCTTGTAGAGAGTATTTTCCTGGATTTCGGATCTGGACTGCTTTTAAGGGCAGGGTCAGTCTGATATGCAGATGGTATAGGTTCTCTCTGTAATGGCACAAGTGAGCAAAAACTATTTTGAGACCTGAGCAGGGATTCACCAAGCTTTTTGTCCTCAGAATTCTCATATTCTCTGTTTTTGCTTAAAGGGACACTATAGTCACCAGAACAACTACAGCTTATTGAATTTGTTCTGGTGAGTAGAATCATTACCTTCAGGCTTTTTGCTGTAAACACTGTCTTTTCAGATAAAATGCAGTGTTTACATTACAGCCAAGTGATAATTCCACTGGTCACTCCTCAGATGGCTGTTAGAGATCCTTCCTGGGTCATGGCTGCCTAAAATGCATCCACACATTCAGTATCTCCTCCCTCTGCATGCAGACACTGAACTTTCCTCATAGAGATTAATTGATTCAATTCATCTCTATGAGGAGATGCTGATTGGCCAGGGCTGTGTTTGAATCATGCTGGCTCTGCCCCTGATCTGCCTCCTTGTCAGTCTCAGCCAATCCTATGGAGAAGCACTGTGATTGGATCTGGCTACCACTTCTTATGATGTCAGCAGACTGTTTGTTTTTCTGAGGCAAACAGTATGCAGAGTTACAGCTTAAGGCTTGAATACAGTAAGATTTTGCTATATTTATGGAGGCATGAGGGGCCAAGCGGGGCTAGATGGTGGTTTTAACACTATAGGGTCAGGAATACATGTTTGTGTTCCTGACCCTGTAGTGATCCTTTAATTTGAAATTCACTTAGTGACTCACTTACTCAAGTGAGAATTGCTGTGAACTAAAGTAGTATTTAAATAAAAGTTTAAAATAGCCCAACTGAAAACAGAATTGACTTTGTTCCCTGCAATTCTCACTTTCGTAAAAAAATGAAACTGTGTGTATTGAATGTACTAGTTTATGCCCTTCAATAAAAAATATTTGACAAAAAGATAAATAGATGGTATCATTCTCAATGTAGTTAATGGGACACTATAGTCACCAAAACAACTATAGCTTATTGTAGTTGTTCTGGTGTCTATTGCCAGTCTCTGCAGGCGTTTTAATGTAAACACAGCCTTTTTAAAGTTACTCAGATGTCCTCTAGAGGTGCTTCCTCACGATCAGCATTTCCACGCTCTGATGGAGACGCTGAAAATTCCCCAGAGAGATGAATTAATACAATGCATCTCTATGATAAGATGCTGATTGGCGCAGTGCATCGTTTTGCATTAGATTGGCTGAGATTATCAATTCTGCTGATCATAGCCATAGGGGTGGAGCCAGCACCGGCAGACACATGCTGCACTGGAAAAAGGATGAGTTTTATACTTAATTAAGGGGAGCAAAGACGTCTGGTCATTTAACATGTGTTTTTAAAGACTTGTTTGTATTCCTGACCCTATAGCGTTCCTTTAAATAAAATGACAAGTCAAACATTTTGAAGCAACCCCATCACTGGATATAATTTTTTTTTTATCAGAACACTCTCTAACAGAACACTCTCTATGTACATTTCAAGTGGTATTTATAAAAATAAAATTTGTTTACATCGCCTGCGTTGTGAAAACTGGCTGCTGATTATTTCAAATTTTTCACCTTTGCAGTTTGCTTTATATGGGATAGTAAAAGGGTATACGAATGTTATATGCATTATAGTTTTCAGGCAAATGTGGTGTCACATTTTATAAAGTATAGAGAAAATGATGGAGCCGTTCTGAAAGCACAGTAGGAGTTTGTTTATACATATCTTCTTTTTTTTGCCTGTGTTATTTTAAGCAGTTCCTAAATAATACATTTTAACTCCACAGCTTCCCTTTAAATTGGTCAGCATATCCTGTATGGGCTAGGGGCCTTGTGCTAAAGTCACGACATGCCTAATAGCTGTTAAAACCTCAGGATCACAAGATCAAGTCCTGGCAGGATCACTCTATAACCAATGGCATCGTGGAAAACTGCCATGGCTTCAAATATGTCTTCTGGCTAAATTATTTAATATTCTTAATATCATAATGGATGCAGACTCTTTATATCACTGACACAATAAATTGAAAATTAAATTGCAGTTTTGAGTAATAACTAAAACCGTGTAGCCTTCTAATGCCAGAGGAACATTTTGTTTAAATAATTATGGAGTAGGTAGACATATGGTTTCAAATGCTTCCAAATAGAAGCAATTATAAATATTTGTTAGATATTTTTTTTAAATCAATGTATTAATTGGCATTTTTAGCTGTATACTATTAATTGCTAAATACATTTATGATGCTGAATTTTACAATGTGTGCGGTACTTACTAATATGATTTTTATCAGTGTAAGCAGGACAATTTTTTTCTCTAACATTCAGCCATCTGTGGCTGTGCTGCTGCCTGTTGTCACTTTCATTGTGATTGATGGGCACTTATGCAGGACACACAAAGGGAATATTGTAGCTCTACTGCAGCGTGTTGAAATCATACAAAGCTATGTCTGTGAGATTGGTGTTCATTACAAATCTATGGCTATATGTTTAATGTGGGCACATTATTATATTAATGTATTAATATATTAAACAGTGCTTATCTACAAATCTGTTTTGCAATTGAAGAAATTTGTCAAAGTGTAGCTGTCAGTTTTAATTCTACATTTATGTAAATATTTAGCAGAATGTATTAAATATGCCTGCTTGGTGTACAGTTATTACTTCTTTTTCACCATAACCATCATTTTTTAATGTAAACCATTTTTTTTATTGCAACGCAATGGATAATCTTCCTAAAAGTGTTCTGTATCACTTCTAAATTTGGTGGTCTTCTGAAATGTATATAAGACATTTGCATAGCAGAAAAATGTGTTTCATCCAAATCGATACATTTAGAAAAAAAAAAGTTGATTCAGCCAAACTAAATTTCGTCCATGTAGCCTTTCTATTCGGATACATTTCCCATGCAATCTATTAAATGAACTGAAATGGTGTGAAAATGAGCCTATCAGTGTACATTCATTCCCTAATTTTCTGACACCATGGATGGGCTCTGAATCATGAAACAAAGGAAATTGCTCATAGTTACATAGTTTCATAGGCTGAAAGGAGACATATGTCAATCAAGTTGAGCCTGTCACGTATTCATCTGCACATCAAAATGTGGTTAATGGCATTTACCGTTATGACATGAAAAGTTGTGCTGAGCAGCATTACCGTCCTGACAGGAAAAGTTGTGCCGAGCAGCAATCATGCACATGGCAACCTGCTAATTACTTTTGGGGTCAAAGGCCGGTTATGGCCAATCAGATCCACAGGAGGGTTTGTGCTGAGCAGCAATCATGCACACGGAAACCTGGTAATTGCTTTTGGGGTCAAAGGCCGGTTACAGCCAGTCGGATGCACAGGAGGGGTATTTAAACCCAATTCTCCTTTTGCTCATTGCCCTGTTGTGGTTTCATCCTGATGGTAATCTGAGAGTGCGTTCCTGATCTTGATTTTCTGGTATTTGACTTTGGCTTCGTTTTGACTTCCCTGAATTCTGGTATCCTTGACTTTTGGCTTTCCCTCATCGTTGTGTCTGATTCTGTGTACCTGACCTCGGCAAGTATTTTCACTATTCTTGAATATGATCAGTCCAGCCATTCTAAGGTCCGGTTATACATTATCCTTAGTCCTAGGTGTGACACAGTTCTGCATGCTGGATCAACTTGTAATGCTGGATCAACTTGTAATAATTTTAGTATAATATGGAACTCTCCCTGGGTCCAGGACAACCATGATTCTGAAATATGGATTTGAGTTAACTAAGCTCCATTAGCTGCCAAGGCCGAAGATAGCAGAGAAGCCAACTTAATAGCAGTTCATCTTAAATCAATTTTTGCTATATCCAAAGAATTAAGGAGATTTAATAAGATGTCTACATCCCAAGTAAATGTGTAACATGGAGTACATGGGCGGCACACTGATAACCCTTTTAGTAATCTCATATACAGGGCATCCTGAGTAAGGTTAGGGATAAGGAAATTTAAAGCAGATCCATAGGTCTTGATGGTACTGACTGCTAAACCAGAATGAAACTTAAGGGTAAGAAATTCTAAAGCCAATGGAATGGTATCAGATCCCTGAGAAGTAGATAGAAAATAAACCTCCCATTCTTTGAATTCCTCAATCATCTTTCTATAGCTTACCCTAGTTCTGCGTCTCATAAAGATGAATGAATTATGTCCAGGACCTGATCTGATAAAAAAGAATGCGATAACGGCCTACCAGGGCTGCGATCCACACCATCTGCAGAAGCTTGAGCAAAAGATCGCTGGTACCCTGAAAGCAGTACACAGTCATGCCCAATGGGTTCTTGGTTCCCTTGACTAACTGATGGATCAAGGGCTACCAGGGTCTGGAGGTCCATACTGGGTAATTGAGAACTAAACTCCATACCCTGTCCCTGTGGATCTTCTCCATCACTTTCATCAGTAAAGATGGAGGGGAAAGGCATAAGGAGTTGTCCATTGGAAAGACAGTGCATCCATTTTCCAAGCTCCCTTTGTCCAAATCCTAGAGACAAAACTGGGAGTTTGTGCAGAAGTTTGGGATGCAAACAGATCTACTTGTCTTTGGCAAAAATTGCTTTCTATCCGTTGGAATAGAGCAATCTTTAATTGAATCGTTGCCAGAGACAAACTTTGGCGAGAGAGAGAATCTGCAAGGTCGTTTGCCTCTCCCGGATTGTATTCTGCGTAAACCTGAACTTTGTTTGCTAAAGCCCAAGACCAAAGATCTAGAGTCTCCAAACAAAGACCCATTGATCTTGTGCCCCCTCTGTGGTTTATATAAGCCACCGCTGTCCTGTTGTCCGATTGGACTTTTACCGACGTTGGTAACTGGTTTCGAGGAACTAGGCCATGGAGAGCTAATTTTATTGCTCTTAACTCCAAGATGTTTATATGAAGGAGTCTCTCTTGTTCTGACCAAATTCCTCTTAATGCCTTTTGGGCTGTAAATGCACCCCAGCCGTGATTTAAAGGGAACTGACGTCAGAGTAACCGCAAACGGCTGCTCTAACAGGGGAAGAGGAAGTGGGATTTCTAACCCCAGAAAAGACTTCAACTCTTCTCTGACATTCTTGGGGAGAAATAATTTTGATCCCCAATGGCCACCCTGTCTTAATCGATTCCCTAAAAAACTGCTGACTTCTTCTGCAAAGTAAAAGGGAATCATCGTAGGCTGCTGTTATTAAAGCCCTTAATTTCCCGATAATCTTTGCCAGATCTCTGAAGGACCAACTCGGGTGAGATGAGGTCAGATGTACCAGATGTACCAATAATTTGTCCCATTTGTCCTGAGGGATTCCTAGTGACATAGTCCTGGTGTTCAGTACAAAACCCAGAAAGACAGTGCTTTCAGTGGGAGATAATACTAATTTCTGTAAATTCACTACAAATCCTAGGTCTTGTAATAGGGAAGCAAGATATATCTAACCAAGATTTGTCCTTTTTCTCTGGTAGGTGTTTCTGGTTCTCAAATGAGGGAAGACACACTATTCCTCTTTAAGGATTCTGTCTCTTTAATTTTGCACTTACTCAAACGAGTATGACGGGAAGGAGGAGCAGAAATTTTCGAGGAACTGGCAGAAGGGACCTTTCTTTATTCTTTTTAAGTTAAACTGGGACCATATCCTCCTCAGAAGATGAAGACAATAGATCCCTGGAAAGGAAAGCTCTCTTATGGTGCTTTCTAATATTTATGGGGCATCCACTAAATCTGTGTCAGACACAGATATGGAGTTCTCCATCAATGAAGATGTAACTAAAGGATTGGCAAATATTTAGCACTGCCCTGCCGGACGCTTTTAATAAAGCCATCTTAGACGCCAGCAAAGATGAAGCAGAAGGTCTCTGAGCATTGTCTTCTTTTTCTGCTTTATCCAGCATCAGCAATAGTGGGCCCACAACATCAGCGATTTTAAACTGTATATTATGAAAAGTCTGGTCTGTGGGATCTGTAGATAAACTGTTCCCTGTGATAGATAACAGAGCAGGATCTACCTCAGGAGTCATGTTCAGATAAAACCCCTATCATGTACCTTTCTCGATTGATGAAAGCGTTCAGAGACCTCACATTTAGAACCGGTCTCCTGGAACCGTCTGATTTTGGGATTGGGAACAACGGACTGACCCATCGTGTGATAGACATGTCTGCCAACTCTATCTTCCCTTGATTTATAACTAGGGAAAGGGAGTCATCTTGCACTGGGTTCACCTACTTACTGGGTGCAAACCTCTGAACTGGGAACCTTAAAAGGGGGAGTTGTAAACCCCTTTGAAAAATCTTTGCAACCCATTTGTCTAAAAAAATATACTTCCAAATTAGTGGCATGTGTGCCATTTAAAAAATCTGAGGTAATCAGGATTCTCGCCCTCAGCACGGCTCTCGTGATTACCTGATTGGCTGAATTGCTGTTGCTGTGCAAGAGCACAGCGCAAGCGTTTTTTTTTTCAGCTCTGGCATTTGACTCCAGAGGCTGCCACATACCCGCTAACTTTGCTAGGTGGTTATGCCTCCCGGAGGACAAATATGTTGCTAATAGTCTTTCCCTCATCCTTGTAATCTCATCTTATTAGCAATATAAGTAATGGATACAATGCCAGAATTGATATAGATCAGATATGCTTACTTTATGTGAGTGGATCAATCCTTACCAATTATACACTGCTCAAAAAAATAAAGGGAGCACTTAAACAACACAATGTAACTCCAAGTCAATCACACTTCCAAACTATCCATTTAGGAAGCAACACTGAGTGACAATCAATTTCACATGCTGTTGTGCAAATAGGATAGACAACAGGTGGAAATTATAGGCAATTAGCAAGACACCCCCAATAAAGGAGTGGTTCTGCAGGTGGTGACCACAGACCACTTCTCAGTTCCTATGCTTCCTGGCTAATATTTTGGTCATTTTTGAATGCTGGCGGTGCTTTCACTCTAGTGGTAGCATGAGACGGAGTCTACAACCCACACAAGTTGCTCAGGTAGTGCAGCTCATCCAGGATGACACATCAATGCGAGCTGTGTCAAGAAGGTTTACTGTGTCTGTCAGCGTAGTGTCCAGAGCATGGAGGCACTACCAGGGGACAGGCCAGTACATCAGGAGATGTGGAAGAGGCTGTAGGAGGGCAACAACCCAGCAGCAGGACCACTCCCTCCATCTTTGTGCAAGTAGGAACAGGAGGAGCACTGCCAGAGCCCTGCAAAATTACCTCCAGCAGGCCACAAATGTGCATGTGTCTGCTCAACCGGTCAGAAACAGACTCCATGAGGGTGGTATGAGGGCTCGAGGTCCACAGGTGGGGGTTGTGCTTACAGCCCAACACCGTGCAGGACGTTTGGCATTTGCCAGAGAACACCAAGATTGGCAAATTTGCCACTGGCGCCCTGTGCTTTTCACAGATGAAAGCAGGTTCACACTGAGCACATGTGACAGACATGACAGAGTACTCTGGACTGGCCTGCTCGTTCCCCAGACCTGAATCCAATATAGCACATCTGGGACATCATGTCTCGCTCCATCCACCAACGTCACGTTGCACCACAGACTGTCCAGGAGTTGGCAGATGCTTTAGTCCATATCTGGGAGGAGATCCCTCAGGAGACCATCCGCCACCTCATCAGGAGAATGCACAGGCATTGTAGGGAGGTCATACAGGCACGTGGAGGCCACACAGACGACTGAGCCTCATTTTGACTTGTTTTAAGGACATTACATCAAAGTTGGATCAGCCTGTAGTGTGTTTTTTTCCACTTTAATTTTGAGTGTGACTCCAAATCCAGACCTCCATGGGTTGAAAAATGTTATTTCCATTTTTTAATTTTTGTGTGATTTTGTTGTCAGCACATTCAACTATGTAAAGAACAAAGTATTTCAGAAGAATATTTAATTCATTCAGATCTAGGATGTGTTATTTTTGTGTTCCCTTTATTTTTTTGAGCAGTGTATATTAGCAGCGTGTTGTTTTTGGAAGCACTTTGAAATTTTTTGTTTTTTTTAATATTTAATATCAAATGAAATTGTCCAGTAGTAGGGGCTGGTTTAACTAACAGGGTCTAGATAAGTAAAAGGTTCAATTAGTATAATATTGAGTAGCCATGTGCTCTTATTAGCAGATTTGGACTGAAATATCCCCAACAAGGATATGGGCCTGCTAATTCATGTAGTCATATTTATCAGACTGAAGAAAGCTTTTGAAAATGTAATTATTATTATTATTTTTTTTTTAAATAAGCACATTTATTAATTAAATATAACTTAAATACAATAAAAAAATATAACAGCTGCTTAACACTAAAATGTTTCACATTTGGAGGCTTTCTGAAAGTGTCAAATACTGCATTAAAATAGTTCAACACCTGTGAGTTTTGAAATAGTTTTTAATATGGTAGATAAATATGCTAAAACCATTTTTGTTATGCTAGAGTGAATGTTTTATTCTCTGAACTGGAAATTGCTGGAAACGAACATGGGAATTGTATATTATAGGCCAATTGGCCAAACAAGGACACTAGCAGAGAGGGGAAATGTTGAATTTTTAATTTTATCTGTATTATTGACAGACCTATACTGTCTATACTGCTTATTCAGCTCCATGAGACAAGTAGATGCTTTACTACATGGTGACAAGATGACAATGTGGCAAAATGTTTGTACGAGCTCTATAAAGTGTACACTGTCAATATTTCAATGGAAATTCAAAGGGAATTTCACATTTTGGCCAAAATGGTTGGACTTTAAAAACAGATTACTTTTAGATTTTTTCCAGTTTGACTGTTTTGGCCTAAAATTTTAAATAAACTTTGAATTCCTGAAAATAGAGTATTTAGCGAATAACCCTGTGACTGCTTTGCAAAGGAACCAAATTCCAATCTGAGCCCAGAATGTTCAGAGGAAGCACGGGACCATGCCATAACTATGTCGCTTGATTACTCCCACTTAACACGTATTTGAGATACATTACTCACCGCACACATATTGCATGCATACGCTCATTCCACAAATATATCTCATACACATCCTCATAAATATGATACATAAATAGACATGCATACTGATTATTAGTTTATTGACTACACTAACCACATGATGGAACATAAGAGGTCTGCATATATAGTATATATTATAGGTGTGCACAAAAAGACTGGTTCTTTTCATTCAATTTTTTTACTTAATTTATTTATTTTTAGTTCTTATGAAATTCAGTCACCTATATATTTACTGAATGTCAAATGACTGTCAATCTCTGTGGCTCTAACACTGCCAGACAGCAAATAGTGAATAACCCTGTGATGGTTAACCATGTGACCCTGTGAGGGTTAGCCATGCTAGCCAGCCACCACATTAAATTTGAAAAATATAATAAATGTAATAAATGTCTGTGTATGTTTGTGTGTCAGTATGTATGTCTGTGTGTGTGTCAGTGTGTCAAAATGTGTGTATCTGTGTTTGTGTGTGGGTGTGTATCTGTGTGTCCTTTTGTGTCAGTGTGTGCCTATTTGTGTATTGGTGTGTCAGTGTGTGTATCTCTGTTTGTGTTGGTGTGTCTGTGTATCTGTGTGTGTATCAGTGTGGGTAAATGTGTGTTTGTGTCTCTGTGTATTCTGTTGCAAAGTGTATCTGAGTGTCTGTATATCTGTGTGTGTAACTATGCGTCATTGTGTGTGTTTGTGTGTGTAACATGTGTCAATGTGTCTGTATCTGTGCGTCTGTGTGTGTCAGTGTGTGTATAGGTGTGTCAATGTGCAGATGAGTGTCTGTGTATCTGTGTGTGTATCAATTTGGATATATGTGTGTCTATCTGTGTGTGTAACTATGTGTCATTCTGTGTGTCTGTGTGTGTAACATGTGTCATTATGTCTGAGTATCTGTGTCTGTGTGTCCGCGTGTGTATCAGTGTTTGTAACTGTGTACCTGTGTTTTAGTGTGTGTATGTGTATCAGTGTGTGTGGAAGTAGTTTAACCACGGCTGGTTCCCTTATTTACCACTATAACGTGTTAAAGTATAGAACTTAGCAGGGCTAACCACACAGATATCTTAGCCATAATTTTATATAGTTAGTATGAGATCCTCTATTTAACATATATAAATAATTGAGAATACAATATAAAATAAGGATTGTCCTGGAAGCAATAAAGTTTTGTCTTTTAGATATTTTATTAAATAAAAATATAAATATAGACTGTGATGAAATCTACTTCACCACTGTTTTTTGGAGGGGGCCTGTTTGCCAGCCTCCTAACCTGGGACTATGGGCCCTGTGACAACCCATTTTCAAAAGTACTGTTTCTGCCCCTTGGACTTTTAACTGGAACAGATTCAAACATGTGGCGGCGGCCATCTTAAATTGCCCAGCGGTGTTTTGTCGTCAAGTGTATGGAACTGTTTTGGGCATGGGACCATGTGCACGGTGGGGCAATAATAAGACTTCCAGGAAATTCCTGGACCACTGAACCGATCTGGGTGATTTATGGATATGTTGTTCACCCAGATCGGGGTATCAGGGGATGTGACTGGGATACTGTGGCAAAAGTAACCTTGCCACTTGTACTTGGAGAGGCCTGCTTGCCTCTTGCCCTGTGACTATGGCCCCTGGGATGTATTGCCCTTTAAAAGCTCTATTTGGGCTTATTGGATCTTAAACTACTCTTTCTGCCCCTTTAAATTATTTTGGAGCAGTTCTACAACTTTGAAGTGGCACTTTGGATAAAGCCGAAGTGACGAAGTAGTCAAAGTGGACGCCATTCGGCAAACGAACACGTGGCGGCGGCCATTTTAATTCAGTCGAACGCGTTCAGTGGTGTTTGGTTGTCGAATTCATGGAACTCAAATCGGACACTCGACTGCACGAACTCCGCTGAACTTTACCTTCTCTGAACTTCAACTCGTCGACTGGAGTTGAACACCATTCAACCATTCGAACAGCACTTTAACATTGACATATGCACGAACGGTGGCCGTTCGTCTATTTGAACTGAACTTAACATGGGAAATAGACCGGCCGCACAGCCAAATTCTCTGGAACTGTTTTGGGCATGAAATCATGCGTGCGGTCGGTCAAAAAGAGACTTTTGAATCCCTGCTCTAATCTGTGGGATTTTTGGATATGTTGCTCACCCAGATCAGAGCAATCCAGGGATATAATATTTATGGGGTATCTTATGGTTTTGGGGTGTTTTCTGGACTTTGGTGAAAATGTGTGTTTTTCTGCCTGTGGCTAATTAGGTTACTGTATTAGCTGTTTTAATTATATCACAGGCAGAGGGGAGGGATTGTTTGCTATATATGGGAGTGTCGGTCATTACTACACAGTTCTTATTGGTTTGTATTCTTTGTGTGCCTGTGTACCATCAGGTTCAGGGGGTGTGCCTCTGGCCTGAAAAACTGTATGAATTGTGAGTACTTGCTGCCATTAAACAGACCTGCTCTTGGCTCATGTATTGGGGATTGGGGAACTACACTCTTGGGGATTTCTATAATCACAATACTCCCATGAGTATAAGCTCTTGTAAGAGCTTTTTCCTGCTACGCTCTCTGGAGGAAGAGAGGTCTGCCCACTGGAAGCTGGATCCGGGTCCTGGGTGGGTGAGGGACGGCGAGACCCTGGCGCAGCTACATCACTGGAAGTGGGGCCTGCAGTGCTGATGGTGTCGGATGGAGTGCTTGGAGTCCTCAGCAAGCACTAGGAGCATCGATTGACGGAGGTACTTGGTCGGAGTGCCAGGCAGTCCGTCACAGATATGTTGTATTTTGGGGTACTTTTTGGGATTTGTTAAAATTTACGTTTTTTTCTGTTTAGAGTTAATTGAGTTAGCCCATTGGCATGAAGAGTCACTGGGCGAAGTCACAATTTTATTTATCAACCTGTTTTCATGTAGTTTTGATAAAAACTGGGGATTCCCCTTTACCCTTCTGTTTGAGAAGTCACAATGAGGAAATTCACTTATTGTTTACCCAAAATCTTTGTATTGTATGCTTACTCTGTGCCTTGAGTAGTTTTGAAGGTAAGTAAAAAGGTTATGTTGCTTTTTTCACATAGTGAGAATTAGTCAACGGAGAATCCCAAGGTTCTTTGAGATCCTTCATAGACCTCTGTGTTGTGCTCTCACATACAACATTGACATGTTGACAGGTTTACGAATTTAATGCGTTATCCGGGACGTTTCTTATTGCGAAACATTTGTAAACCGAAACGCGGTATCCCATAGGAATGCATTGAAAACCAATTAATCCGTTCTGGAGGTCAGAAATAAGTCAAAATGAGTTGGCTTGGAAACCAACCCACAATGCAGAACACACAATAAAAGGCATGCAAACGATGAAGCTCAGCTCCCTACCTTTCCAGTGCTTGAGAAATGCACCAAAAAAGTTCCAAAAAGTCCCAAAACCACTGCAAACAATTTCCAGAATGGCACCAAACCTTGATGCAAAAGCCGCTCCAACACCTCCACACTCGACGCCACATGCTACCCACAGGCTCCAGCATGCAGGGGGCGGTGCTATAAACCTCCCAGGTGCAATTGTGTATTGCGAAACAAATTTGTAAACCGAGGCATTATTTTCAATGGATTTTCATTTGTAAACCGACAATTATGTTAACCGAAGCGTTTGTAAACCGAGGTCCCACTGTATTTGGTGGATGAACTGCAGGAGCTGAAGACAGCCATCACATCAAACATGGGAGTGACTGCAAGGGAGACCTTCTAGTTAGTAGATATACTTTCACCTTTTCCCACTGGCGGTCACAATACAGATGGATTTGTCACCTTCAGGGGTCTTTGCAAAAAGAAAAAAATAACTAGAGTGTTTATTTAGTTAATGTGGACAATACACCTAACAATATATATCTGCCTACCACAGATTTTAAGCTTGTTTGTACGGGACCTTCCTCACTCTTTCTCTAATTGTAAATACTAATTGTAAATAATGCAACTATATAACATTTTCGGAATATGTTTTACTGATATTGCTACTTGATTCTGCTGACAGTTTTTAAATTGACAAAAACCCTACCATTTAATTTATTGTGTAATAGATTTTAAATAAACAATATACCATTCGTTATATAATTTTTTGCGTGTAATGTTATGATTGAAATATCATATAGAATCCAGAGCAATCATCTCGCGCATGCATAAGTGTACACTGAGGTCTATGGAGGAAACTACAAGAAGGGTGAAAACCTCCACAGAACATGTCTTATGATGAGTAGGACATTTGTCAACCTCAGGGTTGTCCTTAAAACAAAGTGGTCCCTAATTTGTCTTATAAAATCTTTGGATTGCATTGGAATTTCAATAAAATTCTAATGTAGTCAGCAAAAGCATTTTATAAAGATTATATACTTATGAAATGTTACAAAGCGACAGAGCCACTTTAACATGAGATATGCTTATTATGAAAAGGAAAAATATACTGGCGCTTTTGACAGAACCTTGATATATCTAGTAGCCGCTGTATCACCAAATGTACCTTCCCAAATACACAAATTACAAATACCAAAAAAGAAAGGTGAAGCGCTACATACAATACTCAATTTAGTCCACACTTTTTAGGAATATTCCCTTCCCAAAAGGTCGTAGGGTAGATGAAAATTGACACCCAAATGTTCTGAAAAACAAATTAAATCTTCATAGTGCAACTCTGTGATTCAGTATATAGATTATAAGCTTGTATATAGAACCACTCACATTTAGTTGAGCTTATAGCCAAGCTCAGGAGTGCACGCTTTCAGGTCCGTAAAGGCGACCTTTACCCTTCTTCAGTCCTCTTTTTCAGATGTGGCTAGAGCTCAAGCGAGAAAATATATAGTACAATATCGTCTATAATCAGTATTCAGTATAAAATGAATATAGGGATTATACTCACAAGTCGAGAGCCAACTTTTAGGCTCAATTGATGCACAATGTGTAGTTAAGGACTACACTCCTTTAAGAGCAGGAACCAGTAGCCCAGATAGTTTTTAAAAAATATATTTATTATAAGTATTATATAGTATTAGGATTTAAAATTGTAATGGCCAATTACAATGTATAAGAACCAATATACTCAAACAGGTAAATAACATAAAATAACTATGTATACAAATACACTGGGCATAAAGGTGATACTATTTTGCAATTTCCCAGGACGCGTTTCGCCAACACAATGTCGGCTTCCTCAGCTAGGTGCAAAAGTTTTCCAAGTGTTCCTCCTACTATCAGGAGTCCTGCTCTTATACCTTTGTGTTCAATCTTCAATCCGGCGTTCAGCTGTTTTCTGGCGCGCTCCTCTTCCCGCCTCGCCGGCTGCCTCTGCATGCGTCTCAAGCCTCGTTCTCCTTTCCGTTCACTTCCGCATGTGACGGCATGCGTCTCAAGCCTCGTTTTCATTTCCATTCATTTCCACATGTAACGGCATACCGGTCGAAAGTTGTTAGTGGTACTGTTAACCCTGTGGGTGCCGAGAGCTGCACACTCTCTCTTCAGATGTCCTTAGTACTTATACATGGCATTTATAACGAGAGAATGTATTTTAGTGGAAAAGGAAATATATACACATATCGGAATCCTGATTATTATATAGGAAGCTATCATTATACATGGCATTTGTAACGAGACAATATATTTAAGTAAAAATAGAAATATATACACATATCGGAATCCTGATTATATAATAATGTAACATATACACAATTATTATATAATAATGTAACATATACACAATGTCTTCAAGATATATATAGTATTATAAAAATACTCTAAAAACTTTAGATCATAGAAAATCTCCCCTTCTAGAAAAGGGGGGACACAAATGTTAAAACAGTCTTATATCTATTCTAGTGAGGTAAACATATCACTTATACCTATGCATATCAGAGAAAAAACCAGAATAGCAAATAAATAAAATTATATAAAACCAAGGGAGTCTTTACATAAGAATAAAGGGTGGAATGCATCAAGAAGGCATACAAATATCCTAAAAAATATATATATATATAAACTCCAGCACCAAATCTAAAACCAAAAATAAATCCTTAAAAATAAATTAATCTAAAAAATGACAAATTTCAAATTCTGAATTATTATTATGACCAATGCAATATTTTTCTAGAATATATATCTACATTATGTGGTTCTCCATACGCAAGTTCTCTGAAATTATGTTCTGTTGTCACTCACAGACCGGGAACAAAGTTGTTTACAAATACCACAAGGTTGTCTTTTTTTTTTAATTTCTTTATTTTTGTTCCAGCATCCGTAACGGCATCAAAAAATACAGTAGATGGCCCACGCAGGGGCCTTTTATAGACATAATATACAGTGTTTTAACAAGATGTATATCGTGCTGTCACATATAAATATAAAGGATTGTGCCGTTCGGCGCTGGTTTTCTGTTATCCGGGCGTTGGTAGCCCAAGTATCAAATTTAAACATACAATAAAAGAAAAAAAAAATTATGACTATTGACATGGTCATGGAAGTTCAGTACTTCATTTCACAGCATATGTACCAGTTAACATTATATGGGTCTGGGATTCTGTTGGTGGGCGAGGAGTTTCTGCGTTTACGACGTGGTTCTCGTTACAGTAACACAGTTGCCTCTCGCCTTTTACATCTTAGCGTCCTATTCTACCCAGTCGAGGCTGTCTTGCTAGTCTGGTATGTCAAGCCAGCTGAGGTACTGAGCGGTCGTTCTGGTAGGGGGTAGGGTAGGGTAGGGTGTGAGTTACGGTTGAGGGGGGGGGGGTAGTTATAGGAGGTGGAGGTATTTTGCTCGTTGGGGCGCCCGGCAGGCAGAAGCACGCCGAGCCGCAGCTCGCGATTCTCAGTTATTTTGGAATTATTCATTGGTATAAATTTCCCATGGTTGCCAGATTTTTTGGAATGATTTTTCCGTATGTCTTATTTGGGCAGTCAGTTTGTCCATTAGATAAGTATCTTTGATTTTAACTACCACGTCATTGTCAGTGGGGACCGTGGGCTGTAGCCACTTTTGTGCCAGTGCCCTTCTAGCCGCCAGTGTAAGTTTGTTTAGTAGTTGTTGTTCTTTTTTAGAAAGGCAGTCATTTGGTCTGGATAGGAGGATCGCCCAGGGATCTAGGTCTATGTGTCGTATGAGGACCTCTTGGAGCAGTGATTGGATTCTTTTCCAAAATTTAGTCACCTCAGGGCATTCCCACCACATGTGGATGAAGGTGCCTTTGCCGCCGCATCCCTTCCAACATGTGTCTGTCGTTGTTTTCCCCATCTTATAGAGCTGAGCAGGTGTGGTGTACCACCTCATGAGCATCTTATATGCTTGCTCCTGATGTAGCACACATATTGATGTCTTCGCTGTTGCTTCCCATATGTCTACCCAGTCCTCTCCTTCTATTGCTCCCCCTAAGTCTGTTTCCCACTGGCGTATGTAATTTGGGTCTGTGGCTCCCCTTTCTGGGGCACTGAGCTGAGCATAAATTGTTGTAATCATCCCTTTTTGGATTGTTTCGGCGTCGCATAGCCGTTCATAAAATGTCATAGGGGTCTGGGCTGCTTTCTTTATGTTCGGGTGTTTGGCAAAGTCACGCAACTGCATGTGTCGGAAGACGTCCTTGGTCGTTAGAGGTGCAGTAGTTTGTAGGGTTTCGAAGGATTTGAAGGAGTCCCCTATGTACATGTGCTTATATCTTTGCATTCCTGTGCTTTCTATCCCCCTGAAGTCTCGTGCGCTCAGCCCGGGCCCAAACGCCTTGTTCCGTAGGTACGGAGTCAGCGGTGAGGGTGTATGTTTCAGGGCGAATTTAGTGGCTGTCAAGTCCCAGATCCTAACGGAGTTAAGGATCGCTGGGCAAGATGTATGCAATGATGGTCGGTCTTGTTTAGGCACCCAAATCCAAAATTGAGGGAGGTCAGTGTGCATTAGTTTTGTCTCAAGGTCGACCCATCTATGTGCGCCCTCCGGTGTATGCCATGCTATTATCTGGGCCAGTTGGGCTGCGAGGTAATAATGGTAGAGGTTCGGGAGTCCCAGCCCTCCCCTCGCTTTAGGTCGGTATAAAGTCTGTCGAGCTATCCTGCGCCTGGATGGTGGGCGTGTAATTGGCGCTGTATAGCCTCTCCGGGTCTGCCACACAAGGTTGTCTTTTAAATGAATTGGTTTTGCTATAACACTTTTTGTTGTGTCAGTCTTTATGATATGTGTAACTTGAAAAATTATAAGTGGTTGAAACAAAACCATATGCAAGGCAATGACTGCTGACTCCTTCGATCACCAAATCCCATTACCCTTCCATTCCCAATAAGTAACGCAACACCATGCTAAGTGGGTAAGGGCAACGGCCACAGCTTTATTTAAACCAGCATAACCAAATACTGTCAGCTGCTGGTTTTACCCAGCAGACAGGTACACTTTAAACTTCTTCCAGAGCCTCTTCAGCCTGTCCTCCGTCCTCAACCAAATTCAGGCTGCGACTCCCCAAGCCCGTCCGGGCATTTTTCATTTACCAAACTTGCTGGCGCAGGAAAACCGCAGCTGTGGCAAAATGAGAACAAAGAAAACACAACACAAAACAACAATTCCAGAACAGAACAGTTGGGGAGGGTGGGTGGGGAAAGACACTGCCAGGCTCCCTCAGCATTGTTCACCAGTAGTCTGTTAATTTTTCCCAGAATTCCATGCTTTCAACTGTAAAACCAACTGTATCCTTTTGGTTGCTATGCCAACCCCTCAGGGCAGCAGTCATGCTCCCCCCTCCCTATTCGCTTGGGGGTTGGCCTTGACTGCTGACTCCTTCGATCACCAAATCCCGTCATCCTTCCATTCCCAATAAGTAACGCAACACCATGTTAAGTGTGTAAGGGCAACGGCCACAGCTTTATTTAAACCAGCATAACCAAATACGGTTTTACTCAGCAGACAGGTACACTTTAAACTTCTTCCAGAGCCTCTTCAGCCTGTCCTTCGTCATTAACCAAATTCAAGCTGCGACTCCCCAAGCCCGTCCGGGCATTATTCATTTACCAAACTTGCTGGCGCAGGAGACCCGCCACCGCAGACCCCACCCCCACTAGAGGGAGGGGGATGCGTCCCTCAAAGCCAGCACCTGTGTCATTATTGCTTGTAACCACATTTTAAATGTATCCAAACCAACATGAGTAAGATGTACCAAATCAGTATGCATAGCATTATGGTTATCTCCTTCTAGTTCAACATGAGGAATCACCAATCCACCCAAACATTGTACGAATCGTGATATTGTCATGTTGAAGCGACATCCACCTCATTATATCCCTTTTTGCGTTGCGCGCTCTTGACCCAGGTAATAACCACCAGCGTGGATCAGCAGAATCAGCAGTATAACTGGTTCCGTCACATATCGCTGAAGCGATCTCTCCAGATAAAATTGCTGCCAGCGCAACCCCCTGATCCCACACCACCTAACATTGACCTGGTGATGAGTAATCCCAAGATCCTGGTCAAACGACCTCTGGTCTACCTGACAAGCTGCCCAATAAACAAAAGAATGCCCAAGGATCCAAACATATAGAGAATATCTAGCAATAAAGAAATCAACTGAACATTAACCATACCCAGGCACCTATTAAAGGCCGAACATACAATCGAAAACCTGCTCATTCCCACCAACACAGCAGCCAAATGGAAGAGTCTGACAGACCTAACCTGCTTCCTGCAGAGTCAGACTGATGTGGAATGAATGAGTTGAATAACCACTATCATTTGTTATTTTCGTTTGGGAGTCCACTACTAACAAGCGCGATACGGTATAATCCACTCCTAACGAGCACAACACCAACATAAACACTCTAGTGAATGGATAATAACCCAAATGCATGCACTGGAACGTATCTCCAATTATGGACGCTCCAATCCTAATCAATCTACCACTACCCGCTTGATCAGTATTAGATCGCCAAATTAGAAATTCCACTTCTTTTTGAAACTAAAGAACCTCCTTCCTAAAAAGGGGTGACTGAGCTCTAGAACTCCACCAATCTGCCGACGCATAGAGTTGCATAAAAACACACAGAAAAGGCTACCCGAGGGGGGCGTGTCCTGGACGCAGACCGGAGCAGCCGCATGTAAACTGTGCTCCGTGCCGCGGCAGCTACAAAGGAGGAATTAGAGCCCGAAAAGAGTAATTAGAACCAGCCCGGAGCCACGATGTCGCACACCAAAGGCAAAAGAGCAGGGGACAGAGGAGAAAAATCAAATTTCTTCGCTTCCAGGACGGGACAGGGGAAGACTCCACAACTGCCTGAGCAGGCCCAAGATGGCGCAGGTGAGGAGCATGATGCAGACACCCAGCAAGGGGAGGATGACAATCCACTGACACACAGCTCACTCAGGAAACTACTAGACGAAATGTCTGACAGAATAGTGGGTAAAATGGACAGTGCCATGAAAGACCTGAGGAAAGAGTTACAAGACATAGGCCAACGCACAGCGAGGGCGGAGGAACAAATTACAGATATGGCGGAAGCCCACAACTCACTTGCAGATACCGTAGAAGGCCTGGTCGCACGCCTAAACGACCAAGACCTCAAGATAGCGGATATGGAAGACAGGGCACGCCGCAACAACCTCCGCATAAGGGGGATACCTGAAACAGTTAAAAATGAGGAACTCAGCGCCCATGTCACAGGCCTACTCAAAGAACTTGCTCCGGACCTACCGCTGGACCTGCTCCTGCTGGACAGGATCCATAGGACCGCCAAGCCCAAATTTTTACCCCCAGACACGCCCAGAGACACCCTGCTAAGAATGCATTACTTTCACGCCAAAGAGGCTATCCTAAATGCCAACAGAAAATGAAAAGAAATGCCTGCAGCATATAGAGGGACGACCATCTACTCAGACATCTCCTCATACACACTAAAGAGACGGCGCGACTTCAGAGACATAACTACTCAGCTCCGGGACCACCACCTCCCATACCGATGGGGATACCCCACCAAGCTCCTGGTGATGCGGGAAGGAAGAACCACTACCATTGGATCCCCAGAGGAAGGTCACCGCATCCTACGGGACTGGAACATCACACCCGCACCGACGGCTGAGCAAGGGAGAAGCGGCGCCAGAGCCTCACCGGACTGGAAGAAGGCGAAGCGACAATGAATTCATAGAGACTGTGTGCAGGCTTTGAGGCAACACAGGGTGAAGGACTAACCATCCAGGGGCAGGGTAATGTAAAATGTTATAACAATTGCACCGGGGAACTGTAGTGCTCACGATGGGGCACAGGGGTGAGCAGAAAATCACACATTAGTATAAGAACATGGGAACAGCACAACCACTACCCAAACACCGCTACAACTATATAGGTGTGATTATCCTTGGCCAGCCCATGGAGGGATAACTAGCCGGAGGAGCGGCCACACGACCACCTTACACTTACATTGAGCTTGAGAACAAAAAAATAAATAAATAAATAAACAAAAAAATATTTAAAAAATAAATAATAAATAAAAAAAAAATAAAAAAAAAATTATCGTATAAACGAACAAATCAGAACTGTACGAATACAGAAACCACAGTAGAAAGACTAACAGGGCTCTGTTCACTAATTGGGACATCCCAACGGCCACACTAGTCATAGCTGCAAAGGGAGAAAGCTCCCATAGGACATGAGGCCTTCAGCCTCTACCCCCACGGCACGACAACGCAGTGCCACGCCAAATTAATGGCGAATGTACTTTGATTTTTGTATTGCATGTATACTACCTGTTCCATACTGCACCCAAGAGGTTGGGAAGGGGTTAGTGGGTGACCCCACCCCAGCCACCACGGAGATATACACACCACCTATTGACAACCTATCTACAGACTGTTCTGCAGGCCCCACTACCATACTAGCGAAAACCCAGAGGGACTCACTGCTCCGCTCGACAGAGCTGGGGAGGGCAGCGACCCTCACAGGAATTGACCAGTTTCACAGGTACGAGAGACGCATACCTCACAGACCACCGTGAGGCTCTGCACCTTTAATGTTAGAGGCCTCAATGCCCCGGTAAAACGACATCTTCTCAACAGAGAGGTTAGAACTCTGGGAATAGACATATTATGCCTCCAGGAAACTCACTTTAGACATAATGACCACCCAGTAATATTAACTAAAGACTTTCCACACCAATTCCATGCCACGGCACCCACTAAAGCCAGAGGGGTATCCATCCTCATCAGCAAAACAGTTTCATTTTCACTACAGTCAGTTGACATAGACCCGTCTGGTAGATATATCATACTAGTAGGTCTGTTTAACGATATGCTATATACCATTGTAAATATATACTCCCCGAACACGAATCAAAGAAATTTTCTGCATAAAATTATAGCTAAAACAGCCACAACCCAAAAGGGTATCACGATCATAGGTGGAGACTTCAACCACATCTTTGACCCGCAGACAGACACCACCCTACACTCACGTAGCAAACGACACCGCCCCCTGAAGAGACAATGTAGGGCTATAGCAAAACTACTCCATGACCAACACTTCTATGACGCCTGGAGAGTTACGCACCCTACAGAAAGGGCTTACACCCACTTTTCAGCGGTTCATAACTCATACTCTAAAATAGATGGGTTCCTTATAGCGGGTTCGGCTCTAGATCAAGTCATGGATAGTGACATACAGCAGATCACGTGGTCAGACCACGCACCAGTAACTATAGAATTAAAAAATATCTACGACTTCAAACACCGCAGCCCGTGGAAACTGAACAACTCACTGCTGCGGGACAAGAAATACGCAGACACTCTCGCGGACGACCTTCAAACATACTTCACATTCAATGACACAGGAGAGGTCTCGGACTCGACTCTATGGCTCGCACACAAGACGGTAGCGAGGGGCCTACTGATCAGAAGGGCAGCCTATGTGAAAAAGACACACCAGGCACAACTTAGAGCATGGCAGACAGAACTATACAACCTAAACAGACTAAATCAGCACACCCCAACCCTAGTGACGAAAAATAGGATCACTCAGATCACGAGACTTATGCACCAACACGCACTTGACACGCTCAACGCCAACATGCAGAAGCTCAAGCTTACCCACTACATACAAGGGAATAAGGCAAGCAAACTGTTAGCACACAGAATAAAATCCAGACAGGCAAACCAAAAAATGTCCTATATCACAGATCAAGCGGGAACACAAATCCGTACCCCTAAAGGCATAAGCGAGGTGTTTGCAACATACTATTCAACGCTATATAACATTCAACAGGACACACAGGTCAGGCATCCGACGAACACAAGCATTAGAGAATATTTGGATGGCGTACGACTGCCTAAGCTCACGCCACAACAACAGGTAGACCTCACAAAACCAATAACAGTACTCGAAGTAGAGGAGTTAATTAAAGGCCTCCCAACAGGGAAATCCCCAGGACCAGATGGATTCGATAATCAGTACTACAAAATATTCAACACCACACTGGCACCTTATCTAGCCAGACTATTTACTGAGGCAACCCACAAGGGGGCACTCCCCAAAGAAACGCTAGCAGCTCATATCATAACAAAACCCCGACGATCCCACAAAACTTCAGACGCATCTCCCTTCTCAACACGGACGCAAAATTGTACGCCAAATTATATGCTAACAGACTAAGTGTAATCCTCCCACACATAATACACGATGACCAGGTGGGCTTCATAAAAGGGCGACAGGGGACGGATAACACTAGAAAAGTCATTAACATCCTCCATTACCTACAAATCCGGCGAAGGGGGGGCCTTATGGTCTCCCTCGACGCCGAAAAAGCTTTTGATCGCTTACACTGGGGGTTCCTCAGAGAAGTAATGGGTAGGTTTGACATCCCATGTGGCTTTGTGTCGGCTGTTAGAGCCCTATACAGCGAGCCCGCTGCACGAGTGTTGAATGCAGGGTTTTTGTCAGAGCCATTCCGACTTACGAATGGCACGCGACAGGGGTGCCCTTTATCCCCAATGCTCTACGTGTTGGCACTGGAGCCATTGGCAATTAAAATTAGAGAAACTCCCGCAATACACGGCCTGGAGATAGGGGGAAGGGAATATAAAGCGAACTTATTCGCAGACGACATCCTGCTAACGCTCACACAACCAAACCTGTCGCTCCCAAACCTACTGAGAGAAATAGAACTTTATGGGGCGCAATCGTACTACAAACTGAACGTAACAAAAACGCAGGCAATGGGGATTGGGATAACACACGGTACCGTAGAGAGCCTGAAAACGTCATTCCCGCTAGACTGGAGGGATGATCACCTCACATTCCTGGGTCTGAAGATCCCCAAAGACCCCAAGAGACTTTTACAGTTAAACTATGGGAGGCTACTAGAAGAATTTAACGAAACATTAAAGAGCTGGGACAACAAGTTTCTGTCCTGGGTGGGGAGACTGGCGGCAATAAAGATGATGCTGCTGCCGAAATTCCATTACCTGACTAGAACACTACAGATCCCATTACCCAATGCGTACTTGCGACGTTTACAAAGGACTCTCAATCGCTTCGTGTGGGCATATAAAAAAATCAGGGTGGCCACTAGCATACTCACCAAACCCCTAGAGCAAGGAGGGCTAGGACTACCAGAGGTGAGAACCTACTATAGGGCAGCGCTGATGACGACCGCCCTGCAGGCACATACAGCCCACAACACACCACAATGGGTAGAGATGGAATCTACGTGGGCTTGCCCCAAGGGCCTTAGGTACTTATTCTGGGTCCCACATAGACATCGCCCTAAGCTACCAGACACACCAGCCACTACAGCAATCCTGCTGAAAACCTGGGATACGATTAAACCACAATTAGGATATACAGACAAATGGGCGATGGCCACACCAGTATACTGCATACACATGACAAATCCCACATTTGACCATCGACTATGGACCGAGCGAGGCTGCACGTTGGTTAGACACCTCTATAATCAAGGACAGCTGAGACAATTCCCCGACCTGCAACAGAGGTACGATTTGCCACAAAGAGCGATATTCTCCTACCTACAACTGAAGGGAGCACTGACAAACTCCACTATCCTGACAACCCCGACCCACACGCAATGTATAGAGAAAAGGCTACCCGAAACAGAATTGCCTCCAATGGGAAAACATAAATAGCAGGCAGGATCCCACCTATGTCTACCAGAAAGTGCACAAATACAGGATGCCTAACGACCGCCACCAGTTTACGTCTCCAACAGTGCAATACCCGCTGAACCACAAATGCTTTAGTCACATCTTCCCCTCACATGAAGAGCATTAAGATTGAAAGAGCTGACATACCCTGTTCCACTGACGCGGATGTCCCTCGATGCCGCAAGTCAGAAAGAAAGGCTAAGTGGACAACAACCTACTTTCTGAAGAAGACCAACCAAATTGATCCCACACCGTCAAGTATGCTGCCCAAGACTTAGGAGACAGGGATCTCTCAATCAAGTCAGTCAAGTTCCAAAACTGAGGTTCCAGAATAATTCAGGGCCCTCCACAAGCTTCTGCCTCAGCAGTCACCTCCTGAAATTCATCCTCCTGGAAGCGAGAAAAAGACTCAGCAATATATTAGACACACCTGGCACCTGCACCCAAACAAATATTAAATTCCAAGCAATGCAGAACCAACCGTCGCAATAAAGCCCATCCCAGTAGAGTACCCAAAGATAACTGGTTAAGGACATGAACCACACTAAGTTTTTTTTCATGGAAAAGAACCTGCTTCTTTGCCAAAGCTGAGACCCAGAGCTTGGCCGACACTACAATCGGGAATAGCACCAAAAAGGAATCTGACCACGCCAACGGCCCGCACATCATAGCCCTCAGAAAAAAGCACCAAAACCAACTGAGTTGCAGCCTCCGTAAACAGCTCAAAGGCCAAGTTAGACACTGTTTTACTGCGCCAAAATGTTTGACCATTGTAACCCATGAGGAACAAAACTGCAAACTCCCAAAAGGCAAGTAAAGTTAAAAGGTAGATGAATACCAACCACAGTCAAGGAAAGTAAGTGACTAAAAGCACGCCCCATGGGCATGACTTACAGCCAAAAATCAAATGGCCCTGTTGGGATTGCAAAATTCAAATAGCCCAATAGGGAGCCCCCTAGATATGACACGAGATATGACAACCTGAAGCTTAGTCTGTATCTAAATCCCCAGGAAGAAAAAATCGTACTAGTTGGAACCCCAAAATCCGCCACAACCCTATGAAAGTGAAACAACAAGTCCGTACAAACCTGAGAACCCGACTAGTGCAGAAAGAGAAAGACAAACCACTACACTGTGATGAATTAGAAAACCGACAAACAAGAAGTAGTTGAGATAGTGAAGGAGGGAAGAACAGCCCGACACCCACGCCACGATCCATTCCAACAAGGAACTGAAAACTTAAAATATACAAAACAAGAAATCGAACAACCCATGAGAAGGCACATGTCGAAGAAAAATCACCCTGAAACTGACACCCCATCAGATGAAAACAATCTGGGTGACCTGGCAGCACACGAAAAGCCGACTGGATATCAGACGTCGCCAACAGGGCCCCCGGGTACTACTCCACAAACCAAATCCAAAGCCCGATCAAAAGAAGCGTATCACACCCGAAAGTCCTCCTTTGAAATCCCATCATGAACCGAGGACCCCGACGGATAAGACAGATTTCCTACAGCTCCACCTCCTTCCCTAGCTCGGCTGCCAGGACCCCCTCCTTACCCCGAACCGAGGACAGGTTAGGCACAACGACGCCTCCCCCGATGGAGTAAATGGGAATGCTTGAGACAGAGTGAGAGCCATGGCACCTGTCTTTCTGCCCTTAATGGTGTCCTCTCCCCAAGGAATGTAATCCTTGGACTCCGACATTGGGTGGGGTTTTCACCTCTTAAAACAACGGACGGCTGGGTGAGCCCCACCACAGTGGGAGCACTCATGCTTAAACCTACAACTGCTGTACCCTCTCCGGTGGCTCTCGTTAAAAAGCCAACAGATGCCCTTCTTGTGACCCGCCGATGCTCCTCCGGAAGTGCCGGCGGCCGACGGAAAGTAAGAATCCGACGGACGACAGGGATTAATGTGTCTTGCACACCTAAATCCAAGTTTGGCCTAACCACTGTATTTTTTTAATTTTTTTTTTGTATTTATTTATTTTAACTGCTGGTCATATTTAAACCAGCATTGCCCCCTGTACACCTTTATAAGCCCCCCAAATCAAGTCCAGATGCAAAAAAACGTGACAGGGCCTTTTCCAGAAACCTAGCTGATAGGATGCTACCAATTCCCTGAGGTATGGGGTATCTGCTGACCTTTTCGCCCTCAGCTGCGTCACACCGACGCAGTCGATCCGCCTACTCCTTGTCAAATGGTACCAAGGATAGTAGGTCCTCATACACACCCTTAAGTATCTTTTCTCTCACCTCCAAAGACACATGTAACCCCAGGGGTGCAATGTCACAGACAGTTCCCCCTGAAGTACTCACCTCACTTGTACCTGAAGGGGGAGCCCCAGAGGGAAGCGCTGAGCCCTACGCATGTCTGCTGCCCCTGAGTCCCCCCCGAACTGCTGCCAAGCGCGAGCGCACTCCAACTCACGGTTCAGGAGAAGGGGTCTCTCTATCCCAGGCTATAATTCCGGTCCTTCTTGCTGTGAGGGTTCTGCAGTCTACCTACCTGCTGTTCTGCCAGTGGAGCGGAGGCTCACACCCCAGGGAGTTCCAGTCCATCCATGCCAGGCATGTGGAGGGGAATCCTGCATTCTTCCCTGGTGCTCCTTGGCCTCCGGTCCAGAAGCTGGTGAGATACTCCACCAGCACGTCACCACCCGCTGGCCTGCCCCACTTGCCGGGAGCCAGCTGTGCTTCTCCTCCGATTCCCCAGTCCAAGGAGCTCTGGGAATTCCGGATTCGGCGGGGGCCTGTGACATCTGCGTTGCGAGATTTGCAGATGTCACGTACGCACCCCCCGAGTTCCGGCGAGAGGTGCTCCGCACACGCCAACGTCACTTCCACAGCCACCGGAAGAGAAGGGTGAGGACTGTGGGACCTCACCTCCCCTCCGGCGCCATCTTGGGGACCGCCATCTTGCTGCCCAGGCCCAGCCCGGCCATCTTGACTTTCGCAGCACCTGCTGCCATTCCTCCGCCTCGTGCTGCCCGCATCCTGCCGCCTGGAGCCAGCCTCACTTGGCCCGGACCCTTTTGTGGTACTCCGACCCTGGACCTCCGCACTGGACTAGGGGACAGTCTGGAATGCAGTCTGGAAGGGTGGGCCTGATGTCCACTCCTAGTCTGCACTTCCTGCACCGGCCCCTCCTAAGCAGCCTGCTCGCCCTGGGCACTGTGGAGCAGCGAGTTGAAGGATTCAGCCCTATGGGTCCTCTGGAAGGCCTGCAATAGGGTAAGCAGGGCCTCCCTAGACCCAGCAGGGGTGTGGGCCATCCTGTACTCCCAGTCGAAGGTAAAATTAATTTCTGTCTTTTTTTTTTTTTTTAAAGGGGAAACAGCACTGCCAGGTTTCCTCAGCATTGTTCACCAGTAGTCTGGTAATTTTTCCCAGAATTCCATGCTTTCAACTGTAAAACCAACTGTATCCTTTTGGTTGCTATGCCAACCCCTCAGGGCAGCAGTCATGCTCCCCCCTCCCTATTCGCTTGGGGGTTGGCCTTTCTAGCACGTACTATACCCCGGACTGAAGTTGTTAGCAATATTGAAAAATCTATCTGGCATTCTATGTGAGAATTGATTTGTAATAGTGCTAACTGAGTCATTCATTTTATATTACATATTCAAGTAGAAATTAACTGAAATGCACACAGAGACACGTACAAACACATTATTACTGTACTCTCATGATAAACACTGAAATGCATTCCATAGGGTGTGAAACTAGAATTACATTCATACTTTAGTCAGCTTTCAAGAGTCTGATATAATCAAACAGGTGCATTAGAGAGTCTCTTAAGATTATTTACTTGTTCAAAAATAATACAAGTGACAGTTTTATTTTATTTTCCAAGCAAATTGTTCAATCTCCAATAAGAAAATATTATAGTAGTAAACATTTCTAGTTGGTACTAGTAAAATATCAAATATTAAGCTAGGCCGTCTTAACAAACCAATGGGATTGCACATGTATGTAAAGATGTAAAGTGTATGAAGATACACTATTTGAAGTGTTTGGTATAAGGATCATACATACATGTAAAGCAGGGCCAGATTAAGAGCCCGTTGGGCCAGGTGCTGACAATGATGATAACCTTTATTACAGAATCTTATTAACAGAAAACACTAGAACAGTCAGTCATATCTCCCAAGTATCATGTATCTTGTGGAGGTGGTCCAGGAGTGAAACTCATAGGATGCAGCTATAAGAATACACATATCCGGGGGGCGGGGCCTGGCCGCCGAGCTGGATGGACGTGGGGCACCTCGGCTCCTCTGTGAAACCCTAATATCCAGCTCAAAATTATTCTTTCCCCCCTAAAGAACACCACACAGCAGCTACTAGCAGCTACTAGAAGGCAAAGGGGACCCGAGCACAACTGTCGGCGGACATACTGACCCCCGTCCTACCGGCGAGGCTGACTGCTGGGCAGCTGGGACTGCGGCCTGCCGTGAGGCTCTGGCGGGAGATGCGGCCGGTCTCCCGCGCTTAGTCCGGCGGGACCCCCCATGCACCTACCGAGGGCCCCGTTCTCCCCCCCTGTGGGCCGGGGGGGTTATCCCGGACCCCACCGGGGATGCAGCGAACACTCAAGCCACTTGAGCATCGGAAACACAAACCCGAGACCGCATGGCAAAAATCAAGATGGCCGCCTCGCCTACAACAAGCCTAAGAACACAGGCGGTCACAGCAGAGCAACGGCGGGAGCTAAGTTTTAAGCGCACTGCTCGCAACCTTGCTAAGCCATCGGACCCACTACAGCAAGCAACCGTAGCAGATCCTCAGCCTCCTCCGAGGTCCGAAGCATGTCAGGTACTTACCTCCTGCCGCTCCACCAATCACATCAGCCAACCCAGCGCCCCACTCTCCTTATGGGCTGGGGGCCCGCAGGGAGGGATATCCAGACACCTGTCCATATACCCCTGGGAGAAACAGAGACCCTGACGGCACAAGATTCAGCCTCATGGAGAAAGCAGGACTATGGACACAAGGCACAAGCCCTCACCAGAGCTCGAGTAGTGGAGTAACCCAGTTTTTCCTAAACAAAGTTCCTCATGATTTAAGATTATATGCCTCACGATCTCTCTCACACTGTTGTCTACCCGGTGGTACAAATATACTAATACATAATCACATTGTCAGCTAGAGTACCCTGTTGATTGATCTATTCTAATCTTTCTTCCCTGACAAGTCTTTGCTTTATCATTTTGTTTTGTGCTACTATAAAAAAAAAGTGCAGTACATCTCACTGTATGCCTGTCTGTTATACCCAGCACTTCTAAAATCTTGCAACTAAACTACTACAAATGCAGACTAACCATAAAAAAAGTGCAAGTACTAACATACCCCTGATTATCGAAAATGTTATGTAAAAGCATGTGGACTACCTTTGGGGTACCCCATGCGTGTTGTTAACTCTTTTGCACTGCAAAAATAAAGAATATAAAAAAAAAAAAAAAAAAGAATACACATATCCCATGCTAATCTCTCGGTTTCATCTCACAAGCAATTATATACCCCCTAACAGCAGCATCCTGAGAAGCAGGACATCAGTGTACCGGGTAAATGGGTGGTCCCAAAAGGGCAAACATGCCTAGAAAGAGGGCGCATATGCCCAAAGACTTGGAAGCTCAGCCTGGCATTAATACATATCAGGCCACCTGACCATCATACAGGCTGGCCAACTAAGGGTGTACTATGCTGACAGTGCCCTGAGCTTGGCGCAAATACATCTAACGATGCGCTCACTCTATTCTTTCTAGGGAATGACCACTAGCACTTACTTGTCCACTCCTCTCTTTACCTTCTTACTAGCAGGCATAAGATCCTGGTATGCAGTCTGGGACAGAGAAAAGGCGGATGTAGTGAGTGAAGAAGAAAGGGGACATGACACAGAGAGACCAAAGCAGCAAGAATATTTACACAATGTGCAAAGTCAGCTTTAACTTAAAAGGATACTACAAGCACCAAAATTACTTTAGCTTAATGAAGCAGTTTTGGTGTATAGATCATGCCTCTGTAGTCTCACTGCTCAATTCTCTGACATTTAGGAGTTAAATTACTTTGTCTATGCAGCCATAGCCACACCTCCCTGTATGTGATTGACACAGAATTCCTAAACACTTCCTGTAAAGAGAAAGCTGTTGTTTAAACTCCCATTATTGCACAGTCTGTTTAATGTATAATTTCTTATCTCCTGCTCTGTTAATAGCCTATTAGACCCTGCAGCAGCCTCCTGTGTGTGTAAAATTCAATTTACAGAGCAAGATAGAAAGCATGTTAATATCTGATCCAAAATAAAACCAGATTTTTAACATGCAGGCTGTGTACATCCCTCTTTGCATACTTAACACACGTAGTAAAAATAAATATATATCAATATGACCATGTGTATATATATATATAGATATACATGACATGCGCATTGTCGTCTCTTTGGCCTATTCCAGTTATAACTAATTAACCTCCAATAAACACAGACACAAGGATTATTTGGCAAAAATATTCCACGGCTTTATTAATTATAAATATATATAAAATAAGATATAAAATTTTAGGGGTCATTGTCACCAACATTTTAAAGACATCCCCCCGATTAACATAACTAAATACCCAGACAATGACCTCAAAACATATTTACATAATACAACCATATAACAGTGTAACATATCATAAATAACATAAACATTAACACAGCCACCCAGGGCAACCATTTCCAATTGTAGGGGCATACCAAGACACCCCTACACCATTATCGTAGCCACCAAGGGCATCCCTTTCCCCTGTAGGGGCATACCAAGACACCCCTACACCATTAACATAGCCACCAAGGGCATCCCTTTCCACTGTAGGGGCATACCAAGACACCCCTACCCCATTATCGTAGCCACCAAGGGCATCCATTTCCAGTGTAGGGGCATACCGAGACACCCCTACACCCCCAGGTTCGTAGCTACCGCCGAGCTCGAACCTACCACCAAATCTAAAGGTAAGTATTCCTCCTGACCTATCCCACTTACCAAAAACCGACCTACCCCCAATTAAACTAAACCATCCCCCGCCACAGCACAGAGCTTGACCCCTCAAGCCTCCTGCGCGCCCCCACCCCGAATAAACAAAGCCTGCCTCAAACCATCCTGAAAGCCCAAATTAAGAAAATCCAAACCCACCTCAGACAAATGAACCCCATCACGCCTGAAGTATCCCGGCAACATATCCTCCAGCTCCCTGTGCCTCACTACTACCCCCCCAGATCTTTTGATAAAAATTGCCAGCAACTCATTGAACTTCCGTCTGTATCTTGCCATAGCTGCGAAATCCCTCGCATGGCGCCAATGGAAACGCGGTACCGTTTCCGACCAAACAACAACCACCCCAGGGAGCAAAGACCTCAACTTATCCACGTCCCTTTTAATCGCACAAACTAATTCCCTCTGCGGAACCAACCCAAAATCATTCCCCCCTGTGTGGAACAATATGAACTCGGGGACTTCCCCTTGCCCTATCCTCCTGAATAAATCCAAACACGTGTCTCTCCAACCATAACCACGAAAACCAAACCACAACACACGTAATACATCCAACGGAAAGCCGAGCTGCGTGCCTTGTCTCCGAACTGCAGCCCTCCGTTCAGCCCAGTAGACATATGAGTGGCCTACTATCCATGCGACTCCACCTGAAATGAAAGAAATAACTTATAACCACGGCCAACTTGAGTTGTACCGCCAAAACATCAACTTGATTTATAATAACAGGTCAGGTCGTACATATGAACGGAACCTAAGCGATTCCCATCTCCCAATTTTCTTAACCAACTCGTCCCCCAAGCCTAATCTCGCCGCCTCTGTGGCAGCCCCGATCCTGAATGAGTGGGTGCCAAATTGCGAGGGATCCATGCCCAAGCGCTCCAAACCCAACTTAAAGACCCTGGTGAATTGGAATCTCGACAACGCCGAGCCGTCAGCATGGCGAAAAAATGAACCCCGCCCCTCTGGGCGGACTTCCACATATCGCTGAGCACAGCCCACCGGGCAAGCCTCCACCTGAGGTATAGCAGACAGCTTAATCGTCCGACCTCTCCCAAAGACATCAGTCTTCGAGCGCCTTAGCCGAATAGCTACTTCTGCTACCCTCAAGTCCACGTCCTCGAACTGAAGACCCCCTTGCCTAAGCTTACTCCCACTTACAATCTCACTCACCCGAAATGCCCCAAAAAAGGCCCATACAAAAGCCACCTTAAATAGCAAGACCTCAAACAGCGAGAAACACAAACTTGGCAAGACCCCCAGTAGCTGCAGAAGCACCGTGAAAGACACCGGCCTCCTACTGTCAGGGACAGACTTCCCCTTGCGATAACCCTTAACTGCCTGCCGCACAATAAACAACTTTGTCAAATCCTCCCACCCACGGAGCTTGAAGAGAAACGCCAGTGCCGCCAAGTTCCGGCCAACCACCGCCGGGGAAGCACCCCCTGCGAACAGCCGGCAGAGCAACCATAATAGAGTCTCGAGACGTACCTTTGCCGATACCATGTCCCCTGTACAGCCTACTGCTTCGTCCCACCTTTCCCACACTTTACTATACGCTGACCACGTGCCCGGAGCCAACGAATCTCTGATCAGTCTTCCAAGCAAGATGTCCTGAGCCGCCACATCGGATCCGGACATGGCAGACCCTCCCTTTGCGCGTTCAGAGCCTCCGCCCAAAATTTTTCCCACTGAAAGCGAGAAAGAGCATCAGCAATCACGTTTAAGAAACCTGGGACATGACGTGCACGAAAAACAATGTTCAACTGCATGCAGTACAAAACAAACCGACGAAGCAAGCGGACCACTGGGACCGATGACGCTGACAGATTGTTCACAGCCTCCACAACAGCCATGTTGTCCGTAAAGAAAACCACTCTCCTATTGCGTAAAACCTGGCCCCACAAGGAGAGTGCCACCACCAATGGGAACAGCTCGAGAAAAGCCAAGTTCCGAATCAGCGGGCTGACTGCCCACCTTTCGGGCCATCTTTCCGCACACCACTGACCCGCGAAGTAGGCCCCGAAACCTACACTCCCAGATGAATTCCAACTCGGGTGACTCAATACACTTTTCCCTGAAAAAGACCTTCCCATTAAAATCCTTCAGGAAGGTTTCCCATACACCCAAGTCCTCCTTGATCGGAGCGGTGACTCTAATAAAATGATGAGGTGACCGCACTCCCGCCGTGGCTTTGGCTAGGAACCGGTTAAATACCCTACCCACCGGAATAATGCGACAAGCGAAATTCAACCGTCCCAACAACGATTGTATAGCCCGCAGTGTCGCCTTCCTTGCCCCCCGCAACTCTGAAATAGCGTCGCGCAGGGACTCCAACTTATCCGCTGGTAACCTACATTCCCCGGCGACCGTGTCAATTTCAAGTCCTAGGAAACTAAGGCAAGTAACAGGCCCCACGGTCTTGTCGCGAGCCAGAGGTATCCCAAAAACCTGGCTAACCCATTCAAGACACCGCAACCTGAAACGGCACGCGTCAGAGCCGGCCGGCCCAACACACAAGAAATCATCCAAATAATGGACCACAAACTTGGTGCCCGCCTCCTTTCTCACTACCCATTCCACGAACGTACTAAATTTCTCAAAGTACGCACATGAAATGGAGAATCCCATGGGTAAACACAGATCCACAAAATAGCTATCATCAATAAAACAACCCAGTAAGTGGTGACACATTGGGTGAATGGGCAATATATATCCGCCTTAGCCAACAATGCTCCGCGTCCTGCCTCCCTTACCAGCTCGACCGCCTGGTCGAATGATGCGTAGGAAACAGAACAGAGAGCCCCGTCAATGTCATCATTGACCGATGACCCTTTCGGGTATGACAAGTGGTGGATGAGGCGAAATTTTCCCGCCTCCTTCTTTGGCACTAAGCCTAGAGGGGAAACCCTGAGATCGGGCAGCGGAGGCTCTTTATACGGTCCCGCCATCCGGCCCAGGCGAACCTCATGAAGCAATTTCTCACACACTACATCATGATGTTCGCCTACGGAGCGCAGATTACGGAAACGAGGTGCCACAACCCGCTCCCGGAAGGGAATGATAAAACCCTTCGTAAATCCCAAACAACAAACAGGCATCCTCTCGTTTACCGTAGCTGTTTAGCCACGGGAGCATCGCGTCTACCTTCACCGGTGACCGACCCAGCGGCAGCGGATGGTGCTGAAGCACCTCCGGCTGAGCTAGTTGCTGTGGACTTACCCCACTTGAAACACCGGTTGTAACCATGCCCCCCACCGCATCCGGAGCATTCATGCTTAAAGCGGCATAAGGCACCCCACTTACATTGGCCCTCATTATAGAGCCAGCAAAATCCCTTCCTTTGCGCAGCCGACGCGGTGGAAGAGGCGCCAATGGAAACGCGGTACCGTTTCCGACCAAACAACAACCACCCCGGGGAGCAAAGACCTCAACTTATCCACGTCCCTTTTAATCGCACAAACTAATTCCCTCTGCGGAACCAACCCAAAATCATTCCCCCCTGTGTGGAACAATATGAACTCGGGGACTTCCCCTTGCCCTATCCTCCTGAATAAATCCAAACACGTGTCTCTCCAACCATAACCACGAAAACCAAACCACAACACACGTAATACATCCAACGGAAAGCCGAGCTGCGTGCCTTGTCTCCGAACTGCAGCCCTCCGTTCAGCCCAGTAGACATATGAGTGGCCTACTATCCATGCGACTCCACCTGAAATGAAAGAAATAACTTATAACCACGGCCAACTTGAGTTGTACCGCCAAAACATCAACTTGATTTATAATAACAGGTCAGGTCGTACATATGAACGGAACCTAAGCGATTCCCATCTCCCAATTTTCTTAACCAACTCGTCCCCCAAGCCTAATCTCGCCGCCTCTGTGGCAGCCCCGATCCTGAATGAGTGGGTGCCAAATTGCGAGGGATCCATGCCCAAGCGCTCCAAACCCAACTTAAAGACCCTGGTGAATTGGAATCTCGACAACGCCGAGCCGTCAGCATGGCGAAAAAATGAACCCCGCCCCTCTGGGCGGACTTCCACATATCGCTGAGCACAGCCCACCGGGCAAGCCTCCACCTGAGGTATAGCAGACAGCTTAATCGTCCGACCTCTCCCAAAGACATCAGTCTTCGAGCGCCTTAGCCGAATAGCTACTTCTGCTACCCTCAAGTCCACGTCCTCGAACTGAAGACCCCCTTGCCTAAGCTTACTCCCACTTACAATCTCACTCACCCGAAATGCCCCAAAAAAGGCCCATACAAAAGCCACCTTAAATAGCAAGACCTCAAACAGCGAGAAACACAAACTTGGCAAGACCCCCAGTAGCTGCAGAAGCACCGTGAAAGACACCGGCCTCCTACTGTCAGGGACAGACTTCCCCTTGCGATAACCCTTAACTGCCTGCCGCACAATAAACAACTTTGTCAAATCCTCCCACCCACGGAGCTTGAAGAGAAACGCCAGTGCCGCCAAGTTCCGGCCAACCACCGCCGGGGAAGCACCCCCTGCGAACAGCCGGCAGAGCAACCATAATAGAGTCTCGAGACGTACCTTTGCCGATACCATGTCCCCTGTACAGCCTACTGCTTCGTCCCACCTTTCCCACACTTTACTATACGCTGACCACGTGCCCGGAGCCAACGAATCTCTGATCAGTCTTCCAAGCAAGATGTCCTGAGCCGCCACATCGGATCCGGACATGGCAGACCCTCCCTTTGCGCGTTCAGAGCCTCCGCCCAAAATTTTTCCCACTGAAAGCGAGAAAGAGCATCAGCAATCACGTTTAAGAAACCTGGGACATGACGTGCACGAAAAACAATGTTCAACTGCATGCAGTACAAAACAAACCGACGAAGCAAGCGGACCACTGGGACCGATGACGCTGACAGATTGTTCACAGCCTCCACAACAGCCATGTTGTCCGTAAAGAAAACCACTCTCCTATTGCGTAAAACCTGGCCCCACAAGGAGAGTGCCACCACCAATGGGAACAGCTCGAGAAAAGCCAAGTTCCGAATCAGCGGGCTGACTGCCCACCTTTCGGGCCATCTTTCCGCACACCACTGACCCGCGAAGTAGGCCCCGAAACCTACACTCCCAGATGAATTCCAACTCGGGTGACTCAATACACTTTTCCCTGAAAAAGACCTTCCCATTAAAATCCTTCAGGAAGGTTTCCCATACACCCAAGTCCTCCTTGATCGGAGCGGTGACTCTAATAAAATGATGAGGTGACCGCACTCCCGCCGTGGCTTTGGCTAGGAACCGGTTAAATACCCTACCCACCGGAATAATGCGACAAGCGAAATTCAACCGTCCCAACAACGATTGTATAGCCCGCAGTGTCGCCTTCCTTGCCCCCCGCAACTCTGAAATAGCGTCGCGCAGGGACTCCAACTTATCCGCTGGTAACCTACATTCCCCGGCGACCGTGTCAATTTCAAGTCCTAGGAAACTAAGGCAAGTAACAGGCCCCACGGTCTTGTCGCGAGCCAGAGGTATCCCAAAAACCTGGCTAACCCATTCAAGACACCGCAACCTGAAACGGCACGCGTCAGAGCCGGCCGGCCCAACACACAAGAAATCATCCAAATAATGGACCACAAACTTGGTGCCCGCCTCCTTTCTCACTACCCATTCCACGAACGTACTAAATTTCTCAAAGTACGCACATGAAATGGAGAATCCCATGGGTAAACACAGATCCACAAAATAGCTATCATCAATAAAACAACCCAGTAAGTGGTGACACATTGGGTGAATGGGCAATATATATCCGCCTTAGCCAACAATGCTCCGCGTCCTGCCTCCCTTACCAGCTCGACCGCCTGGTCGAATGATGCGTAGGAAACAGAACAGAGAGCCCCGTCAATGTCATCATTGACCGATGACCCTTTCGGGTATGACAAGTGGTGGATGAGGCGAAATTTTCCCGCCTCCTTCTTTGGCACTAAGCCTAGAGGGGAAACCCTGAGATCGGGCAGCGGAGGCTCTTTATACGGTCCCGCCATCCGGCCCAGGCGAACCTCATGAAGCAATTTCTCACACACTACATCATGATGTTCGCCTACGGAGCGCAGATTACGGAAACGAGGTGCCACAACCCGCTCCCGGAAGGGAATGATAAAACCCTTCGTAAATCCCAAACAACAAACAGGCATCCTCTCGTTTACCGTAGCTGTTTAGCCACGGGAGCATCGCGTCTACCTTCACCGGTGACCGACCCAGCGGCAGCGGATGGTGCTGAAGCACCTCCGGCTGAGCTAGTTGCTGTGGACTTACCCCACTTGAAACACCGGTTGTAACCATGCCCCCCACCGCATCCGGAGCATTCATGCTTAAAGCGGCATAAGGCACCCCACTTACATTGGCCCTCATTATAGAGCCAGCAAAATCCCTTCCTTTGCGCAGCCGACGCGGTGGAAGAGGCGCCAATGGAAACGCGGTACCGTTTCCGACCAAACAACAACCACCCCGGGGAGCAAAGACCTCAACTTATCCACGTCCCTTTTAATCGCACAAACTAATTCCCTCTGCGGAACCAACCCAAAATCATTCCCCCCTGTGTGGAACAATATGAACTCGGGGACTTCCCCTTGCCCTATCCTCCTGAATAAATCCAAACACGTGTCTCTCCAACCATAACCACGAAAACCAAACCACAACACACGTAATACATCCAACGGAAAGCCGAGCTGCGTGCCTTGTCTCCGAACTGCAGCCCTCCGTTCAGCCCAGTAGACATATGAGTGGCCTACTATCCATGCGACTCCACCTGAAATGAAAGAAATAACTTATAACCACGGCCAACTTGAGTTGTACCGCCAAAACATCAACTTGATTTATAATAACAGGTCAGGTCGTACATATGAACGGAACCTAAGCGATTCCCATCTCCCAATTTTCTTAACCAACTCGTCCCCCAAGCCTAATCTCGCCGCCTCTGTGGCAGCCCCGATCCTGAATGAGTGGGTGCCAAATTGCGAGGGATCCATGCCCAAGCGCTCCAAACCCAACTTAAAGACCCTGGTGAATTGGAATCTCGACAACGCCGAGCCGTCAGCATGGCGAAAAAATGAACCCCGCCCCTCTGGGCGGACTTCCACATATCGCTGAGCACAGCCCACCGGGCAAGCCTCCACCTGAGGTATAGCAGACAGCTTAATCGTCCGACCTCTCCCAAAGACATCAGTCTTCGAGCGCCTTAGCCGAATAGCTACTTCTGCTACCCTCAAGTCCACGTCCTCGAACTGAAGACCCCCTTGCCTAAGCTTACTCCCACTTACAATCTCACTCACCCGAAATGCCCCAAAAAAGGCCCATACAAAAGCCACCTTAAATAGCAAGACCTCAAACAGCGAGAAACACAAACTTGGCAAGACCCCCAGTAGCTGCAGAAGCACCGTGAAAGACACCGGCCTCCTACTGTCAGGGACAGACTTCCCCTTGCGATAACCCTTAACTGCCTGCCGCACAATAAACAACTTTGTCAAATCCTCCCACCCACGGAGCTTGAAGAGAAACGCCAGTGCCGCCAAGTTCCGGCCAACCACCGCCGGGGAAGCACCCCCTGCGAACAGCCGGCAGAGCAACCATAATAGAGTCTCGAGACGTACCTTTGCCGATACCATGTCCCCTGTACAGCCTACTGCTTCGTCCCACCTTTCCCACACTTTACTATACGCTGACCACGTGCCCGGAGCCAACGAATCTCTGATCAGTCTTCCAAGCAAGATGTCCTGAGCCGCCACATCGGATCCGGACATGGCAGACCCTCCCTTTGCGCGTTCAGAGCCTCCGCCCAAAATTTTTCCCACTGAAAGCGAGAAAGAGCATCAGCAATCACGTTTAAGAAACCTGGGACATGACGTGCACGAAAAACAATGTTCAACTGCATGCAGTACAAAACAAACCGACGAAGCAAGCGGACCACTGGGACCGATGACGCTGACAGATTGTTCACAGCCTCCACAACAGCCATGTTGTCCGTAAAGAAAACCACTCTCCTATTGCGTAAAACCTGGCCCCACAAGGAGAGTGCCACCACCAATGGGAACAGCTCGAGAAAAGCCAAGTTCCGAATCAGCGGGCTGACTGCCCACCTTTCGGGCCATCTTTCCGCACACCACTGACCCGCGAAGTAGGCCCCGAAACCTACACTCCCAGATGAATTCCATCTCGGGTGACTCAATACACTTTTCCCTGAAAAAGACCTTCCCATTAAAATCCTTCAGGAAGGTTTCCCATACACCCAAGTCCTCCTTGATCGGAGCGGTGACTCTAATAAAATGATGAGGTGACCGCACTCCCGCCGTGGCTTTGGCTAGGAACCGGTTAAATACCCTACCCACCGGAATAATGCGACAAGCGAAATTCAACCGTCCCAACAACGATTGTATAGCCCGCAGTGTCGCCTTCCTTGCCCCCCGCAACTCTGAAATAGCGTCGCGCAGGGACTCCAACTTATCCGCTGGTAACCTACATTCCCCGGCGACCGTGTCAATTTCAAGTCCTAGGAAACTAAGGCAAGTAACAGGCCCCACGGTCTTGTCGCGAGCCAGAGGTATCCCAAAAACCTGGCTAACCCATTCAAGACACCGCAACCTGAAACGGCACGCGTCAGAGCCGGCCGGCCCAACACACAAGAAATCATCCAAATAATGGACCACAAACTTGGTGCCCGCCTCCTTTCTCACTACCCATTCCACGAACGTACTAAATTTCTCAAAGTACGCACATGAAATGGAGAATCCCATGGGTAAACACAGATCCACAAAATAGCTATCATCAATAAAACAACCCAGTAAGTGGTGACACATTGGGTGAATGGGCAATATATATCCGCCTTAGCCAACAATGCTCCGCGTCCTGCCTCCCTTACCAGCTCGACCGCCTGGTCGAATGATGCGTAGGAAACAGAACAGAGAGCCCCGTCAATGTCATCATTGACCGATGACCCTTTCGGGTATGACAAGTGGTGGATGAGGCGAAATTTTCCCGCCTCCTTCTTTGGCACTAAGCCTAGAGGGGAAACCCTGAGATCGGGCAGCGGAGGCTCTTTATACGGTCCCGCCATCCGGCCCAGGCGAACCTCATGAAGCAATTTCTCACACACTACATCATGATGTTCGCCTACGGAGCGCAGATTACGGAAACGAGGTGCCACAACCCGCTCCCGGAAGGGAATGATAAAACCCTTCGTAAATCCCAAACAACAAACAGGCATCCTCTCGTTTACCGTAGCTGTTTAGCCACGGGAGCATCGCGTCTACCTTCACCGGTGACCGACCCAGCGGCAGCGGATGGTGCTGAAGCACCTCCGGCCGAGCTAGTTGCTGTGGACTTACCCCACTTGAAACACCGGTTGTAACCATGCCCCCCACCGCATCCGGAGCATTCATGCTTAAAGCGGCATAAGGCACCCCACTTACATTGGCCCTCATTATAGAGCCAGCAAAATCCCTTCCTTTGCGCAGCCGACGCGGTGGAAGAGGCGCCAATGGAAACGCGGTACCGTTTCCGACCAAACAACAACCACCCCGGGGAGCAAAGACCTCAACTTATCCACGTCCCTTTTAATCGCACAAACTAATTCCCTCTGCGGAACCAACCCAAAATCATTCCCCCCTGTGTGGAACAATATGAACTCGGGGACTTCCCCTTGCCCTATCCTCCTGAATAAATCCAAACACGTGTCTCTCCAACCATAACCACGAAAACCAAACCACAACACACGTAATACATCCAACGGAAAGCCGAGCTGCGTGCCTTGTCTCCGAACTGCAGCCCTCCGTTCAGCCCAGTAGACATATGAGTGGCCTACTATCCATGCGACTCCACCTGAAATGAAAGAAATAACTTATAACCACGGCCAACTTGAGTTGTACCGCCAAAACATCAACTTGATTTATAATAACAGGTCAGGTCGTACATATGAACGGAACCTAAGCGATTCCCATCTCCCAATTTTCTTAACCAACTCGTCCCCCAAGCCTAATCTCGCCGCCTCTGTGGCAGCCCCGATCCTGAATGAGTGGGTGCCAAATTGCGAGGGATCCATGCCCAAGCGCTCCAAACCCAACTTAAAGACCCTGGTGAATTGGAATCTCGACAACGCCGAGCCGTCAGCATGGCGAAAAAATGAACCCCGCCCCTCTGGGCGGACTTCCACATATCGCTGAGCACAGCCCACCGGGCAAGCCTCCACCTGAGGTATAGCAGACAGCTTAATCGTCCGACCTCTCCCAAAGACATCAGTCTTCGAGCGCCTTAGCCGAATAGCTACTTCTGCTACCCTCAAGTCCACGTCCTCGAACTGAAGACCCCCTTGCCTAAGCTTACTCCCACTTACAATCTCACTCACCCGAAATGCCCCAAAAAAGGCCCATACAAAAGCCACCTTAAATAGCAAGACCTCAAACAGCGAGAAACACAAACTTGGCAAGACCCCCAGTAGCTGCAGAAGCACCGTGAAAGACACCGGCCTCCTACTGTCAGGGACAGACTTCCCCTTGCGATAACCCTTAACTGCCTGCCGCACAATAAACAACTTTGTCAAATCCTCCCACCCACGGAGCTTGAAGAGAAACGCCAGTGCCGCCAAGTTCCGGCCAACCACCGCCGGGGAAGCACCCCCTGCGAACAGCCGGCAGAGCAACCATAATAGAGTCTCGAGACGTACCTTTGCCGATACCATGTCCCCTGTACAGCCTACTGCTTCGTCCCACCTTTCCCACACTTTACTATACGCTGACCACGTGCCCGGAGCCAACGAATCTCTGATCAGTCTTCCAAGCAAGATGTCCTGAGCCGCCACATCGGATCCGGACATGGCAGACCCTCCCTTTGCGCGTTCAGAGCCTCCGCCCAAAATTTTTCCCACTGAAAGCGAGAAAGAGCATCAGCAATCACGTTTAAGAAACCTGGGACATGACGTGCACGAAAAACAATGTTCAACTGCATGCAGTACAAAACAAACCGACGAAGCAAGCGGACCACTGGGACCGATGACGCTGACAGATTGTTCACAGCCTCCACAACAGCCATGTTGTCCGTAAAGAAAACCACTCTCCTATTGCGTAAAACCTGGCCCCACAAGGAGAGTGCCACCACCAATGGGAACAGCTCGAGAAAAGCCAAGTTCCGAATCAGCGGGCTGACTGCCCACCTTTCGGGCCATCTTTCCGCACACCACTGACCCGCGAAGTAGGCCCCGAAACCTACACTCCCAGATGAATTCCAACTCGGGTGACTCAATACACTTTTCCCTGAAAAAGACCTTCCCATTAAAATCCTTCAGGAAGGTTTCCCATACACCCAAGTCCTCCTTGATCGGAGCGGTGACTCTAATAAAATGATGAGGTGACCGCACTCCCGCCGTGGCTTTGGCTAGGAACCGGTTAAATACCCTACCCACCGGAATAATGCGACAAGCGAAATTCAACCGTCCCAACAACGATTGTATAGCCCGCAGTGTCGCCTTCCTTGCCCCCCGCAACTCTGAAATAGCGTCGCGCAGGGACTCCAACTTATCCGCTGGTAACCTACATTCCCCGGCGACCGTGTCAATTTCAAGTCCTAGGAAACTAAGGCAAGTAACAGGCCCCACGGTCTTGTCGCGAGCCAGAGGTATCCCAAAAACCTGGCTAACCCATTCAAGACACCGCAACCTGAAACGGCACGCGTCAGAGCCGGCCGGCCCAACACACAAGAAATCATCCAAATAATGGACCACAAACTTGGTGCCCGCCTCCTTTCTCACTACCCATTCCACGAACGTACTAAATTTCTCAAAGTACGCACATGAAATGGAGAATCCCATGGGTAAACACAGATCCACAAAATAGCTATCATCAATAAAACAACCCAGTAAGTGGTGACACATTGGGTGAATGGGCAATATATATCCGCCTTAGCCAACAATGCTCCGCGTCCTGCCTCCCTTACCAGCTCGACCACCTGGTCGAATGATGCGTAGGAAACAGAACAGAGAGCCCCGTCAATGTCATCATTGACCGATGACCCTTTCGGGTATGACAAGTGGTGGATGAGGCGAAATTTTCCCGCCTCCTTCTTTGGCACTAAGCCTAGAGGGGAAACCCTGAGATCGGGCAGCGGAGGCTCTTTATACGGTCCCGCCATCCGGCCCAGGCGAACCTCATGAAGCAATTTCTCACACACTACATCATGATGTTCGCCTACGGAGCGCAGATTACGGAAACGAGGTGCCACAACCCGCTCCCGGAAGGGAATGATAAAACCCTTCGTAAATCCCAAACAACAAACAGGCATCCTCTCGTTTACCGTAGCTGTTTAGCCACGGGAGCATCGCGTCTACCTTCACCGGTGACCGACCCAGCGGCAGCGGATGGTGCTGAAGCACCTCCGGCCGAGCTAGTTGCTGTGGACTTACCCCACTTGAAACACCGGTTGTAACCATGCCCCCCACCGCATCCGGAGCATTCATGCTTAAAGCGGCATAAGGCACCCCACTTACATTGGCCCTCATTATAGAGCCAGCAAAATCCCTTCCTTTGCGCAGCCGACACGGTGGAAGAGGCACCGACGCCAGCCCCCCCTTGAAAGGGAGTCGCCTTCTGGGACATCATCAGCTTCATCCATAACGGTAGGTCCATCTGATCCCACCTCATCCCTGGATTAGCTGATAGCCTCTGGCGAAACTGCTCGTCATACCGCCACCAGGCTAGCCCCCCATAAGTGCGGTAAGACTCCCACACCCCATCTAAGTAACAAAACAGTTGTGAACATTTTTCAGGGGCCTTTTCCCCCAGTACATTCGCCAGTATGCAAAATGCTCGTAACCAATTCCCGAAAGTTTTCGGGATTTTCCTATACCTACGCCGCTTTTCCTCCTCCTCTTTCTTAGCGTCCTTTTTGTCCTCTTCCTTCAAATCTAGGTACTCATCTAAAGGGAGAAGGGAGAAGATCTCCACAAATTCACCCTTCCACAACCTTTCCTTAACTTCCACCTTAAGGTGACACCCTAGCGGACCCGCAAACGACACGTGTACATTCTGCCGTGCTGCATCCGGAATCTCCCCCACTAGCGTGTCCCTCTCCGCAGCCACTTCTGTGGCTACTGACCCCGCTGACGCTGCTGCCAACTCACCTGCCCCGCTCCCCGCCCGCTCGGAGACCGGAATCACCCCCGACCCCAAACCCGACGATCCTGGCAACCAAGCCCTGCTAAAAGAAGCCCCCTTATCCAGCCCTGAACTCCAAGATGTAAGGAATGATTTTAAACCCTCTAATAAATCTCCTGAGTGTGGTGTACTGTGCAACTCACCGACCAAACCCCGTGGTGTTGCTGATCCTGGGGCTGCATCCCGAACTCCGCCATGCGATGGGCCTGGCGATGCTGCTGCGAATTCTCCGCCATCCCTAGGCCTCCTGCGGCCCGCTGACCCGACTTCCAATGACCTGTGGACGAAAGAAGCACAACTGGGGAGGCCGTCTTCAGAACCCAAATCCTCCCTAACCTCAACCCTTGTGCTTCTATGCGTACTGCTACTCCTGGCCTGCCGGCCCTTTCTGCCACACCTGTCCCCGGACGAACTTCTGTCCCGCCTGTCAGGAGAGCCCCCGCTCGCTGACCTGGATGCACTCCCCCGCGAGACTGGAGCCCGAACGGGTGAGCCGCGGTAACGCCCAACCGAAGACTCCCCGCTGCTGCTGCGCTGTCTGCTCCACCGGTTACTCCTGGAGCGATGACGAGATCCCCTATCACCCCCCCTGTCTCTGCGCCAACTAACGGGGCTGTCCGACCTATCCTGAGCGCGGCCTTCCCTGCCCGCCCGCTGATCTGTCGGCCTACAGCGCCCCATCTCTGTGCCAGTTCTGGAGGGGGCCATGCCACTGCCTGCTGTGACCCCGCCACCCGTCACCAGCGCCCTATGATCAGTCCTATTGCCTGTCACCTGCGGCCGCTGCGCTGATGGAAGGGGTGCTTGCGGCCTAGCCCTCGCTTGCTGCAACCCGCTGCGTGCTCTGGGTGCCACCCTACCTGCCCTGGAATGGGTGGCAGGTGCTGACTGTCCCCTGCTGTCCAAGCCCTTACTGGCTGCCCCATCATCAGCGGAACCTGAACGGGTTAAGAGGGCCTCATTTGACAACCCCTGTTTTTTACCCCTTTTTGCCCTAACTGACCCAGGGGGCGACTCACCGCGATTACTCTGTCCTGCGGGCTGCTCCCTGCTCCCAACGGGGCCCGCTGCTGGTAACGAGCCCGCTGCCTCTGCGTTCCTCGGCGCCATCTTGTCCTGACCGCACACCTCAGATGCTGCTTGCCAACCTTGGTGCGTGGTCGCCCCCGGGCCGCTACCTCCACGGATCCTAGCCCGGCCGCCACTTCTCCTGTTGCCGGTCCCTGTCCTGCCTGCTGACGGGCTGCGACTCCTAACCGCGCCAGCACCGGCATCAGGGCTCAAGCGTTGTGGAGGCCTGGTCCGGCGCGAAGTCCTCCGCGCCGGCGCCGCTGACGGACCCGCCATGCTCAGTGCTGCCCCCAGCTGCTGCTCCATCCAAGCTGTGCCATGCTGCCGGATTGCCGCCTTCACGCCCTCGAGGATCGCTGCCATATCACTCTCAGCCACGGAATCCATCTGGAAAACAAAGAAGAAGAAATCCCAACCAGAAGCCAGCAACAGCTAACAACAGGTAAAGATTTCAAATTAAAATGGAACCCAATTTTAAAATGGCGAATATTTATATGACTAAGCCACTCCCCTTTTACCAATTGACCAATCAAGTAACACTCCTCCATAGGCCTGCCTCCTAGCTCTGTCAAGGCCCATTCCACCTAGCTTTGCTTATTCCATGGGCTTCATTTTTTGTATCAACGAGCCTATTCCATGGGCATAAACTTTATAATCTAATTGTTTTATAGTTTTTATTTTTCTTTCATTTCCTACATTATACTGTTCTGTGTTCCTTTACCTACTCCTCAACTACTTGTTTTCTCTTTCAAATGGTCACAGTATTCTAATAGCCATACTATCATCAGAATGTGTGCCAATATTCCTTTTTCCAAATAAAAATATGGTATTTTACAAACTGTCTTGTTTTAAAATGTGAAGTTGCATGTTTTAATATCAGAAATTGGTATTTAATTTGTATTTTCTTAGTCTTAAAGTGCTCATATCAAATACCAAATCATCATTTGCTTTTTTTTATTTCCTTTTTATTTATTATTATTTTGAAAAACACACATAAATGAGGGTACAGAAAGGAAGAAGGGGGAACTAATTTGTCGCACCTCCCATTAACAAACAATATGAATGTACGGTGAATCTCATTATGTCAAGCAGACAAGTACTTAAGTAAAGTGTCCATCCCTACCTCCTAAGTGGATATCACTGCTCTACAGTGTAACCTATAACATCTGTATCATCAATAATAAATATGTTGTACAAAAGGGGAAAAATGGGGGGGTGGGGGAGGATGGAGGGGTTGAGTATGTCATTTAACCTCTGAGTCTGATCTAAAAACAACTATCTATTTATAATGGGTCTCTCCAATATAGTAACCAAGGTTCCCAGACCTTAAGGTAATGCTCTATCTTCCCGTGGACTGACCAATGGATTTCTTCATTTCCCTCATTTTCTCAACTCTCTGGACCCATTGTTCTCTGGTCGGTACAAGGGGCTTTCGCCATTGCACCGGGATCAGAGCATTTGCTTCGTCCAGTATAAGGTTCAGCAATTGATGCTTGTGTTTCTCGTGGAAAGAAGAGGGCCAACCCACAATATCTGGGACTGGGTTAACTGCGTAGACATAGGTAAGATCTTATGTATGTCTGCTAGGACTTGCTGCCAAAATAATCTGATGTGTGTACATTGCCACCAGATGTGTTCCATATCTCTCTTCTCGGCATTGCACCTCCAACATTGACCACTAACCGTTGGCCAATATTTGTGCAGTTGAACTGGGGTCCTGTACCATCTAGTGACTCTTTTAAAAAAGGATTCCTTTCTAGAAATGCTCACAGGGGTTTCCATCCCCATTTTAAGGACATATGACCAATCCCTATCAGTCAAGTGAATATGAAGTCCCTGCATCCACTTCCTTTGGAAGGAGGGCACCTGCCCATCCGTAGCGCCTCTCTGTATTAAGTGATATATGCTGGAAAGATAGCGTTTATGTATTTCCCCTGGACCACACAGTAGCTCAAATAGAGTTTTATCCCTCGGTTGCTAGTGTGGTAGCACTGAGTGGTTTATAAAAAAAATTAATTGAGAAACTCTCATTATGTCTAACAGTGTCACCCTTCAATTCGTTTGGATAAAATCCATTATCTTTGGAGGGACCTCCTCCGTCAAGACCATGGTTATATTTGGGTCCGGGACCCCCGTTATTCTACTTAATAAATTACTACCATGTCCATTCTGAAAATCGGGGTTAAATGCTACAGGGAAGTATACAGATAAACCGGGGGCCAATCTCCGGGCTTCTTTAAAGCGTCTCCAAGTTTGTAATTGATTTAATTATCCTCCACTCGGTTCTATCAGTGAGGGCAAAGGGGCGGAGCTAATTGTCAGACAGGGCGGAGTTAAGCAGCAGGCGGGGGCGGGGCTGAGGCCCAAATCTGCTGCCTGGTAAGTCCATGCTCTCCCATATAATGCCCCAGTGCCCCTGCTACCCCATATAATGCCCCAGTGCCCCTGCTCCCCATCTACAACAGTGACCCCCTGCTCTCTCATATAAAGCCCCATCACCCCTGCCCTCCCACCTAATTCCCCAGTGCCCCCTGCCCCATCTAATGCTATAGTGCCGCTGCTCCCCATCTACCCCAGTGCCCCTGCTTCCCCGTCTACTGCTACAGTGCCCCTGCTCCCTATCTACCCAAGTGTCCCAAACTATCCCAGTGACCCTGCTCCTCATCTACCCCAGTGTAGCGTTACTTACCTTATCCGAGGGCCGGCCGCGGTCCTCTCTTCGAGCCGCGCGCGGCTCATCTGACTCTCCTAACAGGAAGACGGGCAGTGACCGCGAGATGCGGTCACGTGTCCCGCCTGCAGCTAAGAGCGCGCCGCGAGTCTCGGGCGCGCTCTTAAAGAGACAGTGGGAGCCTAAATTGCAAAAAGGCTCCCATTGGCTCCTGTCATGCCAATCACCCCATACACTTACCTGTTTGGGGTGTGGAAGTGACAGGAGCCAATCACATTAGTTTGAAGGCTACTTATACTCACCCTTTTCCCTTAGTTCCTTGCCCTATCGTGGTTTCTGCTACAGTTCCCTTTAGTGCTTGTTGTGTTCAGTTGTGTTTCTCCGTATTTGACCTTGGCTTTGTATTCTGACTTCGTTTTCGCTTTATCCTTGTCTGTACTGTTTGCCGGCTTGCTGATTCCTGTGTACCAGACCCCGGCTAGTTCTCGTTTACGCTGTCTCTTTGTGCCCTTGACCTCGGATCGTTCCTGACTCTGTACTTCTCCTATTACGTCGAGTCCGGCCACTCTAAGGTCCGGTAGACGTATCTCTCCTCTGTGCTGTCTTCTGTTTAGCTGGATCCTGCGTGTAGGGGTATATACTCGTTACATTACGATAGGGCCATGGACCCCGCAGATTTAGCTCAAGAGATGGCGTCCCATGAGGCTAGATTTGTAGAGCAGGATCACCGTATGGATCAGATAGCTCAGGCTCTCCAGACGCTCTTAGCTAGAACCATTCCAGCAACCGCACCTAACCCTCCTACACCCCTGCTTCCTGAAGTATCGACTGTGCCTAATGCTACGGCCCATTTAACGCCTCCTCCTAGGTATGGAGGGGATTCTAAGACATGCAGAGGGTTCATTAACCAAATAGAGTTTCATTTTGAGATGTATCCACGTTCAAAAACTAAGCCCAAATTTTGTGTTTTCCTTTAGGATCATTAAAAGGTAGGGACTTCCCTCCCCCATTACTCTCCATTTGGGCTTAGTTTTTGGCCCTTCCTCTTTCCTCTATTCTACTGTTATCTAAGGGTTATTCCCTATGTTGGGAGAGTAATTTTGAAGGCCTCTGGCACTGATTCATTGGCCACTTTATCTGACCTCTGAATCGGCGCCATTATTACTTTATTTATGTATCCACGTTCATTTCCCACAGAGAGGTCTAAAGTTGGGTTCTTTATGCACCAACTTACCGACAAAGCACTTGAATGGGCAAACCCTATTTGGGAGGCTAATGGACCTATGGTGCATGACTTTCACAGTTTCCTTACAGCTTTTCGCAGAACTTTTGACACTATGAAAAGGTCTAAGAATGCCGCAAGAGCATTAATGAGGGTTAAACAGGGTTCTAGGTCTGTGGCTGATTACGCTATACAGTTTCGTACCCTTGCCTCACAGGTAGATTGGACCAACAATAGGTTAACTACTGCCTTCATGGAAGGCTTATCAGACTCTATATTGGATGAGGTAGCAGCTAAGGAGCTTCCTGTTGCCTTAGAGGACCTTATTGACTACCTCATCGATATAGATAATAGGATTCGTGACAGGCTCTATACCAAGAACAGGAATAGACGTTTTGTTACACCTATTCACCCCAGAGTTAATACACCGGAGAGTGTAAAAGTATCTGAAGAGGAACCCATGCAATTAGGGGTTGCCAAACTCTCTGATAATGAAAAATTACATAGGAGAAGGGAGGGACTCTGCCTATATTGTGGTAGGAGAGACCATATGGTAAAGGAGTGTCCTTTGCTCCTGGAAAACTCTCGCACCTAAGACCTTATAGGGGACTGGCCTTGGGTGTGATTTCTAAGTCTCCTACATTGCCTCCTAACCGACTGCTTCTCCCTGTTTCTTTACATATGGGAGAGAGTTGTATAGTTGAAAATATATACGCCCTGGTTGACTCTGGGGCAGCTGAGAATTTTATAGACTCTGGTTTTGTAAAGAAAAACAATATTCCCATCAGGGAGAAGGAGATACCCTTGGCCGTTGAGGCCATAGATGGTAGACCATTGATATCTCCAGTTGTTACTCACGAGACTGCACCGCTACACATGTACACAGGGGTTCTACACTATGAAACCATTCGGTTCCAGGTCATCACCTCTCCCTCTTCACAGTTGGTGTTAGGGTATCCATGGTTACGTGCCCACAATCCCATTTTTGACTGAGAGACAGGGCAGATAAAATCATGGAGTGAAGCCTGCCATGAGTCATGTACTATTGAAGTCACGCCTGTGAATTCTATTAATGTTCCTACCATTCCTCCTTTGTCTACGGCTATACCCTCTCAGTATTTATCTTTAAAGACTGTCTTTGATAAAAGAGAGGCTGACAAATTACCGCCTCACAGACCCTACAATTGTGCTATTGACTTGTTGCCTGGCACTATACCTCCCAAGGGCAGGGTGTACCCTCTATCGGTTCAAGAAAACCGTGTCATGGAGGAGTACATTAAAGAATCATTAGACAAGGGATTTATTAGGAGATCCTCTTCTCCGGCTGGAGCGGGGTTCTTCTTTGTATCAAAGAAAGAAGGTGATTTAAGACCTTGCATTGATTATAGAGGTCTTAATAAAATCACCATCAAAAATGCTTACCCTATAGCATTAATAACAGAATTGTTTGACAGGCTCAAACATGCTACGGTATTCACCAAATTAGATCTTAGAGGAGCATACAATTTGATACGTATAAAAAAGGACCACAAATGGAAGACAGCCTTTAACACTAGGTCAGGTCATTATGAGTATACCGTCATGCCATTTGGGCTTTGCAATGCCCCAGCAGTATTCCAAGAATTTATTAATGATGTCGTAAGGGACTTTATTCACTCATTTGTTATTGTGTACTTGGATGACATTTTAATATATTCTACAGACTTACACACTCATCACAGACATGTTACGACAGTTCTGAAGACCCTTCTTGCTAATGGTCTTTATTGCAAACTAGAAAAATGTCTATTCGACCAATCCGAGGTCCAGTTTTTAGGGTATTTGATTTCCGCTAAGGGTTTTCGGATGGATCCCCAGAAGCTCGCTGCGGTCATAGAATGGCCTCTGCCGCAAGGTCTGAAAGCCATCCAGCGTTTTCTGGGTTTCTCTAATTATTATAGACGTTTTATCAAAGGTTTTTCGTCTATCGTAGCACCTATTACTCGTATGACTAAAAAGGATGGCAATACACGTGCCTGGTCTACCGAGGCACTTCAGGCTTTTGACTTTCTTAAGACTACGTTCGCCTCTGCACCTATTTTACAGCATCCTGTCCCCTCATTGCCATATATACTTGAGGTTGATGCTTCCGATATAGGGGTAGGTGCTGTCTTATCCCAAAAAGAGTCTCCTGACAAGCCATTGCATCCTTGTGGCTTCTTTTCTAAACAAATGTCCAAAGCAGAAAGGAATTATGATGTGGGTAATCGCGAACTCCTTGCTTTCATTTTAGCACTCAAAGAATGGAGACATTTGTTAGAGGGCACTAAGGATCCTATCCTCATATTTACGGATCATAAGAACCTATCCTACCTTAGCGAAGCTAAAAGATTGTCTTCAAGGCAGGCTAGGTGGTCACTGTTCTTGTCTCATTTTAATTATATAATCACCTATAGGCCAGGTGATCGGAACACTAAAGCGGACGCTCTGTCCAGACAGTTCGAGACTATTGACAAACAGGAGATTGATGTCACTCCTGTCATTCCCCCAGACAGGATAATAGCAACTACTATTTTGTCTATTTCCTCGTCCCTCTTGCAGGCCATACAAGCGAAACAAAGCATGGCACCTAGCGAGAGGCCTAATGATAAATTGTTCGTTGACGTTCCCGAGAGACGGGATATTCTGTCACTGTATCATGATACTAAGACTGCTGGACATCCTGGTATTTCCAAAACGGTGTCAGCCGTTTCTCGGTATTTCTGGTGGGATACCTTACGTAAGGACGTTCCTGACTATATAAGTGCTTGTACTACTTGTGCATGTATGAAATCCTCTCGTAGAGTTCCTTGTGGGCTGTTGCATCCGTTACCCGTTCCTGAGAGACCTTGGTCTAATCTATCAATGGATTTTATTGTTGAATTACCCCCTTCGAATGGTAACACAGTCATCCTAATGATAGTAGATCGGTTTTCCAAAATGGCTCACTTTGTGTCTCTTCGCAAGTTGCCCACTTCCAAGGAACTGGCTCTTATCTTCGCTAGAGAAGTGTTTCGATTACATGGTATTCCCTTATCTATTGTTTCTGATAGGGGTAGCCAATTTATTTCCAGGTTCTGGAAAGCCTTTTGTTCGGAGATGGGTATTTCTCTCTCATTTTCTTCCGCTTACCATCCCCAGTCTAATGGAGCTGCTGAACGTGCCAACCAGTCTCTGGAGCAGTACCTCCGTTGTTTTGTGTCTCACCATCAGGACAATTGGTCTGACCTGCTTCCTTGGGCTGAATTTGCTCGGAATAACGCCACTCATGATTCTTCCGGCAAAAGCCCTTTTTACGTTGTCTATGGCCAGCATCCCGTGGTTCTTCCGGCTGCATTCTCCTCACAGGGCATGCCAGTTCTGGATGAGCATTTGGCTGGTTTGCGTAATACTTGGGAGCAGGTTCAGCGTTCTTTGGTTGACTCTGCTGCCCGCCAGAAGGCTCAGGCTGACAAGCATCGCAGAGCGGCTCCTTCCTATGTTGTGGGGGACAGGGTTTTGCTTTCCACACGGAATATTCGCCTCCGGGTGCCTTCTATGAAATTGGCTCCCCGCTTCATTGGTCCTTATCGCATTATACATAAGGTTAATCCCGTTTCTTATGCCTTGGGTCTGCCTAAGAATCTGCGTATACCTAATGTATTTCACACTTCGTTGTTGAAGCCTTACGTACGCAACCGCTATACCCGGCATACTCCCCCTCCCCCTCCTGTCTCTGTGGAGGGTCATGAGGAGTTCGAAGTGTCTGCTGTTATTGACTCTCGTTTCCTTAGGGGTCGGCTTCAGTACTTGGTACATTGGCAGGGTAATGGGCCTGAGGAGCGCAGTTGGATTTTTGCGGATGCTGTTCATGCTCCCCGCCTTGTACGTTCTTTCCATTCACGTTTTCCTGCCAGGCCTGGTCCTGCCCGCCCGGAGGGCGTGTCCTCAGGGGGGTTACTGTAGCGTTACTTACCTTATCTGGGGGCCGGCCGCGGTCCTCTCTTCGAGCCGCGCGCGGTCCTGCAGCTGCACGAGCCGCGCGCGGCTCATCCGACTCTCCTAACAGGAAGACGGGCAGTGACCGCGAGATGCGGTCACGTGTCCCGCCTGCAGCTAAGAGCGCGCCGCGAGTCTCGGGCGCGCTCTTAAAGAGACAGTGGGAGCCTAAATTGCAAAAAGGCTCCCATTGGCTCCTGTCATGCCAATCACCCCATACACTTACCTGTTGGGGGTGTGGAAGTGACAGGAGCCAATCACATTAGTTTGAAGGCTACTTATACTCACCCTTTTCCCTTAGTTCCTTGCCCTATCGTGGTTTCTGCTACAGTTCCCTTCAGTGCTTGTTGTGTTCAGTTGTGTTTCTCCGTATTTGACCTTGGCTTTGTATTCTGACTTCGTTTTCGCTTTATCCTTGTCTGTACTGTTTGCCGGCTTGCTGATTCCTGTGTACCAGACCCCGGCTAGTTCTCGTTTACGCTGTCTCTTTGTGCCCTTGACCTCGGATCGTTCCTGACTCTGTACTTCTCCTATTATGTCGAGTCTGGCCACTCTAAGGTCCGGTAGACGTATCTCTCCTCTGTGCTGTCTTCTGTTTAGCTGGATCCTGCGTGTAGGGGTATATACTCGTTACACCCAGTACTTCTGCTCCCCCATCTAATGCTACAGTGCCCCTGCTCCCCATCTACCCCAGTGCACCTGCTCCCCATCTACCCCAGTGTCCCTGCTTTTCCCTCTAATGCTCCAGTACCCCTGCCCCCATCTAATGCTACAGTGCCCCTGCTCCCTATCTACCCAAGTGCCCCAACTATCCCAGTGCCCCTGCTCCTCATTTACCCCAATACCCCTGCTCCCTTATCTAATGTTACAGTGCCACTGCTCCCCATCTACTCCAGTGCCTCTGCTCCCCACCCACCCCAGTGCCCCTGCTCCCCGTCTACCCTAGTGCCCCTGCTCCCCATCTTCCCCAGTGCGCTGGCTCCCCATCTATTGATATAATGCCCCTGCTCCCCATCTACCACAGTGTCCCTGCTCCCCATCTACCCCAGTGCCCCTGCTCCCCATCTACCACAGTGTCCCTGCTCCCCATCTACCCCAATTCCCCTGCTCCCCATCTAAAACCCTGCTCCCCTATCTACTGCTATAGTGCCCCTGCTCCCTATCTACCCCAGTGCCCTTGCTCCCCGTCTTCTCCAGGGCCACTGCTCCACCATCTAATGCTACAGTGCCCCTGTTCCCCCACCTACTGCTATAGTGCCCCTGCTCCCCATCTGCCATAGTGTCCCTGATCCCCATCTACTGCTATAGTGCCCCTTCTCACCCATCTACTGCTATAGTGCTCCTTCTCACCCATCTACTGCTATAGTGCTCCTGATCCCCTATCTACTGCTACAGTGCTGACTACCTAGAACTTTGTGTGTGTCTGTGTCGCATGTGGCTGCCTGTACCTGTGTGTGGTTGTCTGCCTGTACATGTGTGTGACTGACCGTAACTGTGTGTTTGACTGTATACCTGTAACTGTGTGTCTGTGTGACTATGTGCCTATAACTGTTTGTGTGACTATGTGTCTGTAACTGTGCGCGTGTGTGTGTGTCTATGTGCCTATAACTGTTTGTGTGACTATATGCCTGTAACTGTGGGTGTGACTATGTGCCTGTAACTGTGTGTGTGAGTATATGCTTGTAACGGTGTGTGTACGTGAATATGTGCTTGTAACTCTGTATGTGATTATGTGCCTAGGACTGTGTGTATCTGACTGTGGCACTGTGTGCATGACACTCTGCAGAAATGCACACCTGCATTCACACATGGGCCTACATACATATTTTTATCTGAATACTGATCACACTCAGAAAATAAACCCTGCACAAATATCACACACATCCAATACACACATATATCACACACAGTCAATACACCAATTAAAAATATTACACACAGCCAACACATAGGATCCATATCACACACAGCCATCACGTCTGTCACCCACATGACACGGGTAGCTGTCTTCTGAGCTCTGGCCAATCAAAACGTTGCTGTGGTTTACCACAGGAAATGTGGGTAAGTGCCTGAGCTCATGAGACAGTTACTGATGCTCTTTACCCAGCACACTGGACCACCTGAGATTAGCATTAGCAAAGTATCATCACGGAAGGGGGGATGAATATTAATTTAGTTTTTTACATAATTATTTATTTAATAAATCCCCTATAGAAACGCTATGAAGATTTTTCGCACAGGGCGCCTGAAGTCCTAAGGCCGGCTCTGAAGACATATGACAGTTCCGCTAAGCTTTCCACAGCGGAAGTCTGATAGCTGCACAATTCTAAATGAATAGTATCAAGGTTCTGAAAGGTTAATAACAAGAGCAGATGAATCAGTGTTCTACTGTCACTCTTTAGACTCAAGCTTTAGGTTTTCACATATCCCTTAATCTCAATGTATTTGTTAACTCTATCTTTTTCTGTCAGTAACCAAGGAACTTGTAGATGCAGTGTAGTCGGTATTGATCTATTTTATCCAGAGCTTGTCTTTTGTAATGTTAAGACTTAATTAATGTGAATGTTTTATTGCACTTATTGAAGCAGAATCACAGGAAACACGTTTCCCTCGCAAGGTTAAATCCCATTCAACAGTTTTTATTTGCAGAAAAAGAAAACAGATCTTGATAAGCTTGAACTAGTACTGATAATATGTAACTTGCTTCACTTACCTGTTCACTACACCAAAATGACGGTTTGCGTATGGCAAGTATTAAAATATAGAAAATATATACTGGCGCTCTGTACAAAGCCTAAATATAACAGAATATAAGTACAGAATAATAATAATAGCTGCTGTACCACCAAGTGTAATCCTTCCACATACACTAATCACAAAACGCAAATACAAAAAAAGGTGTAGCGCTACATACAGATGGAAGATAATCCAAAATCTTAATAGTTGTCACTCCCAAAATAGTTGTAAAGTGGATGATATTATGGAAATATTCTGAAAGAGCGATTAAATGCTCATAGTGTAAAACTGTGATTCAATATCAATATTCTAACTTTATATAAGGAACCACTCACATATTTATGAGCTTATAACCAAGCTCAGGGATAAGCGCTCTCAGGTCCGTAAAGGCGACCTTTCCACTTCTTCAATCCAAATCGTTTCACACGATGTGACTAAAGCTGAAGCACAAAGAAATATATGGTGCAATACAGTCTGGAATCAATTTTTGCGTTGAAAATAGAAATATTTATACTCACAAGTATAGAGCCACTTTTTAGGCTCTTTGTCAACACGTTGTGTAGTTAAGGACTACACTCCTATATAGCAAGAACCAATTGCCCATTAAGCATAAGCAAAATATTTTATTAAGTATGTGAAAGCTAAAATTGTAATGGCCAATTACAATATATAAAAAACAATATACTTCAAAACAATATTAAATTAATTATATTAAAAAGGGCATAAAGGTGAATATACTGAAATCCCCAGGACGCGTTTTGCCAAAGTTCTATCGGCTTCCTCAGCTAGGTAAAAAAATTCACAATACGTTCCTCCTTCTGTCAGGAGTCCTGCTATTATACCTGGTCCATAATTTTGAACACGATGTTCAGCTGTCTTTTGGCGCGCTGATGTTGCTGCTTCTTCGGCTGGCTCTGTGTGCAGTTCAAGCCTCACTCTCATTGCCGATTACTTACGCATAAGACGTCATTCAAATACAGTCCCATTAACCTTGCGGTCTCTCAGAACCTCGATCTCCCACATCGAGTGTTTCGTATATGTTCTCAAAACCAATAAAGGGCAATAAGACAAAAGGAAAATTCTTATTGTAGATCCGAAGGTATTCTACCATAATAAAATGCAATTGAGCTTCAAACATGGCACTCACTGATATAAAAAAACGCAATATAGATAAAATACATTTGTTAAACATAAAACAATATATTTAATATACATATATATAATATGGTTTAATAACAATTTCCTAGCGATATCATACTCATGGATATATATAGCGGGGATTATACAAAGTAATCCTCACTGTTTAGGTAACATATTTATATAAAAATATCCTTCTCATGGATATATATAGCAAGGATTTACAAAGTAATCCTCACTGTTTTTGTGACAATATTTTTATAAAGATACATACATTTACTCTTACAAATGTATCCATGTTATATCCAAATAGCAAATATCTGTGTAAATTCTGAATGCTAGAGAATAAACCTCTAAAAAATTTTTTTCTTTTGACCTTTCCTCCTTGAAAGGACAATACATAATAAAAATAAAAATAAAAACTATAAAAGTAGTTTAAAAAAATATGAAATATAAAAATGTAATCTAAAAAATGACAAATTTCAAATTCGGAATTCAGACCATAGGGGATTAGGGGATTTAATTTGAAGATCCATTTCATCTCTTCTTTGCTAAGTTTCTGGTTGAAATCCCCCCCCCCCCCCCCCCCCCCAATCTTTTCCCACTCTACTTAACCCTAAAAAAATTACTGCCTAACGGAGACTGATTATGATAAGTTTTATAATGGAGAGGTAAACTGTGATTCTCAGCTCCCTTCATTATATTTCTACTGTGTTCCTCAATCCTAATATGGAGTGGCCGAGTAGTTTTGCCCACATAATTCAAACCACAAGGACATTGCATCACATAGATCACATTATTTGTATGGCATGTAATCACTTCTCTAATTGCATATTTCTTCTTCTCCTTACTCTCAAATTGTATAATTTTTCTTGTTATTTCCAGTTCTTCTACATACCAGGCACTGGCCGCAACCAAAAAAAACTTTTTCTTGCTCAAAAAACGTATCTTTCTTTTTCTTCTCCTTAATGAAACTAAATGTTAGAATGCTTCGTAGGTTTCTTACTCGTCTATGAATAAATTGGTGTTGTGGTGGTAATATTTTCTCTAACATTGGGTCCTGACGAAGAATAGGCCAGAATTCTTTTACAATTTTCCTAATTTTAAAATTATCAGTGCTATAATTACAAATAAATGGCACTCCTTCCATACTCTGCCGTGTCCAGTCCTTGTATTTTAAAAGATTATGCTGTTCTATATCTTTAACCTGTAACCTTGTTTCTTCTAATTTAATATCCTTTTTCTAAAAAGTCCTGTTTAATCTTCATTGACTGGTTGTTATAATTCTCCAAATCCATACAATTTCGCCTAATGCATAAAAATTGTCCTCTAGGGGCATTCTCCAACCAAGGAGAAAAATGGCAATTTGCCCTTTCAATAAAACTGTTAGCATCTACAGCCCTAAAAAAAATCTTTGTCTTGATTATGCCTTCTTCTATAAAAATAGTAAGGTCTAAAAAAGATATTTCTTTCTCCCTCCAGGTACTAGTGAGGCTAATCCCCCATGTATTGAAATTCAGGAAAGCTAAAAATTCCTCCAAAAGTTGGGCTCCTCCTTTCCAGATGAAGAAGATATCGTCAATGTAACGGCCATAGGTTACCAAGTTCTCCCCCCAGTCATGCCCATCATATATAAAATGTTGTTCCCAATATGACATAAATAAATTGGCATAGCTGGGGGCGAACTTAGTCCCTATTGCCGTCCCATTTGTCTGTAGGAAAAATTCTCCCCATACCAAAAATAATTGTTCTCTAGGATTAACTTAATCCCCTTCATAATGTACTCAATTTGAGTTTCCAAAAAATCTGAATTGTTGTTTAAATAATGGGCTACTGCTCTACACCCATACTCATGGGGTATGTTGCTGTATAATGATGCCACATCGCAAGTCACTAGTAAAAGATTATCTTCCCATACACAATTATTGAGTATATTCAATACTGCTATGGTATCTTTTATGTATGATTTCGTATTCTGTACCATAGGTTGAAGTTGTAGATCTATATAATAGGAAAGTCTGCTAGATATTGCATCTTTCCCTGCCACTATTGGTCTACCCGGAGGGTTAGTAGTGCTCTTATGTACTTTAGGTAAAAAATAAAAAACCGGGACCTTCGGATGCAAAATATTTATAAAATCAAATAATTTTTGGCTCAATTTAGATTCAGGGCAGGGGAGGTCTTCAATGAGCAACCGGGGTAGAGCCTTAGGTAAATGCTGGGTATCATATATATAGGTGGCCATTTTCTGTGAGGGGTTCAGCCATCTGAATAATTTCAGCTTGGAACAGCTTCCCTCCCTTTGAGATATGGTTTATGGTTTTGTGCTTCTAACTTGTGTTTCTTGTCACAGCATACGGCAAAAAAGGTCCCTTGTCAATCAGGGTTGGTCCAGCGGTCCAGTGGAAAAGGATGATCAGGACTGATCCCTCCCCTAACCTCAGTTATGATTATGGGTAATGTACGTGCCCACTGAGCCAGAAGCAGTCCTGTGGTTAGCATGGAGTTAATGTTAGGCCAGTTTTGAGGCCGGTTTGTGTATAGGACGAGCAGGGAGGGCAGGTGCCCAGGATCAGCAGAAATGGTTGGCAAGTTGAATTGGTAATGTTTATGGTTACATTATGTTAATGTATGGTGTTTAATAAAACTAATGTTATTTATTGATATTAATAAAGCTGTGGTCTGTTTGTCACCATCAACATCTTGCGTCTGTTTAGTAAGTTATGCTACTGAATGGGAATTCACATCTACACGGTCCCCACTACCTTCACACATGCTATTTGCCAGTTCACAGCAAAAAAAAATGCCTTTGAGGTGTTGTGTTCCAGGATAATGCGGTTAGATTTTTCTTGAGCTGCATAAGGTATATAAGTCCATCTGCCCACATTCTAATATATGAAGAAACTTGTTCTATGTGGAGAAAAGGGCCACCGTAGGCACTATAACTATTTGCATCCTTGCATCCTTGGCACTGTATGTTCTCTTTCACTATAAAAATAACTAATACACAAAGCTGGTGGCAACAGTAAAATATGTAAGAGACAAATGTGTTGTGTGGCATAATTTGAGTCAGGGTACCAACCCCAGGACAGCTTTGTTCTTCCCAGCTAAGCAATACTGTGCACAACTCCTGTGTCAATGTTGATTCAAGGATTTATATTCAGCGGCATCTTAATGATGTCATGTGCCATTCTTGTATTGATATTGACTTAGAGTTTCCAATCAGCAACATCATAGATATGCCATGCACCCCTAAAGTCATCATTTTTGCAAGATGTTCAACATTAAGTTCACATCTATGTATTGACGCCATGCATCATACCAGTGTCAAAAATGACTCAGAACACTATAACCTTAATTATATTTATAGGGGAAATGAAACAAGCACATCATTCTAGTTTCTCCATTCAATGAAGTTGTGGCTCCTTAATGATGATGTTCTATTTAATATAATAACATAATGACATTGTAGTCATTATATTAGTCAAGAACCGATCCATGCAGAACTCAGTTCCCTGCTGTGGTCTTTAGTTACCTAACAGTGCCTTACTGCGTGTTATTGGTTTATCTAGTTTTGACTCGGGTTTGCACCTTGAATTTGCTGATCTCTCCTCTTCCCACCTTGCTTACTCTGTAATCTTTGACTTCAGCTTGTTATTTAACCATTCTATATCTGTCCTATGAGTTAAGCCTGGCCACCTCTAAGGACCATTAATATGTGTCTTTCTCCTGTTATATATTTGCATGTTGGGACTCGGTACATTCCTGACAGTTTGTCGCTATGCACGCTCTTTGGTTGATGCCACAGGGAGCAGCAGTATAATAAATCTTGACTTGATCACTACAATACGCTCTGGTAAATGGACTGTAGTGAGAAAAAGTCAAGAACATTAGTGTACCCAGTGCACGTTATTGTAAATAAAGATATAATTTTGCTTAACCCCTTAAGGACCAAGCTTCTGGAATAAAAGGGAATCATGACATGTCACGCATGTCATGTGTCCTTAAGGGGTTAAAGTATAATGCTGCCACCCTTTTTAAAGCTGACTTTAAACGTCTCTTTCATATCCATGGGGAACATACAAATGTAGTAGATAAAACCATGAAGAAAAAAAACTTATTTTAATGGATGTACTTTTTTTTTTATAAAATGCCCTATTTATTTTTACATTTATAAGAAAGATTTAGCGAATGCTTTCATAAATCAGCTCAGACAAGGCAAAAGCAGGGCAAACATTGATAATGAAGAGGGGAAATAAAATCATTGTTCCATTTCTCCGCATGCTCTCTCTATGCTGATTGCCAGATGTATAAATCAGAACTTAACACAATGATTGACAGGGTGCTAAGATGTAGATGCCCACATCTCATAACTACATATTTGTTAAATAAAGGGATAATGAAACATAATAGTAAAATCCTGGGAAGTGACAGTCACTATTTAATATAAAAGAAACATAATCAGTATCCTTGTGCTTTTGTGTTTTATGTATGTATTATACAATAATCCACAATATTCTGCAGAACCTTTTACACTTTTATTCTATCTCCTGTGTGGGAAATCTCTAAATCTCTCTTGACTGTTCCATAATTTCCTTTTGTTAATTTTTGAAAAGCTTGTTAAAGATAAAAACAAAACAAAAAACAATATAATATTTTATTATCTTACATATTGCTTCATTCAGGATAAATTGCTATACAATTTTCTTGTTCAATGTCCTGCAGATGTTATATTTTATAATTGAGCTTTGAACTGTTGTCAGGCTACAAATTGCATAACTGCGTTAAACCTGGGTTTTATTAGCATTGTTCCTTAAGAGATTATGTAAATGAGTTTCCTTCTAATCTGTAAAATTAAATTTAATTTAAAGAAAAAGAAAACATGAATTAAAGTGAAACAGCTACCACTTAGCCCTCCGCTCCCCCACCATGATCTCCTTTCAGACATGGGTGTACAATCCTGTTTGCCCACTCTCGTCCTCAGTTCTTTGTTTAATTGCCTCAAGCAGGGCAAGTCTACTCCATGACCCCGGCATGCTGGTTTAATTGCCAACGTGCCAGTGTCACTCCATTCCTATACTCCCTAGCAAGGCAGTAACCATAGTGACCACAGTGACCTGTGCTCTGATTGCCATGGGTGGTACCTCAATTTCTCGGCATTGAGTGTCTGCCGAGGAATTGATTGACAGATGAGAGAAAAACCTATTATTTTTTAAAAAAAAGTTTTTCTGCCAATCTTTAAATTTGCTAGCAAAACTGCTAGCACAATGTATATATTAAACTTTAAGCCTTTTCAGTGCAGCCATCAAAAGTTTTAGGGCCCCTTACACAGCTCAACCCTGTGTCTGCCGATCCCTTAGTCTATTCATAGGGCTCACCCACAAGAATAAATAAAGTGGATGCACTGTGTGTATAGTGGATTCAAGTTGTGTGTGTGTATAGTGGATGCAGAGTGTGTGTGTATGTAGTGTGTGTGGTTGGAGTGTGTGAAATGGATGCAAGTTGTTTGTATTGTATGTAGTGTGTGTAGTGTATATGGTGTGTGTTGTGGATGCAATGTGTATGTGTAGTGAATGTAGTGAATGTTTAGTGGATGTAGTGTGTGTGTAGTGAATGCAGTGAGAAAGCAATATTTCTATAGTCCTCATACATAGGAATTCTCTAAAAGAGTTGGATCATTCAGTTTAGTAACTTTTCATAATTCATGATAGTAATTTTCTGTAGAGACTCACTGGTTGTGAAAAATCAGGGATTCTAAAACAATTCCTCATGAAAAATATATCTTACGGTGGCGGAGCCTGACCTCCGGGCTAACCAGATGTGGAAAGCCTGAGCTCCTAACTTTTTGACTAATTCTAGGGTATTATACCTGATTTTGGGGCTTCCACGCTACTTCCTCACTGTACCTCTGGTCAGGAAACCACGGTCTAATCGATTGCTGACTCACCAGAGTGTTACCCTACTGTCATGCCTTAATTATGATATCCTCTTACTTCCTGGTTCCACGGAGCTTAGCCACACCTCTTCATGACACGGTCTCCCTATTTAATCTGACCGCACCAGCTGATCGACGCTGGATTATTGAACTACGTTCCGTACTCACGAACCGGCTGCAACATCGTTGTGAAAGCCCTCTGTTACCGGACCGGACTGGAAGACTTCAAGTTCCCTTCGCCTTTCCTCATCCACGACTAAAGCTGAACTCTCACCATTCAGGATAAACCGCCTCTGAGGAGATCTCGGGAACCAGTGTTCTATGTGCCGGAAGCTAAGTAAAACCTCTGTGATAAGCGTTGCATCTCAAAGCTGTTATTTCCTGTCTCCAAAGTCCTTCGTTAAAACAACCTCGTTACAGCTAACTTCAACTCATACTTTGTCTCAGTTAGCTGCATCTGTCTTACTTCAGTTTAAGTCTATGGAACAGCTATTGTAACTTCTTATCACCTAATTAATTAATACTACTAAAGGACTCTTTCTGCTTCAGTTATCGTTTACTACTTAAAGCTACAATGCATATAATTGTGGACTTCAGTTATCGTTTACTACTTAAAGCTACAGTGCATATAATTGTGCACTTCAGTTATCGTTTACTACTTAAAGCTACAGTACCTGTAAATTGGAATTAAAGTCAATACCTTTTACTTTTTATAATAAATATTCAAACTATAAGAAATCTGCAGTTGTGTTCCTTCATAACAAATGTTTAGACGTGACACCTACACAGTGAGCCTGTGAGCTCTGCTGCGGCCTACTGGTCAAATGACAGGAGATGAAAGGGTCTACTCAGGGCAACATTCAAGCTGCGACACCCGCACAACCTATCGCGCGCCCTCCCAAGCCGAGTGCCATAAGAGGCTTACCTGCCTTGCATCGCTCACAAGGAAGAAGGATTACCCACAGAAAAGCGGAGGATGCCATCACAATCCTCCAACCATTCTCTGCTGTGGATAGGCTTGGACTGTCATAGGACCCAAGTCTGTGGTATATGGATGCATATCCTCACACATGCATGAGGCTGGAGGGGCTCCCAATCCTGTAAAGAAGACCAGGTGGATGGGATAGTCACAAAGCTGCGGACCGGAGTTGGCTGATCTTGAAAGGGGACTGAGGCAAGAGCCTTCTGCCACTTAATAGCAGCAGTGATGTTAATTTTGGCAAATGTCAACTACCTAGCAATTGGTTTCATATCTGTTTTCTCATTATTTATGTTTTTTTCACTAGTTCATTATTTTCACTACTTAAAATCAAGCTATTTCATAATGTCGTGGTATGGTGATATATAGTATGTTCTATGCCTGAGGTAATACCTAGTGCTTCTCTCAAGTGTCTTAGCATTGCATTATTTTCCAAGCCTCAATTTCTGTCATGAGCTTAGACACAAATGCCTAGCTTCTTTTCTATTTTATTCATAAAATTGTGCACGCAATTGTCCCACTGTTCTATATGTCGAAATGCCTGGGGAATGCTGTTGGGGCACCTCAAGTCTGTTGAATACTTATGCACAGCAAAAAAAAAACACATCTTACCAAGATGTATGAATTGCTATGAATGCTGTAATCATAGATACTATCTTATAAAATGGATGCACTCCATTGTAGTGGAGGCATGGTGTGAGTAGTGAATGCCGTGTGTTTGTGAAGCGGATGCAGTCTTGCTCAGTGAATGCAGTGTGTGTTGGTGAAGTGGATGCAGTGTGCATATATACATTTTGGAGTAGGACAGGGGTTTCTGTGGGCAGGAAGCATTTTGTAAACTAAATTATATATATATTTTATTTCATTCCCCACTCCCTGCATCGGTGCCCAGGGAGGGGAGATATTACACTTGCTGGTGGTCCGGTGGCACAGTGCATGCTCCTGCTTGGTCCATACTGAAGAGACAGGGCCAAGATTCCATGTTACACCTCCGGCAGTCAGGCAACAGCTCCGCTCTCATGAGTCCAGCATGCGTGCCATGGTAAGCTATGGCAACGTTCAAAGAGCCGCAACTTGTGAGTGGACTTTGCTGGAGGTGGATTCTCAAGTCTGCTGGCCCCCCTCGTTACTATGGAAGCCAGAAAGGGTTTGCAAATGCATATATACAGAGGTGTCTCTCTAATTAGGTGATTTAGGCAGTCTAAGTCCTTACACTGATTGGGGCTTTGTGGCTGCTCAACTCGCCTTAGGCAGACAGACCTGTTGGGTCCTCGCTCTGTGACCAAGGGCAAAACACAGAGAGGGGTGCCCTGTATGCCGCTGGGTGTGGATCCCTTCCAGGCAGGGGAGGGAGAGAGCCCAGCACCAGGTGGAGAGTTACAGACAATGTGATAGAGGCAAGATCAGCAAAAAAGAGCTGTTACCATAGCAACATTCAGACACTAGCAAGGCACCTATCACGTGGTCTGCAGCTCTGCACCTGGTGAAGCTTCAGACCGGATTGCTCAACCATCGAACCACAAGAGAATAAACGACTGAAGAAAAGGTATTTTAATGTTGGAGGCTGGCCTCTGAAACACAGCCTCCCCACACACTGTCCCCAACACTGTTGCCCTTTCCACCTCTGTTAGCCTCCCACATAGTGCACGTACATTCTGTTAGCCTCCCACCCACACACTGCACCCCACTTTGTCAGCCTTCCATACACTGTCCTGCGCGCTCTGTTTGCCTCCGACACACTGCTCCTCACTCTGTTAGCCTTTCAGATACTGTCACCCCAATCTGTCAGCCTCCTACACACTGCATCCCACTCTGTCAGCTTCCCACACTGTCACCACCCCACACTGTCACCCTCTCACACACTGCCATGCTCCCACACATGCTGTCACCCATCCATGCTGTCGCTCCTCCCCCTTCACACAATCACCCTCACATTAACTCCTCCTAATCCCTGTCGCTCTCACCCCTACCAATCATACCACACTAACCCTATAACATTAACTCACCCTAATCAGTGCTCCATCAGCTGTTCCACTGCCCTTTGCAACAGCCTGATTTAAAACGTACCCAGCCCCAGACTTGCTAGCAACACAGAGCTCCATTAGCTGTTCCACTGCCCTGTGCAACAGGTAGCCTTCTGGAGGACAGTTTCCATCCCACCTATCCCAAGCTCATGTCCTTATTTATATATAGTCTCCCACACAACTTTCATTCTCCTGAAATGACAGGTGCAAACACTGATCAGCACATGCTTCCAATTTCTTAACCCTTTAGAATACATCCCCTCTCTCCCTACAAATAGCTATATATCACACACCAATATTATATACTTTTATTTTTTTTATTTTTTTATTTTTTTGGTATTTGTGTTTTGTTCTCATAATCACACCTTATACCACTAACATGAATCCAAATATAACCATACTGCTATTTGTGATGACCCTTTTCTCACTTCAATTTTGTTCACATCACTACTGCCATAAGCACACACCTCAAACTGGAAAACAAATTATCATACCATGGCCTGCTCTGTTGCTGTAACTTGTCTGCTGAGTGCTGGTGGAGAGTTATAGAAAATAGCCCTCCTACCCCCACCTCACAAAATTATAAAGTATCCCATTCACTATATGGCCAAACAAAAAATATGTACAAATTCCTATTCTTTATGTTACTTGCCCTTGCAAATGATGTGGAGTCTAACACTGGTCCCCCAGGTAATTCTAGTCCTAATCTCCCAACTAATAAACACCTCTCTTTTGTGCACTGCAACTGGATGCACTGCAAGCCTGGTGTTCCCATTACAAACCAAAAATCATTGTACTCTTGAAATCATGGTTAACAACTAAAATTCTAGACTCCACCATTGCAATAGGAGTATTCATGTTTTAGAAATGACAGAGCAAAAAGAGGAGGAGGTATTGTTATTTATGTTGACAAGTCAATAATATTTACCCCTTTAAAAAAACTATAACTCCCTTTCTGCCTTTGATTTCCTTTCTGGCACAATTGAGATCCCTTTCAATTTAACGATCATTGTTGCTGGAATCTACTGCCCACCTAGCTCTCTGGTGCTCTCCCTTTCTGACATAGCCCAACTACTTAGTGAAACTGTAGCTCAAAACCAAAAAAGTGAACTGTTGGTTTTTAGAGGTTTTAATATTGATTGGCTGAATCCTAAAAATAATAAATTATGTACGCTGTTTAAGACTATGCAGATAACACAATTAATTTCCTCCCCAACTCGCATTAATGTTAAAAGCCAGAACCATACCTTGCTCAATTGGATTCTCTCCAGTTGTCCTGACAGAATACAGGAGGCAGGCGTTCTCCCTAACAGTTTCAGTGACCACTGTCTAGTGTACTGCATACGCAAAATAAAGGCTACTAAATCCCCTCCCAAGATTATAATCACCAGGTCTTTCAAAAAATGTAATCCAATCCTTTTTAAATGATCTCAAGAACTTGCCATGGCACAAAGTCGCTGTGCAGCACCCCTGACACTCTAAAATGGCAGATGCCATTATATGGCGGACTCCATGCACATCTAATACCAGATCTAGACTCTGCAATTAAATTTTTTCAGTCCGAGCTCTTGCGTGTTTGGAACTTGCATGCCCCTCTGCGTAAAGTGCGAATATAAGGGCCACACCTGCCCTGGGTTACAGCTGACCTCATTCAAATGTACCAGTTTAGAGAATCACTGTGGTCAAAGTTCAAGCGTGCTGGCTCCATGAACGATCACTGTACCTACAGACAATGACAAAATGCATGCACAAATAAACAAAAATGGCAAAGGCCCAATATTTAAGTGAAAATTTGAACAACAAGCTATCAAACCCAAGAAACTTTTGGAAAATCATAAATAGCATACAAACCCCCACAATCCACTTATAACCCTCCACTGTGAAAATGGACAACCAAACACTGCAACATCCCCTAGATGTAGCAAATGCCTTTAATAATTATTTTGTTGCATGTGCCACCAGCCTGGTTGCTAAGATAACAAATGACACTAATTTTTGAGACCACAAATAAAGATCAGGCCCTGCCAAATCTTCAAAATCCTCATATAGAGAAATTCAGTTTTAGACCTGTGCCTGTTAGTGTCGTTAATAAACATCTTAATAATTTAAAAATAAAAAAACATTGTGGACCAGATCAAATCCCAGTAATGTTGCTGAAGCTCAGTGCGCCAGCAATTGCTAAACCTGTCACTACACTTATCAATGAATACCTGGTGCCAGGATACATACCCAAACTTTGGAAGACTGCAAAAGTTGTACCTATCCATAAAAGTGGTGACAATACTTTGGTATCTAACTATTGCCCAATATCATTGCTCCCAGTATTGTCAAAAATCTTGGGAAAATGCATCCACACACAACTATGTGAATATTATCAACAATCAAATTATCTGACCCCTGATCAATCAGGCTTTCGTCCAAATCACTCAACTTCGACTGCCCTCTTAAAAGTTTGCAATGACATCCAAATTTGCATGGAAAGTAGACTTAACTGGGGCTATTTTCCTTGATTTTGCCACGGCCTTTGACACAGTAGACCATGGCAAAAAAAACGTCCGCTAACCTGGTTTCGATGGTATATTTCAAACCGATCGTACTGCTGTTAGCCACTAAAACTACCACTCCCAATAACCACCGCGAGCCGCGTGACGTCATTTCTTGGCGACGTACGCGACTACCGGTGCTAACAGCAGCATATGGACTATATTATCCATCACCCCTTGCGGGCCGCGTGTCACTTCCGGTTGACGTACGCGACCCACCGGAAACAGGAAGAGTGCACACACCGGACTACATTTGAATTATCAACAAACCCTATAAGAACCTGGAGGGACTTTTACCGATATTATAACTTCTGAAGAAGCCCCTATTCGGTCGAAACGCGTTAAGTACAGTGGGAGACTGGATGCTGGACTTTTATTTAGATTTTAATATTATATTTTTATGAATAAAGTTGCAGTTTTTTTCCTATTTCTCTCCCTGGTTCACTTTTTGTTCCTGGTGCACTTTGGATCCTGTCTATATCCCTTTGTGGGGATTATACCACCATAAGCTTTCATCACCAGAGCAAGTTATTGCTCTGGGAATCGTAAGTAGGATACTTATTTCTTGTTTTAATATTATTTATAATACATTCTATACCATATGCACGGCTGTGGAGCTTTGGATACTACCCTCCATCACTATATCCCAAGCTCTGCAAAGTGTGAGTTAGCCTTTTTACTGGATTTCCATTATATTATATATATATATATATATATATATATATATATATATATATATTTTACATTGACATATTGCACTATTATTTGTTTTATATTTGTATTCCCTCAAGGTATATATCCACTACCATACTGTTGGAATACCATATATGTATGTATTTATCATTTTCATAATTTACTATTTTCTACTCCTCTGTGGCGCGGTTTACCACTCTGTTTTTGCACTTTTTGGTTATTAGCAGGTATTGGGAAGTCCTGCTGGTTCACTGCTGCCTTATACTTCAACTATTTTAGTGAGCGCCTATAACCTGCTTTTTTTTATCTTAGCATTAGGGGCCTACTAAAACGACACTTTTGCACCAGGAACGCATACAAGTAAGCCATTATTTATTACATTTATTTAGAGATTGGAAGGTGTACTGCGTCTGCACAATAGACTTACATATGAATACATGGTATCTAAGAAATTAAAGAAACACTGCTGTTTGTTACTGAAATTCTACAACTTGATCTTTAACAAGAAACAATTTGTTATCTTACACTCTGTTAGCTTTTACTAATTTTCAATTATTCATTAACCTGGATACGTTTATTTGGAGAAAACATTTCTGTACTGCCATGGGAACAAATGTAAACTTAGACCCCTCAGCTTTCTCTTGGCTTCACTTCAACGCATTTTCATGGACTTAAACATCATGGGCAGAATGCATTGTGAAAAGAAAGCAGCATTAATCCACCCAGCCCGTGTGATAACATTCTTTCCACTACCAAACCCTCAGCTGGTATTCAGCTAAATGCCCAGGAATAGGTTTACAAATTCCTGCTATTGCGAATATTCGGAAAGAGCCATATTAGATGGGCCAATCCTAATAAACCACTGAGTAAGACACGTTGGTTCTACATTAGACTGAGTCATTACATTTATTTGGTATCTTGCGTAACTGGAAATGAAAACCAGTTTGCGTATAATTTTTAACCTTAGGAGTGTGTGTGTGTGTGTGGGGGGAGGGGGGGGGGGGATGGAGTGTTTGTGTATTCCTCATACCTAGTAACTCTCTAAATGAGTTGGCCCTCATACTGTTCAGTTTAATAACTTTTCATAATTCATCGTAGACATTCTCAGTAGAGACTTACTGGTTGTGGAAAAATAAGTAATTCTAAATAATTCCTCTTTTAATTTAATTCATACGAATGCCGGAAACATAATCTCGTATATCTTATTAAATGGCAAGAAGGGTTTTTCTTGCCAACCTGAACAAAAATGAATGGAATATGCCCACATGTGAGTGGATTTTTTGATTGGGCATCAAATAAGGGGTCTATGGGTCAAGAAAGGCAATTTGTCGGTTCGATATATTAAAGGAACACTCCAAGCACCGTAATTACTACAGCTGCTTCAGTTATTCTGGGGCAAGGCATGCCCCGGCACTGTGCTACTGTAAGATACCAAACCAGTTAAGTTGAGTGCTCAAAGTTAATGAGAACAGTCCTTTATCATCTGTTTCTTTACTGTACAGAGACATCTCTGGCAGATAAGGAGTGAAAGCAAAGGATGTGACCATGGGTCTATGGCAGATCAAGGAAACAGGGGTGTTGCTAAGGTCAGATATACCCCAGGGCTTGAAGTCAAAATAAAATTTGCTGACCACTTCTCTTTCGGTAGACTTCTAGATTCACAAAGGAAATCAGGCAGGGAGAGCTGTATGGGATCACTGTCTGTGGAGTTCAGGACTATATGGCCACACATTCAGGGCTGAGGCCAAACTCAGTGATCTACCTACCAGGAAAGTTGTCAAAACACACTAAAATGAATGGACAATTTACTATTAAATGGTGCCAAGGCACTCCTGGAAGCAGGTTGCAATGGTTATGGTGCTTGGAGTTGCAGATAATCAATCAGGTGTTTGGATTATGGTATATTATTAAGAATGCTAGCAATAAAAACACCACTCAAAACAAAGTAGCACCATTGAGTTAGAGCACACATTTTTCAGACTGTCTGTGACAACCTACGAGTTGGTGTATGAGGGAAGAAGCAGTGAAGCCAGAAAGGAGTAGACAGTAAGTGATGCCAGGCGGTTCGATGGTGAGGGCTGGCAGCAAGGAGCAATGTCAAGAGTCTAGCCGAAGGTCAGAAGCCAAGAAAATCCACAAATAGGGAGCAGTGTGCCAGAGGCCAAAGGTCAGAGACAAGAAATGTGGTCTGGATCAAACCAAAGGTCAGAAGCCACAAAGTTTTATCAGGAATCAGGAACCAGAAATCAGAGACCAAGAACCAGGAACAAGCACCAGAAACCAGGAACAATATTTAGTAACCAGGAGCAAGAACCAGGATCAGGAAGAAGAATAAAGAACCAGGATTCCAAGACTGGTACAAGAACCAGAACAACAAAGCACTGACCAAGTGCAGTGCTTGGTTATTTATAGGGAGAACACATCACATGACAGGCCCCCATTCTCCTGCAGGGTGAGCCCACAGTGATTATAAAGGAGGGGATGGGACTGGGCACCATGTTGGATATTTCACAGTCACTCCACTCTCTCTCCAAGCCTCCCTGCCCCCCCCCCCCCCCCCTTCTGTATTCTGTGTCATCTGGCTGCGGCAAAGCAGTGGGGCCCAAGCAAAGCCTGGTGCCAGACACCAGAGTAAGGAGCTGCAGGAGAAGTGGCAAGAGCGTAACAGAACAGAGCAAAGGATCAAAGGGCGCCCTAGACCTCAGAGGACTACCTCAAGAACACCAGGGGTAACCTGGGAAAGATACTGTAAGTGCTGGCGGGGCATTTTACACAATCTGACCCTAATTGTATTATTCATTAAACTATACATTTAAGGCCAATGCGTTATTGTCATGCTTAAAAGGAGGTATTTGTCCACATAAATAAAATATTATCTTCATATTTATAAATCAACAGTAAAACTTCCACATTGAAAATATAATTTTGGATCTTTATTTTAAGGAAAATTGAAGTATGCAAAATTGATGGAAGTAGAAAAAGAACAGTAGAAAAAAAGTCTATATTTCTGGATGTTGCATAAGATTTTAATTATAAATTATAATTTCTGTGTTGTGCCACTCAATATACTTTGTGAGCATTAAGAGTGTATTGATTGGCTGTGAGGAAGAGTCATGTCAGCTGCTTTATTTACTGATCTCTAATTTGCTGAATTGCACACATACTTAAAGTACTTTCAATTAGGAAGATAACTTGTGAAAAGCGGAGGAGTGGCTAAAGAGGTGTGATTATGCTGCAGAAAGCTGCAAAACGTTTTCTTCCCAAAATGTAAGATTTAAATGTCATTCCTCCCAACACTGGGAAATATGTAACCGGGACAGTGGGTGAGCCCTGAGGGTGCAACACCAGTGACAAGGAACATGCAGGAGTCCTGCTTAAAGGGACACTCCAGGCACCCAGACCACTGCTCATTGAAGTGGTCTGGGTGCCAACTCCCACTACCCTTAACCCTGCAACTGTAATTATTGCAGTTTTTCATAAACTGCAATAATTACCTTGCAGGGTTAACTCCACCTCTAGTGGCTGTCTACTAGACAGCCACTAGAGGTCACTTCCTGGGTTCTAGCACAGGAAACCAGTGCTAGAGCGTCGCTGGACGTCCTCACGCTGTGTGAGGACCTCCAGCGTCGCTCAAAACCCCATAGGAAAGCATTGAAATGATTTTTCAATGCTTTCCTATGGGGAGACGTAATGCGCATGCGCGGCATTTCCGCGCATGCGCATTAGGTCTCCTCGGCCGGTGGGCGAGATCAGTCTCGCCCACCGGCCGACGCAATCACAAGTAGGATCGTCGCGGAGGAGGAGACAGCGGCGAGGGACATTGCTGCTGCCTCAGGTAAGTCACTGAAGGGGTGGGTGGGAGAGGGACCCTCCAGTGCCAGAAAAACTGATCGTTTTTCTGGCACTGGAGTTTCCCTTTAAGTGCAATCTGCACAATTTGATTGCATCTAATGATGTGGACACGCTTTGCTGCCTGGAGATATTTCCCTGGTGCCCCTGGATGCTGGACACCAGGAATCTAATGCGTGGTGGCAGGACAGGACCCTAAAATCTCGATGCTCTTAAATGTTAGTTTTGTTAGTCTGCCGGGAGTGTCCCTCTAAGGCCATTGCAACAGGCAAGGATCCAGCTGAGCAATAGCAGAATTATGAGTATGATAATGAGTATTTTATCTACTCTGAATCATCCTATGTCAAAGTCACAAATCAATGTCATAAGCAAGCAATTTCTAAAATATTTTTGGCCCTTTGAAGAAGGCAGCTAAATTGAAGTACCGATGACTGACATAATTATTTACGTTCGCAAGCTAGGAAACAGTCTGGCCATAACAGACACATTCAGCAACCAATACTAAGTCAAACAAAGAGCATCACAAGTTAAAGGACCACTTGCTGAAGTGCTGGAGCCTGTCACACTTGTTACAGTTAAAAACACCCCCTTGGCTGTCAATCAACCAGCCAGGGAGGTTATCTTTAGCTTCCGTTAGCTCCAAGGAAGTGACAGGCGCATTGGGCTATCACGCTGCTTTTCCCCCTTTTCAGTGAGTTGCATTACAGTACATTAATAAGCATTGGAAAGCAGTAATTGTGTATATGCGCTCATGAAAAGCATCTGATTTTAGTATTCCCCAGCCAATTGCATAACTTTGTAGAGAGAGCCCTGATACAAAAAAAATGTGTGTGCAGTTCCTGTGTGTGAATGTAGGCGTGTTTTTGTATAGGGTATGTGTGTATGTGAATGTTTGTGTATATAGCTAATGTTTGAATGCAGGGGTGTGCTTCTGTCTGCATTTGAATGCAGGTGTGTGTTTATTGTAGTGTCTGTGTTTGACTGCTGGGGTGTGTTTGTGCGTAGTGTTAGTTTTTTAATGCAGTTATGCATTTGTGTGTGATGTTGGTGTTTGCATGCATGTGTGTATTCACATATGCATATGCACGTTGTCACATACAGAAATACAAAGACTCTGCCACAGAAAGATACACACACATACACTGTCACAGACAGATACATACACCCACAGATGCACTCTATGAGATACATATTGACACACATGAACAGGTACACTCACACACACATGAACACAGGCATACACAGATATATACATGCAAAGATACATACAGTGACACACATGTACATTTACACACATGCATAGATATACACATTGACATACGTACACATTAACACACACAGATTCACACACGGACACACATTCATATATGGACCTACACACACTGACACAGAAACGCATGTATACACACTGACACACATGCACATATACACACACATGATGAATATGCACACAACACATACACATAGATAGACTGAAACTCCTCTATTTTGGCACCGTGGAAACCTCCAAGGTTGCACCGAAAAGGGTAAGTGCTGCTAATAGATGTATCACCAATAATAAATGCATAAATAAATGCATGCATGTTTTTATTGGGGATATACCTACTAAATAGTAGGTATTTTGATAAAGTGAAAATTGTTTGGAATTCAACCTGAATTTCAAATTTGAGAACAAATTAGCCAAACTGATGGCATAACTGACTTGTACAATTTTTTACATTTTACTTTTTTTGTCTTAAATTTGAAATTCACTTTGAATTCCCAACAGTTCTTACTTTAGTTAATAACCCTATCAGCATGCAGTGCTGCTATTTTGTTTGATCTTCACACAGGAGCAGCTTGGCCTTACTGAAGATCACTCTCTGCCAGTTATATATTGTGTTCACGTTGCAATATTATATATTATATATTAAATTACTCAGAATTTTCCTTGAACAGGCTGAACAAGGTAATGCTAAAGTATACATTATGCATCTGAGATGTTTATGTTACTAGGGTACAGCAATCAATATCTAGAACAAGCATGTCAAACTCAAAGGCTAACACGCGCCAAATAAACACGGTTTAAGTTTATGTGGGCCGCAAAAAAACCAAAACTTTAGTTTTCATAGAAACAAAGGTTTATTTTGAAAAGTACAGTCTAAAAAAGGTTGCTTAAGTGACACTGGACATCCTCACGCTCGTAGGGCTTAAAATAGCGAATGTATTTATTTATTTTAAGAGGCGTGCATTTTCATATAACCAATGTTTCAGTCCAACTATCATATTAAGAAAAGTTTGGTAATGGGACTGAAATGGTGAATGTATGCTGTTGCACAGCTGTAAAAAGCAAATGACGTTATCTTGATGATTTTGAAGTCCTATGAAGTCCAAACTTGATCTAAGCCAACCCAATGATTTCCCATAGGAAAGCATTGGGAGACTATTGTACATGTGTGGCAAAAAAGCTGCGCAGCCAATCAGCATCTCAATAGGGAGCGTTCAGCGCCTCCATGCAGACCCAATCTAATACATTGCCCCCTGACCCCATTCTAATACATTGCCCAAAGATCCAATACATTGCCCCCAAATCCAATACACTGCCCCCCGATTCCACTCTAATACACTGCCCCTTCACCCAATTTAATACACTGCCCCTTAATCTAATACACTACCTCTCCTCACTCCACTCTAATTGAATACACTGCCCCACTCAAACCACTCACATACAGTTAAAAGTAGACAGTCACACACACTCAGTTACAAGCAGACAGTCACACACACTCAGTTACAGGCAGACAGTCACACACAGCAACAGGCAGACAGTCACACACACACACACACACACACACATACAGTTGAAGTCACACACACAGGCAAAGTCACACACACAGGCACAGTTACAGCCACACACGCAGCTACAGTCACACACAGTTACAGTCACATGCTTACCATCACACACACACACACACACTACAGTGATACACAGTTACAGTCACAGACAGGCAGTCACACACAATTACAGTCACACACAGACTGACAGTCACATGGTTACAGTCACAGACAGGCAGAAGGTCACACACACAGTATAGTCACACAAAGTTACAGTCACACTCTCAGTTACAGTCACATAGGCAGTCACACACACAGTGACAATCACATGGTTACAGTCACAAACAGAAAGAAAGTCACACACACACACACACACACACACACACACACACACACACACACGTATAGTCACACACACACACACACACACACACACACACACACACACACACACACACACACACACACACAGTACAGTCACACACAGGTACAGTCACACACAGGCAGTCACACACAGGCAGTCACACACAGTTACAGTCAAACACAGGCTGACAGTGACATGGTTGCAGTCACACACAGTTACAGTCACACTCACAGTCACACACAGGCTGACAGTCACACGGTTACAGTCACACACAGGCAGAAAGTCACACACAGTCAAGCACAAAGGCAGTCACATGCACAGTTACAGTCACACACAGGCTGACAGTCACACACAGGCAGAAAGTCACACACACACACAGACAGTCACACACATAGGCCCACAGTCACACACACACACTTACATCTTTCTATTGTGGGCTGAAAGTGGGAGTGGAGGCAGTGCAGCTCCTGTAGATTAATTGTTGGGGAAGCAGGGACTCCTTCCTGCTTCCCCCTTCTTGTGCAGCAGTTACAAGGGGCTTCTGGTAGGTTTTAACCCCGCCTCCACTGTCATTTTAGCCCCACCTCCACCTTGTGATAAGCTTCACCCCTATCACTCGGTAAGTCCCACCCCTGCTGCCTCACTACTGTATCTTTTTCATAGTCCTGGGTGGAGAATAATGAAATCCTCCACTCGTGTATTTAGCACCCCCTGCACCACTGTCATCCGGCCATGTGTGAGCTGAGTCGGCCGCATGGCGCCCCCTGCTCCATGCAGGGGCGTATTAGCCGCGAGGCAAACAAGGCATTTGCCTTGGGCGGCATTTTCAAGGGGGCGGCAAAAAAAGCCGCCCCCAAATGCCCAAGGCAAATGTCTTGTTAGCCTTGCGGCTAACAGACATGCTGGGCGGTCGGGCGGCGCTGGTGGGCGGCTGGCGAGGGAGCACTTCCCCTGAGCTGTCTGCTGAGTTCCCTCGCGCGCCGCAGAGTGAGGCTGGGAGCCGGAATATGACGTCATATTCCGGCTCCCAGCCTCACTCTGCGGCGCGCGAGGGAGCTGAGCAGACAGCTCAGGGGAAGTGCTCCCTCGCCGGCCGCCCGCCAGGCAGTGCCGCCCGATCGCCCAGCAGCCAGGGAGGAAGAGACACCCTCCCCCCCCAGCATTCCCAAAGGTAAGGAGGCTGGGGGGGGGGGGGTGTTTAAATACATTTAAAAAAACAATTGTTAATGTGGGTGGGTGAGTGTGTGTCTGTTAGTGTGTGTGTCTGTGTCTGTTAGTGTGTGTGTCTGTGTCTGTTAGTGTGTGTGTCTGTGTCTGTGTGTGTCTGTGTCTGTTAGTGTGTGTGTCTGTGTCTGTTAGTGTCTGTTAGTGTGTGTGTCTGTGTCTGTTAGTGTGTGTGTCTGTTAGTGTGTGTGTCTGTGTCTGTTAGTGTCTGTGTCTGTTAGTGTGTGTGTCTGTGTCTGTTAGTGTGTGTGTCTGTGTCTGTTAGTGTGTGTGTCTGTGTCTGTTAGTGTGTGTCTGTGTCTGTTAGTGTGTGTCTGTTAGTGTGTTTGTCTGTTAGTGTGTTTCTGTTAGTGTGTTTCTGTTAGTGTGTGTCTGTTAGTGTGTTTGCCTGTTAGTGAGTGTGTGTGTCTGAGTATGTGTGTGTCTGACTGTGTGTGTGTGTCTGTTAGTGTGTGTGTGTTTGCCTGTGAGTGTGTGTGTATGTTAGTGAGTGTGTGTGTCTGCTAGTTTGTGTCTGCTAGTGAGTGAGTGTGTGTCTGTTAGTGTGTGTCTGTTAGTTAGTGTGTTTGTCTGTTACTGAGTGTGAGTGTGTCTGTTAGTGTGTGTGTGTTTCTGTTAGCGAGTGTGTGTTTCTGTTAGCTAGTGTATGCGTATCTGTCAGTGAATGTGTGTGTGTATTTATAATGCGGGGGGAAAGGTTGGGTGGAGGTGGCGCGGGGGGGTGGGGGTGCCTGAGTTTTGTCCTGCCTAGGGCAGCACAAAACCAGGACACACCACTGGCTCCATGGTTCCCTGTGCGGCCACAAAGCTTGCACACCCCTAAGGCCAGCCCTGCTGCTCTCCCCCAAATTTAACACACTGCCCCCTTACCACCACTCTTACACACTGCCCCACTCCCTCCCCCAATTTAATACACTGGTCCACTCCCCCCTCCAAATTAATACACTGCCCCCCCCCAATTTAATACACTGGCCTCCTTCCTCCCCCCAATGAATACACTGTCCCCCTCCCTCAAATTAAAACACTGCCCACTACCTTCCCCAATTTAATAGACTGCCCCCTCCCCAAATTAATACACTGCCCCCTCCCCAATTTAATACACTGCCCCTCCCCAAATTAATACACTGCCACCTCCCTCCCCTAAATTAATACACTGCTCTCTCCCTTCCTCAAGTTAATACACTGCCCCCTCCTCAATTTAACACACTGCACAGGAAGGCCCCCCAAGCCCCTCTTCCCCTACTGTGAGATGTCCTGCCAGTCCCTCCAGTCCCAGCTCTGCTCTTCTCTGCTCAAGCAGGTCAGACACTCCTGCAAGCAGGAGGGAAGGGGGGGGTGCAGACAGACAGCCACTCTGCATTCATGTGGCCATGGGAGGGAAGACAAGAATCCAATAGGAAAGATCTTTCCTCTCTTGCTGTTGGTCGCAGCCACAGCACAAAGCAGCTCCAGGGTAGACGGGCCGCAAATATATTTACTGTGGGCCACAAGTTTGACATGCTTGTTCTAGAGATTAACAATACTGTATGACTGAAGACAACTTAAACCATCCTATCACAGCAAGCCTTCGATTAAACATATAAAGACATCAAAACTTTAAACAGCTGTAGTAGGTCGGACCAGCCATTTACTGTATGTACATACAGAGATAATAATAATAGCACATACATTAACTGTAACATATTTAAATCTGAAATAGTACCATTTCTACCAGGCACCATGCCCACTACAGTGCATTGTCTGAATTAGCTGACACTCTCAGCCAATTAGAGGAAATGAAAAGACTGGCATTTTTGGTTGTGAGACTAGGTTTGTGAATCAAGTTCCAAGTAACATGTATGGAGATAAGACACAGTTTTATGAAGGTATTTACAGCTGCGAGGGACAAAGCATGTAGAGAGAGTGGAGGTGGGTAGAGCAGCCATTTTTTGTATACAGTTGAAATGTAGCCCCATGGAACAAAAGCACAGCTTAGTGGAAAAGGGCCTTGACAGGGGTTGGGAGGCAGGCATAGGAGGAAGCTAATTGGGAGTGGTTAATGTAGCCCATGGAGCAATGTAGCTAAGGGGAGTGGGCCTTGACATTGCCAGGAGATTGGCCATCTAGGGGTCAGTGGTTAGGGATGGGCGTAGGGATATGAAGTGGGGTGGAGTTATAAGGGGAGTATAAGTAGTGGCCATTTTAGATCTAAGGATCACTTTTAATCTAAAGTTACACTTACCTGTTGTTGTCCCACCCACCCTCCCTTTGCTTTCAGGTGTTTCCCGTTTGGTCATGGCGACGGGGGATGGAGAGTAAAGTTGGGGGGAGAAAAGAGTAAAATGGGGGAAAAGTTTGGAGTTCAGGGCTAATAGGTAGACCTTTGGACTGGTTTGGTAGGTTCGAGCTCGTAGGTAGCCTCGAACCAGGGTGTGTAGGGGTGTCTCGGTATGCCCCTACACTTGTGGTGCCCTTTGGTGGCAATGGATGGTGCCCTTCGGTGGCAATGGTCATGTTTCAATGTTAAGTTAAAATGTTACAATATTGGCGTATTATGTTATGTGGGGGTGGGTCATTGTCAAGGGGTTAAATTGTAAACTACTGTGGTAATTGTGCAGGCCAACGTGGGCCTGATGTTGACAATGACCTTTATAATTTATGTTAGTAATAAATAAAAGCTGTGATATACTTTTGCCAAAACCCTGGTGTCAGTGTCTTTTATTGTAATGGGTATTGCTGGGGGGTTTTGTGCATATGCCGACAAGGCGACTGTGCACATTTCATGGAGAGGTTAAGGGGCTGGGTCATATAAGTAGGCAGACATCTTAGGAAAAATCACTTTTAACTTGCCTGCCTGGCTGAGTTTGTCCCACCCCCCCTTCCTGTTTTTTTTGGCAGTAGTGGGGTTCCCGTTTTGTCACAGCGGCGGGATAGGGTGCTCTAGGAGCGGAAATAGGCTCCCCAGTAGGAAGGTTATGCTAATAGTTATTAGTATGTTGGTAGGTTTCGAGTCCTGTCGGTGGCTCAGAACCTGGTGGGGTAGGGGTATCCGGGTATACCCCTACCATGGTTAAATTATAATAAATGGTTGGCACTTTAAGTGATGTTATGTTGGTACAATGTTATATATATATGTTATTGATTAAGGGGCTCATTGCCTGTTATACCTAACAGAAGGATACAGAAGTAAGCGCAGGGCATAGGGCAATGACACAAAAAAGTTTCTATGTTAAATTATTGTTATTTATATATTTCATAAAGCTGTGGACAATTTTACCCATATACCCTAGTGTCTGTGTTTTATTGGGGTTAGGTATGTGGGGGTTTGTCCAAGGTTCCGAATGCCTATATGGCGACGATACACCGGTCAAGTTTACCAAACAAATTCTATCACCCCAATACTAATATTACTTTATATACATGAAATATTGGTGGAATGCATTCACTGAAAATAACAATGAAAAACCGCATGGACAGAAGATTACAAAGGCAAACAACAGGTATACATGGCAACATTATTATTGTAATATGGTGACCAAGATATAGTAAATGAGATGGACAATCTTCCAAGGTTTGGCCAGGGAGAGGAGAAATTAAGTTTTTGCTGTGGGTTTGTGAATCAAGGCCTTTGAAGTACTAACAGTAAAAGGTATAGTGTATTTGTCAGAACCAGAGTGACTCACCAAAGGGTTCCAGAAGAAATTCAGTACATATTTCAGGGATGCGTCTGTATCTAAAATAAAATGGAACCCAGAAACAAGTAGGTGCAGCATTAGTAGACAGGTGGAATGACTTGAAAAAGATGAGGTACTTCAAAAAGAATGACTCGAAAAGTCAGCATGATCTCGTTCAAAAGCAGGAAATTTGTGAGATAGGCACGGTAATCTATAAAAAGAGTAACTGGGACCTGTTGTCCACCTGTTTCCACTTGTCTGGAAATCTGCCAAACAATACAATGGATGTCAAACCTGAGTCTAGACTCTATCATGTAGGAAAACAAAGATTCTGTAAATAGAAAGAAGTCTGTAACTTTCATTTGGAACTCATAGCACATGTCATAGAATTGACTTTCGTCATAGGTACAACACATTTACGTACTCTTCAATTATGGAATAATCAAACATTTAGCTATTACAAATCTAGGTGTTATTATTTGTTAATGATATTCGATCTATGAAATTCAAAAAGATAAAAAGAAGTCTGTGGCTGTAAGCTACTACCGCTGGAGCCCTATCCACTGAGCTATTTCATCCACAGGATGTCAAACACCAAAAAAGATAACTCGTCCATAAATGCATTCTGCTTTGCTTTTCAGATAAACGTACTTTAGGGGATGAACATGTTGTTATTTTTTTCAAAGATTTATAAATATATTCCAGGAATGAAAATATATAAAAAAAATTAATAGACCACATATTTAATATATAATATTAAATGATACCTCTTGCCTGCCTAGAAAAATCTCCCGCATATAAATCTATACAAGGTCAAGGTTATTATTTTATGTATAACATGTAATGCTATTTTCAACTGTATTTTTATTTCATTACCTATTTTTTAAAAACTGTTGCTATTTTCTGTTTAAAAAAAAGAAGCCTTTTGTAGAAAGGACAGACTGTGGCCAAATCACTGCTTCCTAGTAATGGCGAGCACCATAAGTACTGCACTGGAACACCACAACCACCGTAAACCCCCACAAACCGCCACAGCTTGGTTGGGGATCTCGCCGTCCTCCACCCACCCTGGACCCAAGGCCAGGATCCAGATTCCAGTGGGTGAACCTCTCTTACTCCAGAGAGTATAGCAGGAAGAGTTCGTATAAGAGCTAGTAATTATACCCAGGGGAGTATTGTGATATAGCAATCCACAGGGTGAATTTAGTTCTCTAATCCCCCAAACATGAGCTTAGATTTTCTAAAGGGTAAAACGAATCTCACTTTAATGGTAGCCATACTGGCCTTTTATGCAAGTCCCCATGCAAGGGGCACTCCCACATGGACCTTGTGGGGAACTACAATACAAAGTCACAGACCAATGACAATAGAGTTAAAATGCACAACACTCCCATATACAAACATACAATCCCTCCCCTCTTACTCAATTATCTCCAAGCAGAAAAAACACATATTTTTATAAAACCAAAAAAGTTTCACCGAACAGTGCCCTTCTACGTTGTATAGAACCGAACGCAGTCGATTATGGAAGTCCAGCGGTGTTTGGGAGTTTCTGTGTCCGATTTTAGTTCCATGAGATTCATGCCCAAACACCGCTGCCTGCGGTCATGCGAACAAGATGGCCGCCACCTCGTGGTTGTCCATAGGAATTGCGGCCACCCATACGAACAATTAGAACACTGCGGTGAGAAACGTTTTAAGTAGTTAATAGGTGTTAACAAGCTCCAGGGTGGTCTCTGGTTTGTGTGGTTGTTCAGGAGTTCGAAGTGCCGCTTCGAACCGCTTCAGGAGTTCGAAGTGCCGCTTTGAGGGTTTGAAGTGTAGCCATACAAGTCCAAAAAGGCATGAACAGTGTCTGTAGGCAAGGTTTATCACCGGGCCATAGTCACAGGGCAGGAGGCTGGCAAACAGGCTCCTCCAAAAGCTAGTGGCAAGGTTTTAGGAGGTTCTGCTCCTCAGCAACACCTCCTAAAATCCTCTTGGGGACACCTACCATTCCCCTAAGTAGCATGGCAGAGAACTACATCATAGATCTTTCTTTTTATAATAGGTGGCTGCTTTGAGAAATAGCTGTAAAGTTTAGTATAAGAAAACACTAATGTACTCCTGCCCTCTCCACAATTTGTAGAGATCGGGGGCTAAAGAGCTTCACATCCAGAGCTTCAGCCTCCTTCCCCTCCCTAAGGGTCAGTACGGCTTTCAGTTTACAAAGCAATTCCACTCCTTCTATGTTACGAGTGGACCTTATTTATTATCAATTAAAAAGTGATGTATTATTTTAATGCAAATGAAATAGCTGGTCATTTTTACACAGTAGTTCCCCTTTATCATTAAACAGCCATAGTAAAAATTAATCATAAGCATCTTCACTGCCGCTACTATACATAAAATAAAAAGCAGCAGCTTTCCAATGGAGTTTTCACAGTGCCAAGTGTGAGGACATTAATAATTCCCGTTGGCTAAATCTCTTCCATTTATCCTCTATTGATAAGTGAATTGATTTCCTTGGCTAAGCCATTGTTTTTAACGTGTGGCAGATGCTTTAGCATGATCCATTAGTTCAATATCTTTCCCGGCAAGCTTTTTTTTATATTTCATCTCCTTATTATTTCTTATTTTATTTATTTTCAATGTATTTCAAATCAGTGTAAATAATCAATTAAAGTGGTATAATTAGTATATTTACTCAAATCTAATGTGCACCTGTTTTGAAAAATAAATTTTCCAAAATTTGAATGCACATTAGATTCGATTGCGCATAACATTCGGAGGGAAATTCAAAAAGAATTTCGGCGAGTTTCCTTCCGCCGAATTCCCACAGGTGAATTAAAACTGATGAATTACAACTGGAGAACAGGTGAATTCACACACAGAGGGATTTCATTCTGGAGAATTCGCACCGGCAAATTTCGTTCCTAAAAGAGAGCTTAAGAAAGTATAGACTTAACATGTAACACTAAAATTGTTACTATGGTAGATGGCAATATTCATTGTAGCACAGTGTTGTATTATGTTCTTCTATAAATGCGCATTTCATTCATCAACAAAAACATTTTTCAGCTTCCAAGTTTCAAAAATTGAGGTGTGCATTAGATTTGATGACACATTAGATTCCAGTAAATACGGTAAATCGTCCCTTTAAATTTCCAGCTATCATGAGATAATGTAGTGATTGGCACCTGCCTTGCTAATGTCTTTGAGAACACATAACGAAAATATTAGCAAGCACTCATCTATGATTATGGTATTATAATATTAAATGCGATAACAATTAGTAAATTATAAAATATTTTGGTAATGTAGTGCTCTACTAACAAAAATATACAAAACACCTTTTTTTGAATTGTGCATGCTTCCAAAGATTTGTTCATTCTTAATATCTAGATACAAACTTAGTTAGGTACCAGTTAAGCTAAACCAGTGTTTGTCAAAAGGGACGTCCCCATTGTGAGGTCCCTTTTTATGTTCCATACAACTTTGGAGGCTGGCAAAGCATTATGGAAGTTTAAGTTTAAAAATAGATGCCGTTCTCCACCTTTTAGTTACCTAGTGCAAAACAGTCAAGAGAATTGCCATATTTCAATAAAATAAACTAATAACAATTTGAGACTCTAAGAAACTACATATAAAATACATTTAGTTTTAACCTTTCAAACTGATTGAAATATTGCTTTGTTTGGTTGCAATAAACTAGATATTTTGCCTTAGTTTTGAAATTCTTTATAGTAGTTGCTACTGATTTAGTAAGGTCCACGTGCTCCTAATACAAGTATGTCAAACTCGTGGAACCAGTCAATCAGGGAGGCGCAAAAATTTCTTGTCAGACTGACAAGTGATTTTTGGGCCTGCCTCTGCCTGCGTTTCCTCTGCCCACAGGGAGCGTCTGGCTCCATAAGGGAACCACACGCACAGTACACTTGGAGGGGGAGCACCACACCCTCCCGTTCTGCGTAAGAGCACCGGGTGTGACGTGACTTCCCAGTGCTCAGTCTGACACCGCATGGCGCTGTTGACCCCGAGTCCCCCCTCTCCTGCTATGTCAGGTGAGAAACAGCAGTGTTGGGGGTCATCTAACAATAGGGCTCTGTGAGAGAAGGAGGGAGGGAGGGAGGGAGAGATGTGGGGGAGAGATATGGAAGGAATAGAGAGATATGTGGGAGAGATATGAAAGGGGAGAGATGAGGAAGGGGGAGAGATATGGGAGGGAGGGATATGGAAGGGGTTGAGATATGGAAGGGGAGAGCTATGAAAGGAAGGGAGAGATGTGGGAGGAGATATGGAAGGGAGCTAGAGATGTGGGGCTGAGAGATATGGAAGGGGGAGAGATATTGAATGGAGGGAGAGATATGGAAGGGATGGATAGATATGAAAGGGGGAGATGTAGGGGAGAGATGAGGAAGGGGGAGAGATGTGGGAAGAGACATGGAAGGGAGGGAGAGATGTGGGGGAGGGATATGGAAGTGGGAGAGATATGGAAAGGGGAGAGATATGGAAGGGAGGGAGAGATGTGGTGGAGATATATGGCGTAGGGGAGAGATATGGAAGGGAGGAAGAGATGTGGGGTAGAGATAGGGAAGGGAGGTAGAGATGTGGGGGAAAGATATGGAAGGGGGAGAGATGTGGGAGAGATGAGGAGGGGGGAAGAGATATAGAAGGGAGGAAGAGATATGAAAGGGAGAGAGATGTGGGGGAGAGCTATGAAAGGAAGGGAGAGATGTAGGGGAGAGATATGGAAGGGAGGGATAAATGTGGGGTAGAGATATTGAAGGGAGGGAGACATGGATGGAAGGAGGGAAGAAGAGACATGGATGGAAGGGGGTCGAAGCAAACTGAGTGGAGTGTGCAGTGACACATTAATCTGCCTGGAGATTACAGAGGGACTAGGGGACGAGCGGAGTGGACAGTGTGGCTACCTACCTGGCTGAGACTGCAGTTTGCAGAGGGACTGAGAAAGCGAGTGGAGCGGACACTTCATACAGTGGCTTTACTACTGAGATAGTAAGTAACTCGAGGTGAAGCTTTTGAGTGAATTATATATATGTACCCAGTATTACATATTGTTTGCATGAGAATGATACAAGTAATATCCGTTTGTGTTGGTCTAAGTCAAACTCTTTTTTTTTTTTTAACTTAAACCTTGTTTATTTGGCCCGAGTTAGCCTTTGAGTTTGACATGTTTGTCCTAATGAGTCCTCATTTACAGTGCAAATCATTGGACTGGAATTTAAATATGACAAAGATCAAAAAAGACAGAACTACCTGTATCACACTCAAATTAAATAAGAAGATGATTGAAGGGTTACTCCAAGTATCATAACTACGGCAGCCCGTTGCAGTGGTTATAATGTCATGAATTCCCTGGCTTGGTTCCTCAGAAGGCAATCCAGACGCTATTCATTGGCTGAATGCATCAGTTGACCACTTTATCCAATGAATGGTATAATGTGCAAAACAATTGCCCAGACATTAGCCAACCTGACACTCATAGGCATATCCACAGCACAGGGAAGTGTCCACCTAGATTATTCCTTGCACCGCCGTTCTGTTTTGTTAGATAGGACACTCTCAGCAGCTATTCTGCCTGTCTGGAGCACCTCCCCCATGAGAACATGCCTGCAGGGGTGCAATAAGATAGTAAGAGGCGTGCTGTCAGACTTCTGAAAGGCAGGGCAGTGCAAGGGCACAGCATCCAGGAGCTGTCGCCCCCTGCCCTGTGCCTGGAGAACATCAAGCAGAGGAGTACCTCACTGTATGAAATGGCCTTCCTTCTGTGTGTATGCATTAGGCAGTTTGTGTGTAGAGTAAGCAATGTGTGTTTGTGTTTGTTTGTATGTATTAGAAGGTTTGTGTGTGTCTATGTATTAGATAGTGTGTGGTTCTATGTATTAGGCAGTGTGTATGTATGTGTTAGCTAGCTTCTGTGTGTATGTATTATGCAGTCTGTGTGTGTAATTTGTGCATGTTTTAGGCAGTGTCTGTATGTATTAGGTTTGTGTGTGTCTATGTATTAGGCAGTGTGCATGTATGTATGTATTAGGTAGCTTATGTGTGGATTAAACAGTGTGTGTGTGTGTGTGTGTGTGTGTGCATTAAGCAGTCTCTGTGTGTAATTTGTGCATATATTAGGCAGTGTATGTGTAAGTATGTATGAGAGGGCTTGTTGCATATATACTAGGTAGTTATAGTGCATAATGAACCCATACAAATGGGTTATACTGGTGCAAACTTTTACAAAAGGGAAAGATGCAGATGCAGATGAAGCTTCACTGTTGAAGCTTCTCCTGCCATCATTTGAATTTGTCTTTTTAAAATGCCAAAGTTTGTTGCTGTTGCAACAGCACCATAGTAACGAATAGTGCTGCCAGATGTGAAATTACACCTCTGACAGGCAAGGGATCAAACCTGGCAAGTGGCAAGTACAGCAGCATACGTGCACAGACTCCAGGCACCATGACCACTTCAAATACCTGTAGTTGTCATGGTGCTTTTAGTAACCCTTTAATGAAGGACTTTCAAGGCGCAGTAAGTACTGTTGGGTGGAAAATGTTGGTTTACACTGTGATTGCTCTTCATTCAGAACAAATTTTTGCCATTATATATCTCCGCCTAAAAAATCTCAATGGTAAGTAGCTCGCTCTTACCTCCCATCAGTAAAAAGTAAATTCCAATTAAATAAATGCTAGAATTAACCAAGCATGTTCCATTTCCTTCTGAATAGTTCATTTTTTAATGTTTTTTTAACAAGACAATAACATAAAGACATAATGCTCTCATAATATTACTGCCTGCTAGTTGGATAGTAGGGACAAGACACAGTAGGGAAGGAGACAAATGATAGTTTCCCTGACATTAGTTTGTTTGCCTCATGCTGTTGTCTTACACATGCTGTAGTAATGGCCTATATTGAGAGACATTACAGGATAGCACAGTTTGCTTCCACAGTGAAGAAAAAAATCAGCAGCCAGTAGTTAAATTTTTCTTAATTGTATATTGTGTGGAAAATCAGGCCAAGTGTGACGTTACATTTGCATGAACAGTAGACCGGAATAGTTTATATCCCTGTCAGTACGATGTCGTAAAAAGGGCATCATCTGTGGACTTGTACAGCCAGGACTGTGCATACAAACTCCCACATTCATCTCTCGCATTTCATAGGCAGCAGAATTCTTTAAGATTGCAGAATATAATATTAATGAAGACTAGAATGTAGAGAAATGAAGCAGAGATAAGAAATATTGTCTACAATTAGATGGCCAAGTTACAGGATCTATCTATAAAATATTCATTGTTGGGGCAGAGCCTAGCTTTCAAGCAGAGCTGATGTGCGGTGTTTCAGCTCCTATGTGTTGGGCCGATTTTAGGGCAATAACCCCGGCCAATGAGCAATCTTGGACACTGCGGGGCTATACCACGACTAGGGGCCCCCAGACAAACAGATAGAAGCTTTCCTCACGCTTAACATCTGCCGGGGAGACGAAACACAGCTGTGGCCTACTAGAGACGGAGTTGAGGGGAGGCGGCCGACCTCCTCACTTATGAGCTTTCTGACGACTCCTGTTGATCTCCTACCCCCTCCCCCCTTGGACCAGTGGGGGTTATCCTGGTCTCCGCTGGACTATTTTTGACTTACCTTTATCCCCTTGCACCGAGCAGTGCTCAGACCACACTTTGCCTGCAAGATGGCGGCTGTCCACCTGCTTTCTGCACAAGGCCTGAATCCATCCCTGGGGCCTCTCCATGACTCCACAGCATCAACCCTGTCACGACTAGATTACATATTTTGTCGCTTCTGGGAGAGACTACAGGCACGCATACAGACTACCAAACCACAGCGGCAGAGGGCCAGTGGAGGAGACATGTCGCTAAGAGGGAGGAGGCTCCTGCAGAGTGATTCTAGCCAGCATGCACCTATTAACCCAGCTGCCAACCGACCTTAGGTAAATACAACTTCAGATGAACAACACATGACATATTACACTGTGTTGTGATTTATTTAACAAAAATAAAGCAAAAATTGAGAAGGCGTGTGTGGAAAAACTAAGTACACCTTATGATTCAGTAGCCTGTAGAACCACCTTTAGCAGCAATAACTTGAATTAATCATTTTCTGCATGACTTTATTAGTTGCTCACATCATTGTGGAGGAATTTTGTCACACTTTTCTCTACAACATTGCTTAAGTTCATTGAGGCTTCCTGGCTTTTGTTTATGCACAGTTCTCTCAAGGCCCCACCCTCCCACAGAATTTCAATTGGGTTGAGGTCCGGACTTTGGCTTGGCTATTGCAACACTTTTTTTCTTTTGTGTTGTAGATTTGACACAATTTCAAGCAATCTTTGGCTGTTGGGCAGATGGCCTCACATTTGACTCTAGAATATTTTAGTATACATAGGAGTTCATGGTCGACTGCAAGGTTCCTCCTGTGGCTGCAAAACAAGACCAAATCATTACCCCTCCACCACTGTGCTTGACAGTTGGTATGAGGTGTTTGTGCTGATATGCTCTATTAGGTTTTCGGCACATGTGGCACTGAGCATTATGGCCAAACATCTCCACTTTTGTCTCATCTGTCCAAAATACATTGTTCCAGAAGTATTGTGGTTTGTTCAGATGCAACAACCTAAGCCTTGCTGCCATGTTCTTTTTAGAGATAAAATGATTTCTCCTGGCAACCCATTTAAACAAACCATACTTTTCGTATTGTACCATGAATTTAAAATGCTAACTAAGGTCTGTAGAGATGTAACTCTTGGGTTTTTCACAATTTATCTGAGCATTGTATGGTCAGACCTTGGGGTACGTTTGCTGGGAAGTCCACTCCTGGGAAGATTGGCAACTGCTTTGAATATTTTCCTCTTTTGAATAATCTTTCTCACTGTGAAATGATGGACTTTAAATTGTTTGAAATGGCCTTGTAACCCTCCCCAGTTTAATGGGCAACAACAATTGCTTCTCTAAGATCATTGCTCATGTCTTTCCTCCTTGGAATTGTGATAACACACACCTAAATACTCCAGACCAGCAAACTGCTAAAACTTTGGCTTTTATAGAGTTGGCCACACTTGCGGGTGATCAATTAATCAAGGGCATTTAATTAGCATCAGTAGCATCTGTCTGCTATTTAGCCTCTTAATTGCTTTGGGCACAACAAGGTTGTACTTAGTTTTTCACACATAGCTTCTCCATTTTGGAATATTGTTGTTACAAAATTCCCAGATTTTACTATTAACATGACGTAAAGTCATGATTTTATTAAAGACACAGAGGCGAGTATTATGCATAACTCTTTCTTTATTTCCTCAGCAGCAAAGATAGAGGAATATAAATATATCAAAAATGAAAGAAAAAACTGTATAGGTACACAGGCAACCAATCACATAACAGAGGAAGTGACTATATAAGGCCTGTGTCTCCCACAATCCCCCTCTTTCTTGCGAAAACCGAAGACCAGGTAAGATGAACGATATCCCACTCAGCCAAAACAGGAAACGGAAACAATTCGATAACTTCAAGCTAGAAAAGAGAGAGAAATATGGTAATAACCAAACCTCAAACTGTGGACTTACCCAACAAAAAACTGTTGATTATTCATCGGAAAACCAAAATCTGAAAAATATAATAGACATAAATAATAAAAAATTCACATAAATAGTACACGTAATTCACACAAGGCAGACCAAATCTCAACATACTTGAATATGCCCATCACATCACACCCCCATACCCCACACCGGGAGGGTGGGAGGGAATAATACTTGCCTCCGTGTCTTTAATAAAATCATGACTTTACGTCATGTTAATAGTAAAATCTGGGAATTTTATTAAAGACACGGAGGCTCATATTATGCAAGTTCAAAGCTGTGCTATCACCTGAGATGCGATGTGCTCAATAGGTCTGAAGTAGAAGTTACGGAAGGTCGACTCTCGAGACCAATCCGCTGCTCGCATGATGTCCTCCAGACGACAGCTGACCGCCGATGCTTTTGAAGCCATAGCACCTTGTACAGAATGGGGCGTAAAGATAGATGTGTCTATACCAGCCGAAGATAAAAGCCAACGCACCCAACGTGCCAGAGTCGGTGTCGAAACAGGTCGGTGAGGCGTTCTAAAAGAAATGAACAAGGCGTGTAGATCTGGCGAGCGAAGAGACTGCGTAGCCTCCAGATAAGCTTTTAAACACTCCACCGGACATAGAGCTGGACACCCCGGGAATCTGGGGTACACTAAAGATTTGAGGGGGTTGTGGGAGACACAGGCCTTATATAGTCACTTCCTCTGTTATGTAATTGGTTGCCTGTGTACCTATACAGTTTTTTCTTTCATTTTTGATATATTTATATTCTTCTATCTTTGCTGCTGAGGAAATAAAGAAAGAGTTATGCATAATACTCGCCTCCGTGTCTTTAATAAAATCATGACACGGTGTACTATGTCATGTGCTGTTGTTCATCTGAGGTTGTATTAACCTAATTCTAAGTCCTGCTAAGAAGCAGATGATTGTTATTATGTCCTGATATGTAAAACTGTAGAATTCAGTGGGTGTTTACTTTCTTTTTCTTATGACTGTATATATATATATATATATATATATATATATATATATTTGTGTTCGGGGCAAAAATCGATACTGGTATTTGCAAGAATGTGCTGTGATGTAAAACCTGATATAGGAGTCGGTTGTGGTGTGCCGGAACCAACGATGTGGTAGGCCTGAAAATAAAAGAGGGCCCACTCTTATAGAGTATTTATGGAATACAGGGAGTGGAGGGAGGGGCATGCAAATCACCAGACCATTGACGGTAGGGTATGAAAGGGGGGAGTCCCTTTTATAGTTAATAAAAATCCCTGCCACAACTCCAGACAAAGCATACATATATTTCCTGGCCATATCCACGGCAGCACAACAATGGGTTAGCTCCTCCCCTTTCCCAATAGACACAAATTGAAACAATGGGTATAAGTATCCCCTCTTACTCTTCGAACCTTAGTCTTTTATTCCTGTCCTATCCCTTATAGGACATATATTTGATTGGAAACATTTTGGGTTCCAATTTTTCTTTTTGGCTTACCTGGGGGCTACATCATGCCATAAGGGAGTTGAGCCTCTCTTCCTTAGGAAGCCTTCAGGATACGGCCCCGTGCAAAGGTGACCCCCCTTAGTGACCATGGGTTAAAAAACTTGCTGTGACACTGGGGGTAGCAAAAAAGCTTTGTTAAAATCCGTGGGACACCTTACCCTCTTCTACTAAACAATGCAGATTCAGTTATCAAGTAAATTATTAACTTACTTTTTATGTGGTTTTTGAATTCCTTTTGGATTTTTTCTCTCTTGCTCAGTTTTTGGCTAGGGGTTTTTGCAGCTTTGTTTGACGCTTTTTTCTGACTCATTTCGGTTTTTGGAAAATGCCAAATGGCTTTTACAAGGCTTTTATCTCTTCACTTTAAATGAACGGTGTTCAGCGGTTTTATGATCCCTGACTGTTCGCACCAATTTTACAGTTTCTTGCATTTCTGCGCGAATGGTATCTGTTCTTATGTTTTTTTTCTGTTTTTATAAACAACATTTGGTAGTTTAAGAATTCCGTTCATCTTGACATTTTTGGCCTTAGCCCCACACTACTGTGCGTGTGAGAAACCGAATGGAGTTCGTAACACATGAGCGAACGTTTGGGAATGCACATGCGCAGTAGTAAAATTACATTATGATGTCACCAAACCTATTTAAAGCACCAAAACTCTTTTCCAATCCTGGCATGTGTCTACAGTTTTCTGTGAGCTATAGTTAAGCAAAGAATTCTCAATTTGATCATTCTTTGTGCATCATCTTTTCTTTCCCTTCCTTAATCTTAGCTTAGCTATTCCCACTTTTGTGCTGCCATGAATATGGCCAAGAAAAGAGAACATGTATTCATACTTACCGTAATTTTCTTTTCCTGGTCATAGGCCATGGCAGAACAGGGATCCGCTGAAAAGTTTATAGCTTGGTATTCGGGGCCAGTACAAACCATTATCTGGAAATCTATTCATAAACAGGGCTATACATAGGACACAAGGTCACACATTTAGGCTTGAAGAAAGGAGATTTCATCTAAGGCAAATAAAAGGTTTTTTTTTACAGTAAGAGCAATAAGGATATGGAATTATTTGCCTGAAGAGGTGGTTTTGTCAGAGTCTATACAGATGTTTAAACTGCAATTGGATAAATACTTGCAAAAACATAACATACAGGGATATAATTTCTAATTAGTGGGGAAATAGCTGCTTGATCCAAGGAGACATCTGACTGCTATTTTGGGGTCAAGAAGGAATATTTTCCTAGTTTGTTGCAAAATTGGAAGCGCTTCAGACTGGGTTTTTTGCCTTCTTTTGGATCAACAGCAAAAGCATATGTGAGGAAGGCTGAACTTGATGGACGCAAGTCTCTTTTCAGCTATGTAACTATGTAACTATGGTACTAGGTTTGTTTTAGGGTTGAAGGTTTGTTTTAATTGGTTCCTATCTATTAGGGAAGGGGAGGAGCTAACTCATTGTTGTGCTGCCATGGCCTTTGACCAGGAAAAGAAAATTACGGTATGTATATATAAACTTTCTCTCATATATTAGATATAATATAGATACATATATTATATATAATATAGATATAAATAATTATCTATCTATATATACACTGAACAAAATTATAAACGCAACACTTTTGTTTTTGCCCCCATTTTTCATGAGCTGAACTCAAAGATCTAAGACTTTTTCTAGGTACACAAAAAACCTATTTTCCTCAAATATTGTTCACAGATTTGTCTAAATCTGTGTTAGTGAGCACTTCTATTTTAATAATAATTAATCCATCCACCTCACAGGTGTGGCATATCAAGATGCTGATTAGACAGCATGATTATTGCACAGGTGTGCCTTAGGCTGGCCACAATAGAACAACAATATTTGAGAGAAATAGGCCTTTTGTGTACATAGAAAAAGTCTTAGATCTTTGAGTTCAGCTCATGAAAAATGGGGGCAAAAACAAAAGTGTTGCATTTATAATTTTGTTCAGTGTATATATATAAGAATAATTGAATAATATATTTATAAATGCCAATAAAAAAAAAAATATATATATATATATATATATATATATATATATATATAGTATATTCACCCTGTTACATTACATTTAATTAAAACGTTTAAGCTTTATACCCAATGGAATAATGTAAGATATTTAACATTCAGATCATTTCTTTGACCCAGCTATGTGTGCCGTGTATTCTCTACAATAGAAAAAATACATTACTATACACGAGTATATATTCAAGGATAGAGTTCTTTTTAAAAAGATCAATGAGAGAAGATTGCTAGAACATAACTCTCTTAATCTAATTTTCATAATATCTGTAAGTGAATTAAATCTGCATATCCACTTCCTCTAGTTTACTGCTTTCAGTAGTTTTACTGATAATTTTAAAGGTTGTTCGAAAATCAAAGCAGTGAATGTTAAATAGGCAAAATTGATAAATAAAGCATTTATACATATATTTACATTTATATATGTTATCATATGTATGTACGTACATGTATATATTACATGTGTATATCATTATCTGTCTGTCTGTCTATCTATCTATTATATATATATATATATATATATATATATATATATATATATAAATAATTTCTAATAGCTAATAAGACATTTAAAGGGAAAATAGTGTATTTTTTTTTCTTTGTAAAGTTGAATCCTCTAGGGAGATTTGTGTCTGTTCAGAATGTAAAAGTTTTGATGTCAGGCAACAGCTAAAAAGTGGATCAAATTTCGTGAATGTTTTCTATATTTATCTGCGTGATTTAATGCTGGGCAGAGGGTTTAAATGGCATCAAACAGTTGGTGCAAAAGGGAGAAGTGCAGTTGCTGTGTAGTTGTCGAAGGAGAAGCACTTCTAAACATTTCATAACCATGGAGCTTTTTGAAACAAGTCCTTATTTCTTCCCCGACCAAAGATTTTACGACAATGAAAATTATTTCAATGCCAGACTCCCCACTTATGAACAAAGTGGGTTTCAAGATCGTGGAGCGATGGGGATTTGCACTGATGGAGTTTTATTGCAGGGATCAGGCATTGAAGAGAAGGTTTCACCCCATTCCAGTCTAAGTCAATCTGACCATTGCCCTGGTCAGTGTTTGCCATGGGCCTGCAAGATGTGCAAACGGAAGACGGTTTCTATGGACAGAAGAAGGGCGGCTACACTTCGAGAAAAACGCAGATTAAAGAAAGTAAATGAAGCCTTTGAAGCCCTAAAAAGAAGCACTTTGTTAAACCCCAACCAGAGGCTGCCCAAGGTTGAAATTTTGAGGAGCGCTATCCAGTATATCGAACGACTGCAAGCTCTTCTGGCATCTCTTAACCAGCAGGAGAGGGACCAGAGGGATTTACTGTACATTAGTAGTGGATCACAGAGGGTGGTAGGTAACCAACTGTATTCTAACACGTAGCACAGTCAGCAATACAAGATTGCTAGAACTCCTGTGTAGTTGTAGTGACAGGGAAACACATTCCTACATTTCTATTTATAATTTTAAAAAAAGACCATATATATCTTGACTTAAATACCCAATGTTTAAACTCTGAAAGGATTCTTTAAAAAAAAAAATGGCGAGAATTGAATGTTAAAGCACCCCTTATCACTTACATGTGTATACATTTACATACCTACAAAAAAGTGTGTGCATGCGTGTGTGTATGAAAACACTGAAATATGGTGTCTGGCAAGCTAAATTACAGCTTAGTCGTAGCTTGACATTTTAGCCTAAATTTAGCAATTCCATTTTTAAATTCCCCAATATATATATCACGTCATATTCTGTGCAGTTTGTTAAGATAAACGCAATCAGACATACCAAGGGGTTGAATTTATATTCAGACCGAAGCATTGCCTATTACATATCTTAATATTTCCCCTTCCGGCAATGTGCTGATACTGTATTCTTTCTCAATGAATACAGGTTACGCTTGCACGTTCACACTAAATAATCACATGCCACTACAAACGGCATTAGAATTTTAAATGTCTATATGACATCAGCTGGTGATTTATGTATTCTCATCTTGTATTTTCAGATTGTTTACGGATGTTTCCGTGTTCTCATAGATTTATAGCTAATACCTCCCTGCCTATTCTAATAGGCAGTGCAGCTTCTTAGTAAGTGACTCCTTTTTGAATGATAGCGTCTCTTGTCCTTTTGACCTTGACTGTGATAGTGTGTATCCTAGTATCTCAGCCAAATGCAATGATATATAGTACATACAGTGAATAGTTTTGGTAGAAAAAAAAGATATTTAAATAAATAAAATACGTGTTTTCTTTTACTCAGAATGACTACTTTTCTGAATACAAATATGTTCAATGTATAAAAAAATTACAAATATATTTCAAATACTTGTATGATTTCTAAATGAAACATACCTCTTAACTAGATATATACACATATTAAAAATATTTCTAAAACAAACAAACAAAAATAATACAATATTCTATTAAAATAAGCCCAAAAGCCTTCTCAGATTACTAATCCTTGGCATGCAGTAAGAATAAAAAGTGTAGGTTTAATGTGTACTTGCAAAAAGCAGGTCCTCTTCAACCTATCAACCTGTAAGTTTTCTTGTAATTGTCCTATTTATAGTAAAATTCCCCCCTCTCGTAATATTGTAAAGTGCTACAGAATCTGTTGGCGCTATATAAATGATAATAATAATAATAATAATAATAATAATAATAATAAAAGTGGATGTGTGGAGCACACAGTGTTAAATAAGTACAGGCTAGCCTCTGTCCTGGGTGTGAATAGAAAAGATCTATAGACAATAACAGGGCGCCACAGTCACTATATAATTACCAGTTTGAGGAGTTCATTCTCTTAGACAACATAGAGAAAAAAAGAGAACAATTATTAAAAGATATCAGTGTACAATTTAAGGAAATGTTAAAAATCAAATAAACACATAAAGCAATATTAAGCAATGGCACAATGTCAACACTTGCAATGATAGCCTATGTAGGCTATATAGAAGCTGCTGAGGAAGTCGGACCCACAAAATGCATTGAGCATCAAGAAGAGGGCCCAGATCATTTGGTATATTAGCAGCCACTTTGCACTTTAAATTGCACCTTACATCTGCACTTTTCTGTGCTCTGAAAGTAAAGAGTGCGGGCTGCTTACCAGTGGGGACTCCGGCTATATAGGATATCATTGATTTTTAACATTTCAATAAATTGTACACTGATATCTTTTAATTGTTTTTCTCTATTTTTCTCTATGTTGTCTATGAGAATGAACTTCCCAAATTGGTAATTGTATAGTGACTGTGGCTCCCTGTTATTGTCCAGAGATATTTTCTATTCACGCTGTTCTGTGTACTTGTGTTTAATTTTCATTAGGTAAAAGTATTACTTTCGATAACGCATGCATAAAAGTAAAATTTTGCCCTGATGGAGTATTGACTGCATTATACATTGTCAATTATTTTAAAAATATAACATAAGGTTATGGCGGTGTTTTTTTTTTTTTTTAAATAACACCCATGTAAAATCCTTTTGTTTGCTTGTCAGATAGATTTGTTAGAGTGTTAAACGGGTACCTGTCAATGCAGTACTCTATGTTCCACTTTGGAGTAAAGTTTAAACTCACAAAACAAGTCAATGCCTTAAGGTCATTGGGTCCTTCTCGGTAATGATCTCTATTTTTCTCAGCATGTCAAAGGCATTTGCTCATTGAGTGGGGAATGTGTGAGATATATAAGACATAACGACAGGAGAAATGTGCGTACAAATCCACTCAACATAAATGCAAGCTTTTAACGGACTTCAAGTGCATTATTGAAGTTATTATTTTTCTAAATAAAATAAACTGGTACTTTTTTTTTTATCCACCTTGGAAGTTTAAAAGGCTAGGAAATGAACTTGCTGGTTTTACTTAGAGATACAGCACATGGAGCACTAGCCTCTGTGCTGTCTCTTCATATAATACATGGCATTTTTCAGTGTGGAGTGTCATTGTTTCAAATAAAAAGTGTGTATATAGTTTGGAAGGCTAGCTAGTATAATTTTTTTCATAATGCAAAGTTTCTGGTCAAGGATAAAGAGGTCCCAAAGGCGTCAATTTTAGAAAATCCAGAACTGCATGTACACCAGTCTTAACTATTGAAAGGCATAGAACTATATAAAATAATGCCCATTATTGAATTATTCATGTAACTTAATCCAATTTGTTATAGAACATGTTGCTATCAATTTATTTATATTGTCAGAATATCAGTAAAAATTGATTTAGAGAGCAGGATCTAAAGTGCACTCTTCGTGAAAATTTAACTTTATAGAGAAAATAATGAGTTTATATTGTGATAGCATGGTTGCATGCAAATACACCATTTTCATTTTATTCATTTTTATTTTATTTTCTCAACCTTTACCTTTATGCTATCGGCATAGTGGTAAAAAAAATCAAATATGGCATCCATGGTTGTCCATGTTGTGGGGGAAGTTATCTAATTCTAACTATGACTTTTAAACTATTTTCTGGCAATTTTGCCAGTATAATGTACGGATTAAATATACTTACCTGAAGGTAACTTTGCCATCCACACACTTGTGTGTGAAAGGTCCACTTTAACATTGTGAGATATGAAAGCAGGATTGGAGATGGAGCAGTAAGGAATTGAGGGCACTAATGGTCCTGAATGAACCACAACTGAATGCAGAATACGTTATCGCCACAAATGTATTTTAGCCCAGCACAGGTAAACACTGAGCCGACATGAAACCTTCTCTGTAAACTAGACCTACCCATGGTCCAAAAAGCTTGTTTAATGCTGAAATGCCAAGCTCACGTTGCTGCAAGGACGTTTAACGAAGCACTCTTGGTATATTCTCTGGTCATTATTGCTAATGTTTCCTAGAAACATAGAAAAACAAGAGCCTGCAACACGTGTCCCAAATCAGGACTGTCTCGTCATATCTAAGACTCTTGGGAGCTATGCTTTAAGCCCGAGCTATAAATAATGGTTCATGAAATTAAATTCTTCGACCAAAAAAAATAAAATTGAGTTTTCACTATAATATTAATAACAGTAATGATGTATACCATTTACATGCTTCGGTGAATTTCATTAGTATGTAAATCTGTGATAGCTTGGCTTCATGGATCAAAATAAATATAATGTCAAGCTGTGCGTTTAATAATGTTTATAAATGTAAACTCTGTGTGCATTAGAGAACTTGTGTCTCTATTCCTGTGTCTGTGATTTGAATTGAAATATTATTCATACATAACTTTTACAGCCAAATCTATCTTGTATTCAGGGAGACAGATACACATTCCACTAGAAAGCAATTTAAAATGCCAGGCAAAAAATACCAGTCACCCAGCATATTGTGTTAAGTACTTAATGTTCTTTGAGCATCATGTGGGCTATTACATATTAATTTGCTAATATACATTTATAGGACACCTTGAAACTTATTACCATACTTCCCCTGGCAAGGTTGAAATTGGCATTCAGTTAACACTAACACATTAACTGGGCATTGGCTGAAGATATAAACTCCAGTCAGGACCAGGTTAGAATATTCAGCTTATTTAGTACTGCTTCCTATGTGTTGCTATGATTGAGGACCAAATTGCAGACTGGAATGATCCCTATATAGATTGCTGTAAAGGGGTAGCCAACATTTGGCACTCATGATATTGTGCACTGCATCTTCCATAATGCTCTTACAACCATGATGTTGGCAAAGCATCAACAGAGATGTACTTATTCCCTATAACGCAAAACGCAGATCCTGTTCGGGAGCATTGCACCAGATAGGACAATTATGCAAACTGCAATACTGGTTGTGTATGTTTCCATAAACTGTGGCATGTAATCTTGGCAAGCATACATGCCAGGTTTACAGACAACTTGGCAAGGTGGCCAACCAGGGCTGTCCATAATCCAAAATCACCGACCATGTTTAATGCTGCTCTCTTGTGTTCTTTCTGGCAGGACACCAGAAAAAAAACCCAGATGGCAAGAAGTGGACTCAAATTTGTGACTTTTCTATAGAATTCAGGACAGCTGGCACATATGTATATCTTATTGCACTCCAACTGCTTAACAACTTTAGTTAAATTAAGTAGTTACAGGGACACTCCACTGTCCTAATAAAAAAAAAGGAGCAAAAGTCACTGTTTCGTAGATATATTCTTAATGAAAACATGCTTGCATTTAATTATGCATTTTTTTTTAATTGGGGTATATACTAAACCAGCCTACAGATCTCTTGTCTGCGTCTTTTGCAAATCCTCCACTTCTAGCCCCGCCCATACTGTTGGCTGTCCAATCACAGACTTCCCAATGCAGCTTAATGAGTAGGTGTAACAAGGTACATTTATAAAAGGGCCAATTTCTGTTGAAATATGTGCTCTTCGTAAAATGAAACAACGAGGACACACTCTTCACATATAACGTACGTCAGCAAGCTGAAGTGTTTTGGTGGTCTAGAGTGCCCCTTTAAGGGGGCCTCAGTATCTGGGAGTATCTAGCAGTTGTCTTACATTCAATGGTTTAACACTGAAGTTAGTCCCCCAGAACCTGACACCTCTGCCCCTCTCTTCCTTCCTCCTTGCTGCTGCAGTATCAGAAAGATTTTCTAGGTGGCCATTGAGAGTTAAGAATATCAGATCCTGCCCTACGACTATCATCACCCAACTGTCAAACCTTCCTTATACTGTGGGAGCCAGAAAAAAGGAGGAGAGGGGGCCAGAGGTATTGAGCCCCACTGCCCCAGGGGACCAACTTTGGGGTTTAACTGTTGGGAAATGGTTTAATCCCTTAAGATAAGACCACGTCCAGACACTCTTTTCCCCATAACAACTCACTGACTTGATGTTGGGATGGGGTGGGATTGTTCCTTTATAAAGTCAATGCTCCCATATTTCTCCCTCTAATTTCTATTTTCAAAGTTTTGACTGGTCTTAATCATCTGTTTTTTTTCTCCTTCAATTTATTTCCTGTTATGCGCAGCTTAAAGAGCACCTGTCATGCCCCAAACAACTTATGCTTATTAGATTGAACATAAGAATCTATCTATACAATGTGCTATCACAGGAGGTCCATCTGCTCTCCACCCATAGTATGCACTGTGGTTATTATGGAAGCTCCCAAGCTGATGCTTCTGATGCTGGCACACTGGCAACAAAATCAGCATGCCAACATCACTGACAATGTTTGCCCTGTTTGGAGAAGCATCCCAAGCAGGGTAAATCAAAAAAGACATGGGGGGGAGTGCAGGCGGAATGGAGGGCAGTCCGTAGGTGGGTGTTACACGTAGAGTAATACCCATGAAGCTTGAAGACAGTGTCGCGGGAATAGAGAAAAAGTGAGTAAAGCCTTAGATTGTACATTGAATACACCATGTTTTTTTGTGATATATGGTGTATTCAATGTATACGGAAGTGATTTCTAGTAAGTGTAAATTTCCATAACAGGTTTACTTTCAAAGCTAAGATCACTGTTAGCTAACAGGTTAAACATAAAAAACTGATCTTCCAGAATCTCATTTCCAAAACTATTGAAATGCAAGGCTTATGTGTTTTGCATATTTATTACTGTTGCATCGTTAGGTTAATTTATTGAATTTGACTATTGAAACTGCGCAAAGGGCTCAAATATTTCTGATACTTTGGGACATGATGTAAGCACCTTAGAGCGTTTTGTTAAATTTCAATTGCATTGTAGATTTATTTGTTGTTTGTAGACTTTCTTTTTCTGTCTGTGTACTTTCCTCCATGGACTCATCTGCAAAAGTCCTCAAGATAGCAGTTCACAGTTTATTGTAAAATAGATACTGTCAAAACCTGGATGGTTCTTGTACCTTTTCTATAGTCTATTTACATGCTGTACAGAGACTGTCGACCTGGCACATTCATTTTCACATTTTGCTGTGTTTTTCTCCCTTTCATGTGTTGGGAAATTAGGAACATCTGAATGCAGTATCATACAAATATATCTTCTTGTATCACAAGATTTATTTTGCAAATGCACGTAGGTACACGATTGTAGGAAGTCCCACCAACCTCAATAATAATTGTATTCATTTATTTTAGCAAAAAATATATATAAAAAATACAACCAACAGTCTGTAAACACCTGCAATAATTTGTACCCATATGACAAATGCATGACGGATAGTATCTGCAGTTCAAATAGACCTCACAAGACACCCACAGGCTCAGGGCTGTCAGCTTTCCAGTTAAATCAGGCATCTCAAATTCCATAATGTCCTTCTTGAAACATGCTCCAAGCTTATTCAAGAGGGGGCATTGATTATAAAAGGGGATATGTTCCTATTACTTTATATAAAACCAAAAATTAATTTTAATCATATAAATTATAAATGATAGTACTTTACTGTCCCTTATTGCCACTTACTGACATTGCACATTATTATCAAGTCTTTACTAATGATAACCCTGATCCAATCATAAGGTACATGTTACACTCAAAGTGCGTAACATTACATTTATTTCCAATGAATCCAATTTGCCAATCCCCCAGCCCTCTAATTAATCCAAAGCCCCCTATAGAAAACCAACAATGTATTCACATCACCCTACCCTAATAATTAGAATAATATTATAGAAATACCTTTATTTTACAGGAGAGATTAGAAAAAAGACATATATTTCAAATTCAGTGACAGAAACTTTATTTTTGTATCATGGTACTTTATGCAACTCACACAGTAGTGATAGCAATTTGTTTTTCAGATTAGCATGTGCTAAAAAGAGTAACACAGGGCTCAAAAGATGTTTAATACAATCCAAAAATAGAATGTATAAAGTAATTCAAGAATATTGTAATTTGTTAGTTGATTTTGCTGCTTGTTATTATAGGTATCGAGTGAATGTGGATCAACTGCTTCATCTTGCAGTCCAGAATGGAATGAGTCTGACTTTAGTAGCGGCCAAAGTGGTAAGTAAAATATTAACAACTCATTACAAATTGCACAAGTAATTCTGTAATGCAAAAGAGTTATAGCTGATATGGAAATTAATTATCTGGAGTCAGGTAACAGGTGTATAACCCCCATCTCCCCTCCCCCCCCCCCCAAAAAAAAAGAAGAAATTTAAGTTAATGGCAGTAAAAACAAACTTGTCTTTAGTTCATATCCCATCATATACATAGCATAGCCGAATGAATATGGACTCGGGTGCTAAAATCTTATTTTGAAACTATGGCATAAGATAAGAGGTTTGTGCCCTTTGTTGCTTTGTTATTAACAACAAATGCAGCATGAATCCCCTTGTAGGTCTTATGTTTGCAACACATGCCAAAACAATATCACTTTAAAAAAAAATATATTTTTCCCTTGTGAAGTATTGACCCTCTGTGAATAGAGTTACAGCAATACTTTCTGCCATATTTTACATTTTAGACTATTGCGGGCTATGCGATTTTACAGAGCTGATCTGAATATATTTGCATCTAAATAAAGTGTAAACAAAACATTTTTCAAACAAGGGTCAAAATGTGTTCCTTATGTAAATCGAATCAAGCAGAACAAAAACACCTTCAGGCCTTCAGATTCTGCATTACAAATGATGTGCCATGTTCAAAAATATCACATGCCCGCATTACATAGTTTGCGAAGGTCATTTGTCCCATAATTTGCTGTGATACTTGGTACCAACCAAAACACAAAAGGGTCACTTGTGTGTCACAGTGGTATGGTTTCATGATATTTATAGAAAACGTCTTGCAAAATGACCAGAAGCAAAATGACAGTGATATTTAAAAGGCTAAATGTATATATAGAATTTGCAATTATTCATGCACATCATACTTTGCTAACGGACTACAAGCGTCTAGTATTTACCAGTTTGTCCAGCTCTTTAACTTATTAAACAGCCCTTTCCAATCAGGCAATAAAATAAACAATTGGTGTACAGCTTTGCATCCAGAACCCAAGAAAGCAAATTTACAATATATTAAATATTATAAATACTATTAGCCTCCCCGCCCCCCCCCCCTGTCTCCCTCCCAAAAAGATATATTTATTTAACTTGTGAAGGAACATTCCAAACAGTCACTATAGTTTGCTGTAGAGGTTATGATGCCAGAAGTGACCTGGTCCCCCTCCCACCCTCACCCTTCCAATCTATTGTGAGGAGTGAATCAATTTGAGAACAGTTTTGACGTCTTACCTGGGATCGGATCGGTACTACTCCCCACCTCGACTACTTCTTGTGCCTTCTTCCTAAGCAGGATCTTATGTTAGCTCTACTTAGCTCAGACAAAGAGCTTCCGGCTCTCTGTAGTAAATATTGGAGGTGGGGAACAGCACCCAGTGGGTTTCAGGTAGCAATTTAAACAGTAGCCTATTTAACTTTTAACTCTTCACAGAATATTCTTGTGATATATTCTATACAGTGTTCTTCATACTACTGTTTAGAATTCAACCTTATTTTGTTAGAACTTGTGAAGTAATCTTTAGAAGCCCTGACACACTGGTTCACTGTTTTTGTCATAGAAACATAGAAACATTGAATGTGACGGCAGATAGGAACCCATCAAGTCGGCCCAATTTTCTAAATACTTTCATTAGTCCCTGGCCTTATCTTATAGTTAGGATAGCCTTATGCCTATACCACGCATGCTTAAACTCCAACACTGTGTTAACCTCTACCACTTCAGCTAGAAGGCTATTCCATGCACCCACTACTCTCTCAGTAAAGTAATCCTTCCTGATATTATTTTTAAACCTTTGTCTCTCTAATTTAAGACTATGTCCTCTTGTTGTGGTAGTTTTTATTCTTTTAAATATAGTCTCCTCCTTTACTGTGTTGATTCCCTTTATGTATTTAAATGTTTCTGTCATATCCCCCCGTCTCGTCTTTCCTCCAAGCTATACATGTTAAGATCCTTTAACCTTTCCTTGTAAGTTTTATCCTGCAATCCATGAACCAGTTTAGTAGCCCTTCCCGGAACTCTCTCTAAAGTATCAATATCCTTCTGGAGATACGGTCTCCAGTACTGCGTACAATACTCCAAGTGAGGTCTCACCAGTGTTCTGTACAATGGCATGAGTACTTCCCTCTGTCTACTGCAAAAACCTCTCCCTATAGAACCAAGCATTTCCTGCTGCTCTATTACATTGTCTGCCTACCTTTAAGTCATCAGAAATAATCACCCCTAAATCCCTTTCCTCAGATGTTGAGGTTAGGGCTCTATCAAATATTCTGTACTCTGCCCTTGGGTTTTTACATCCAAGATGCATTATCTTGCACTTATCCACATTAAATGTCAGCTGCCACAACTCTGGCTTGCCATTTGGCTTATCCCTCCTGGAACATCAACCCTGTTACCTATCTTAGTATCATCAGCAAAAAGACATACCTTACCATCAAGACCTTTTGCAATATAAGGACTTGGTCTACTCTTTCACAGACAGTCATATTTCAATTCTTGGAATATATACGTTTTTTTTCTAAATTAGACATCAGGCTAAATCAAGTAATGCACTTGACAGGCCATTAAAATTCCTAGTCGTCCTATATTACAAAAAATTTGCATCCACTCTAGCCTTACCCCTAGCATCACTATACAACTCAGCCACAGCAAACAAATCACTCCCAGAGGACCTATTGCTAGCACACATCATAACACTCCCCAAACCGGGTAAACCACCGACCCACTGCCCGAACTTTAGACCAATATCCCTACTCAACACCGACGCAAAGTTATATGCCAAAATCTATGCCCGCCGGCTTAGCTCAATACTACCAACCCTAATCCACGATGACCAGGTGGGGTTCGTAGCGGGGAGACAGGGGGCGGACAACACCCGTAAAGTCCTAAACTTGATCCATAGCATAAGGAGGAAAGGAATCAGTAGCCTTCTAGTTTCGTTGGACGCAGAGAAGGCCTTTGATAGGCTGAACTGGCACTTTCTAAGGGCAGTTCTGGAAAAATATGGCTTCCCCTCACAGTTTGCTAACACAGTAGCGGCTATATACAGTCACCCATTGGCAAAGGTCCTTAATGCAGGTTTCTGCTCTGATAAATTTACGATCTCCAATGGCTCCCGCCAAGGCTGCCCCCTGTCTCCACTGCTATATGTCCTAGCTTTAGAACCATTAGCTGCCACAATTAGGGAAGAGCCAGCAATCCATGGAGTCTCGCTGAATCGGAGAGAATACAAACTAAGCATTTTCGCTGATGATGTATTCCTCACCCTAACTCAACCACACATCTCCCTTCCCAACCTCATGAAACACATTACAACATACGGGCGAGTTTCGTATTACAAACTTAATGTAACAAAAACACAAGCATTGGGCATCTATCTCACAAACACACAATTGGAAAATCTCAAAAGCACATTCCCTCTAGACTGGAGAGAGGATTACCTCACGTTTCTAGGCACCAAAATGACAAAGAACCCCGAATCCCTATTCAAAACAAACTACCACCCCCTGCTTCCAATTTTTAAAAGCTTGCTAGAATTTTGGGAGGGAAAACATCTGTCTTGGGTTGGCAGAATAGCGGCTAAGAAATGTCTCTACTGCCAAAATTGCAATATTTGTATAGAACCCTCCAAATTCCGCTAGCGGGAAACTACGTCAAAACCCTATCAAGAATGCTGATAGCATTCACATGGCAGAATAAGAAACCGAAAGTAGCAGCAAAACTATTGCAAAAGCCATTACCGCAGGGAGGACTAGGCCTCCCGGACGTGTTAGCATACCACAAAGCAGCAGCACTAACTATAGTACCACAACTAAAAGCACAACCCACCTCGCCCCAATGGTTAGAAATTGAGAATTATTGGGCGCAACCTTCAATGCTGCACTCGCTGTTTTGGACCCCCAAATCGCACAGGAAGGAGACTACACACCTCTTATATACAACTCAACACATCTTACAGCAATGGGATTCCTCAAAACACCAAATGGTACACTATCTCCCAATGCCGATGGCAGCCCCACTCACGACCCTAGAATCCATAATACCAAACCTAAACACAGCCATGGTTACGGGGTGGGGGATACAGGACATAAGGCAACTCTACCACGACGGAAACATAAAACCCTTCCCGGGCATACAACAAGAATTTAACCTCCCGTCAAGACTAATCTTCCCCTACCTACAAATTAAATCCTACCTAACGAAAAACAAGCCCTGCCAGATACACACCACACCCATTAAGCACCTGTCCGAATTTGAACTGGTGTGTATCCATAAAAAAACACTCAAAAAACTGATCTCCCTGACTTACAAAGCGCTACTCCAGGAATCAGATCAAGATAGACACACGTATATACAATCATACAAGTAACTAGGACGCACTATAGATAGGGAGGATTGGGTTAAAGCCTACTCCTCATACAGAGGTGTAACCTCATGCGTATCTCACATTGAGATGCAACGTAAACTGATGTACCGCTGGTACCTTGTCCCAGTCAGGATTCGCCAAATCTGGCCACATTCTTCAGATAGATGCTGGAGATGCGGACAGGACACAGGCAACATGACACACATCTGGTGGACCTGTGTTACCCTACAGCCCTTTTGGCAGGATGTGCAAACCATCATACCAGACGCTATTCGGACACAAATCAAACTGACCCTGGAACTATGCATTTTATTTATTCCCCCAGAATCACTATCTAGAGAGAAATGGGCGATGACATACCACATACTCATATCAGCCGCTATGAGTATTGCCAGACTATGGAAAACAAAAACAGCCCCAACCAAAACCTCCTTGTTAAACCAAATAAAGCTCAACTGGGCCTATGAAATGACATATGCTCACCAATTTGGGGTTAAAAAATACATGAAACTAGCGCACACAATGTGGAATGACTTTTTAGAACGCACCACGGTATCAGAAACACAAACCAATGGATCACCCTGTCGAGCGACTGTAAGTCTCTCTCCCCCACCAAGTTAATCCACCCCTCCTCTCCCCTCCTCTCAATCCCAACCATTACCCTTGAAAAGGTACAGTGTACTCAATGACTTATAAATATCTGTCAGAACAGGTTTGTTATGCTTACATATGTTACTGCACAATGTATGTCAATGTATCTAATTGTCGCTGTGGAACCCTCGGAACACCATCGCACACCTACGAGAACACATGACAACAATGAGAGAAACGTAACAACTGTGCGATGGAAGTATCCACTATGTCTCAATATCCACTATGTCTCAGCATGTACACTAAAATGCATAATACTTGTTCATATGATTGAAATACGCATGCACTGCCGAATAAAAATTGTCAAATTTAAATAAATAAAAATTCCTAGTCGTTACCGCTAGAAAATGTTAAAGGCATAGCATTGCAATACTTTACAGAAAGAGTTAGTGAGGTAATGAAAAGGAGAAGGTGAAAAACTTCTATCCAATAAACCACCATGGTTTGAACCCCCAAACCATCCTCCTTAGTATAAATGAGGGTAAGAAGATACAATATGCAATGATTGGTAGCCCAACAAAATGTCCATAATAAAAAAATGTTGACTGTATGAAAGACCTCTTTAATGGTATCCTTCCTTAAGTTAAATAATAAAGGGTTGCAGAGAAGTGATACAAACAACGGTCGAGTATACATATATATCTATATAACATTTCTCTCTTAACCTTCAGATCACCTCTTAAGTGATGATTCTTCGGAGCAACGTGACATGAATTCCTTATCCTCAATTGTAGAGAGCATCGCATCCGGAGAAGTGTCAATCAGCTTTCCTGAGCAACATATCCAGAATTAATCAACTGTTACGAATATGAATTGTTTTGGACCTTCTTATCATGGACCTAGATTTGCTTGGTAGTGCTATTGTGTAAGAAGCCGAATGACTCCAAAGCAAACCTTAAAACAATATTCATTTTATAGAACTATATAATGTCCATTGGCACAAATATGGGATTTTAGGAATGACAGGGCTTATAAAATATTAGTCTACATGTTTTATAACATCATGATTTTTTATTCTTTGTTTACCCAGGATTAACAAACCATATTGCAACATTGCTCTATTAAGGCATAACTATTTAATTAAATTATTAAACTTAATATAAAATTATGACAATTACTAAACTTAAATTAAATTAACTTAAAAGAGTAAATTTCTATGTAAATTGCAACCCAGGTTATTATTTATTCCTAACTTAAAAATATTTTATAAAATAAACTATGCAGTAAGGTTTAAAGTAAATATGGGAGTTTCGACCATATCATGATATTGCAAGTCATCCAGTAGCTGGTTTGGTTTAATGCATGTTAAAGATCAGTGGAGAAAATAAAAATTTGACGGCACAAGTCCGAAGCATTAATCACAGACACATATGATTAACCCAAACCAGATCTGTGACTGGGTATACATTGATCAGATCCTGTTTCAGAATGATATAGATTTTGCTAATATTCAGTGCACACAAGTTCAGCATAAAATGTATTGGTTTTCACACCCTTCTAAAAAAAAAACTTCAGAAAAATTCCATTGCTTGGTATGAAATGTTTAATATATTTTCATAGCCACTTTTTATTAAATTAGTGTGGTTTTTAAAAAAACAAAAACAAGTTTTTTTTTTATTCACATGGGGCCAATGTTGCTTTTTTAATTTTCTATTTTTCTTATTGTAGCATTGTTTGACCAATTTTATTTTGAGACAGGATTTGGTGGCGTTTTTCTATTATGTGTGTGGGTTTGCTATTTTTATTTTTTATTTTTGCTAACTTATTTGTATGTTTTTGTATGTTTTTTTTAAATAAAGATATTGTTTGATTATAATTTTACTTTGTATTTGTATTTTTATCTTCAGCTGGAGATTTTATGTTTCTTTATGTATTCTGAAGCCCTGTGCATTTCAGGGTATTGATGGCATTTATAGGAAATTTGCCATTATTTTGTATTATTATTTAAAATGGAAGATTGCATGTATTACATTTTCTTTGTATTTTTTTGTATATGTACAAAAAAAAATAATAATCTGCCCAACTGTCAGAAAGTTGGGTGTCCTGAACATTTTTCTGTTTTCAGGGAAAATGGTTTAGGTAGGTCAAACACACACTGCCAGATATGCAGCCTTTGAATTATACCTTACACAAATTATTTTAGCCACCCTCCATTTCCCTAACTTTTTATCTGCCAGAGAGTGGCTTCTCTGGGGTCTAGTGAAGAGTATACTGATACATTTGTATGGAATATTTTTTACAAGTTTTTTTCGTGAACAAATTGTTCATTAAAAAAAAACAAAAAAAACTATTTCAAAACAATATTATAACAATTCAGACACTATTGGGTGGAGGAGGTTGTTAAAAATTAAGATATTTCGGTCTCCCCAACTGGACCACATAGCATTAAAGGGTCCTTGCTGCCCCACTGCTTGATTAGGTTCAATACCACAAAAATACATTTACTCTCCTGATGGTGGGTCTGGTAGTACATATAATAGTAGCACATTTTTTCCAATGAAGTCAAAAAGCTTTGTTCAAATATTTGTACTTAAAGGAACACTAATGTGTTCGTAATACAAGTGTATCTTCCTAACACTACAATGTCCTTCTAACTAGTTAGGTTATTGCCTACCCTCCTCCCCACCCCCCTCCCCCCCCCCCCCCCATGAAGGAGAAAGGTGATTTTACTTACTTTTTCTCCCTCGCAGCACCTGTCTCCACAGTGCCATCCTACCTCCTTGGCTGAGATCATCAAGACAGGTCAGCTCAGCCAATCCAGTATTTTCCCATAGGAAAACATTGAGAGGCTAGTGCACATGAGTGGTCTCTATGAGATTGTCTGATTGAAATAGAGTTTCGCTGTCACATTGACACTCACTAGAGGCATTTAAACCTTACAATATGAACATTTCTGTTTCTGCAGAACGGCATGTTTTACATTGCAGAGTTAAGCAGATAGAGTCCCTTTAACTGAATCATCAACAGATATTTATTCAATTTTTGAAGCAATTGTAGATACAGTCAGGTCCATAAATATTGGGACATCGACACAATTCTGTACACCAACACAATGGATTTGAAATGAAATTAACAAGATGTGCTTTAACTCCACACTTTCAGCTTTAATTTGAGGGTATTTACATCCAAATCAGGTGAACGGTGTAGGAATTGACTGTATATTAATTATTTGCACAATATAATCATCATAAACTGAATATAACAGTTCAGAATTAAAAAAAAGTATGTAATTTCATTTAAGACTATAAAACATACAAGTCTACATTAGATAATGAACCCTGGCAGTGAGATTGTCCATACCCAATTAGAGATGCAGTGCCATGAGGTGTTAATTAATGAAAGAACATTAGTTCGCATTAAGTAGGCAAGGACATTGCTGAGAAAGGCTAGGAACCAAGAACATTACACAAAGAAGTGTTAGTGCTTAGAATGGCAGAACTTAACAAAATACCTCCAAGTAGAAACGATGGCTGTAATAAGACAACCCAATATCTGATAATTCCCCACAGTATCAATACTGAATTGTAAAATCCTCATCTTATCTAGTAAAATCGATAAACCCGATTTGAGTTTATTTGTGTTCTCTAACAAGACTTAGCCTCAGGTTTTTTTTTTTTTATTCAATTAATGGAAATAAAGTACAAAAAAAACCTGCAAAGAAACCAATTTAATGTTTCAGATTGTAAGGTACAATTAATGTATGTTTTTAGGGGTAGCAAAAGCATACTCTGCTCCTCAGCTTCACATCAATAAAGAAGTAAAGAGATCTGTAAGGTCTGTAACAGCAAGCAAGGTGTGGAGTGTCTCGTAGACAGAAAACGTAACCAAAATATGAAACAAACTAAAAAATACTGTACAAAAATATGTAACTAGGCACACTTAAACTGAGAACGAAAGACATTGTATGATCTGTAAAAGGTGGCTAATTTGAAATACACAATATGAGATCAGAGGCCACGGTGTAAAACTCATAAATAAGAAACCAAAGCACATCCTGCCTGTGCTATAAATAAAGAATATAGAAATTTCTATGGATGAACTCATGTAATATAGAACTGTAGTATAGTGTGTTTAATGTATTGCACCTTGAATCTCTCCCACTGTTTCTCAGAATTCATTTATCTCTATTCACTCCCTTTAGGGAACCCATCCTTTAATCTGTACATAACCTAGACATGGTCTGTTAGTTGTGAAATGATCCATATAAAATGTTATATATTCTTTGGATATATACAGACGTAGTATGCCATATATAGCTACTTTATTTTTGGGGGAAACGTCAGTGATCTAATAAGGACTCCAATTTAATATTGTTGGATACGCTTTTTAATTTTTTATATATTTGGATAAACGTTTTAATATATATATCTATTTATATATATATATATATTTTAAAAAAATCTTACAATCTTTTTTAATATATTAATTCATTTTAAAAGTTTAAAGGTTTATCCAGAAATATTAAATCAAGGCATTGGTGCCTGATTTATATATCTTGCATTAAACATTTAACACAGATCTATAAGAGCTATTTACAAAACCGGGAATTGTGAGAAAATAACAAAGGAATTGCAATTTTCTTGGTCAAAATAGCTGAATTATAAAAAAGCTCATTCACATCTATTTTTTTTTTAGATAAGCCTTTTTTGTCCTACAATTTCCAATTCCCTGGGCATTTCCTGACAATTCCTGCTTTAGTAAAAAAGCCCCAGATATTTTTCTCGCCATTATACAGACTAATGGAAATCAATACTTGACTTTCCTAACAATGCCTTCTAGGAGTGTTTTTTTTTTCTTCTGCTATAAAAATGTACTGTCACAGACTTGTAAAGCTAGAGCTCTAAGATACACAAAGAAGAAAACAACAATATGAACAAAATAAAATATGAACTTATTAATGGCCATATATTCTAATAAATTAATAAAGAATAATACTGGTTAATAGAGAAATACAGTGTGTAATGTGTCCATTGGCTTTTGGGAAATACATGTTAAATAAAATAGAATTTTAGAAAAAAGTAAAAATAATTTTAAACAAGACTGTAGAATTGAAAAAAAAATGTAAAGCATTTGTTTAAGCAGAATCAGCAGACTATTTTGCCTCAAGATTAAGACCACATTTTGGAAGTAAAGTTTCTATTTTAGCGTCCTGTCCCATAGTCCCAGTTTAGTTTCGGAACTGTCCCCAGGCAGTACAGTGCAAGCCTTTCGCATGTTCTTTGCTTTGCAGTGAGCACTAAAACCATGGCCAATACTGGGTGGGTGCAAAGAGGTGGATCGCAAGGTGTGCATGCCATGTTGTCCACAAACAGCTTGTCAGCTTGTAACCTTTTCCTTCCAGCCCTGACACCCTGTACATGTTCGTAGTGAGAGTAGATCACTCATATGCTGATCCAAACAATGTTGTCGGATATTCACACTAGCATTATAAATTCTCGGTTTTATATAGGGGCACATAAGAAAAATGCATTATTCAATTATGTATTGGTTGAGAGGCAGCATTGGAAAATGTATGATTTCGCTTGTTTAGAATGTGCATTATCAAGCAGAGTACACTATGGTTACTATTGTCTTTTTAAGTATATATAGTTTTATGATTTTTATGATAGTTTTATTTTTGGCCCAAATCTCTGTCCTAATTTTTGATCCTAATCCCTTTCTTTTTCTAGGAGGTCCTTTTTGGTGTGTCTGAGTGCATACCAGAGCTCTACAGCACATATACTCACAGTAATGCATTTTTTTTTTAATTCTTTATTTTTGAGTGCATAAAGAAGGTTAACATTCACAAATGCGTGTGTCATGCCCCAACGACAGGCACCCGCTATATAACAGTAAACATAATTGCTGTGTGACATGACATAAAAATACAATGCGTAATGCATCTTTAAACTACAATTAATATGTTTAACAATCCGTCTGTGTTCATAAGATACATTGTTCTTGTTCTAAATTACATTGTATCTGCTTTGTTATTATTAAGTTACCTGAAACCTCTCAGAACAGCCCTGCCCCTGGTCACACTCCTACTCAGAACCCTAAAATTAAAGTTTACCTCTTTAGCCATTTGAAATCTTATATGATATTATGAAAATTCCAGATACATCTTAAAGATACATCAATATTATTTTTACTATGTCAATTGATCAATAGTCTGGCACGAAAAGACTTCCTTTAAAATAGATGATTGTAAATATTTAGAAGTCAACATGCCTGGACTGGTTAAATAATATGAGTTTAAATGCAGAATTACAGTTTCAAGCATTTATAAAGGCTGCTGATCCAAGGCTGAGCTGGACATGTTATTATGAAATCAGAATGAACGTGGAGAAATTGAGGACAGCTATTTTTATATTTAAATATTTGGAAAGTATAGAACCATGATGCCAACTCAGCCTTGGTCTAAGACAACAGTATGGAGTGTGTGTCACAGGATGCCATCAAACATACATACATTTGATATAGTAATGGCTTTAGAGGGAGACTGTATTGGTATGTTTTATCCCAAGATACCTCGTCTCTTGCTCCGGTGTGATTAGTAAACTTGTGCATAAAGTTTCAAACAAAATTTTGGGCAACCAGTGGTTTTTCAAAATTCCATAACTTCAAAATGCTATATGGATAAATCAGAAAACAAAAAATAAAAACACATTAGAAAAAAGGTTTCTTTTTTTTTTTTTTAATTATTTCGTAGAGCCCCCAAAAAAGAGATGGTTGATGGGAATAAAGATGATTGATGCTGAGAGGACCAATAAAGGGGAAAAAAAGGTGATTGATTGATGCCGATAAAATTATATATATAAATATATTTCTGTCAGTATTTTATGTATATGTGTATATATATATATACACACACATACATATACATAAAATACTGACAGTCTTGCACTCCTACTTACTATATATATTTTAACCCGATGCTTGATAGCACAATCTTGTATACAGCCGAAGGAGGGGGTATCAGCACTCCAGGGTTTTCCAAAGTTTATTTTATTGAAAGTGTGTCAACATAGGTCGACGTTTCAGTTCAACATCTGAACTTTCTTCAGGACAAACATATATATATATATTTTGCAGTGCTATTAATATTGCAGTATTAGTAATATTATCCAATTTTCACACCCTTTTAGTTCATCAAAATCATTTTTCCAAAAACGATTGTTTGGATGAGACGCCAAACCGAAATGCCACATGGTGACTGACACAGAAAGAGTTTTCATATTAATTGAATTGTAAGACTTGTTTTTCACAGTTTTACCGTTAAATTGTATGTATGCTTTTTTGCCTTTTTCTTCACCTCTAAAGGTAAGGCAGTGCCAGGGACCTCCTGGCCAAAAAACAACTTTATTCCAATAATTTGTTATGGTGCCTGAAGTGTTACTTTAAACTTTTAAAGGAAAAAAAAAATCTTCATGAGCAATGGCTTTAAGTGGCTATCACTGTTTCAGTCCTATAGACATGGTATAGGACATATGTAAACATTCTTGGATATGTCATGTTTTTCATTCAATATTCAATAAAAAAAGAAAGGGTTAAAATGAATTTGATGTTTATAGTGTCTTTTGTCTTTTTAAAAGTATTTTTTGCACCACACAGTTATCTATGATGCATTTTGCAGTCATGGGAAGTGTAGCAGAATTTAACCCCTTAAGGACACATGACAGAAATATTCCGTCATGATTCCCTTTTTTTCTAGATGTTGTGTCCTTAAGGGGTTAAAATTATTTGTCTCACCTGATCAACAAAGAGTGCTAGGGTACTTGTTCTTGGAAAAAAAAAAAGTTACATTACATTATAATCAGTGTGCAACAGAATGTGATATCATACATTACTTTGCATATGAAAGACACACATTTAATGTATACAATTTATTTGCCATCTATATAATAGAAATTTAGCATCTAATCATATCCCACACACCAAGCCTCATTTCTCTTGCCTCCATTCATACTGATATAATTAGGCAGCTAATTTGGGTTCTCTTATGGTAGGTTATGGGCTAGTTATAAAATAAGAGAACAATAAAAATAATTTAGAACATTAAAGTACAAAAGCACTGACTTTTCATATTTGTGTTTTTTTAACAGTTTTTTTCCTAATGTATGATACGGTTATAACGCACAAAAATAACCAGTCGTTCTGCAGTTTTTATTCTTAGTTTGGATTTTTCGCTTTTTTTCCTGATCATTTTAATATTGAATACATAGACAAAATAAGATAAATGACTAATATTACTAAAGTGGCATTGTCACTGTATGGAAACTTTGCAATATTTGCAAAGAACCCTGATGGGGGAATCACCATTAGGGATCTTAGAGTAGGCAAGCAAAAGATGAATTCTATTTACGTGAACCTGTCCCTTGCGAGCGCCACCATCGTCTCCTGGTGGGTCTCCGACATTACTGCTGAACAGATTTTTTTTTATATGAAATATACATTTTTCAGAGGGGTGACAGTGGCACTTTAAACAAAGAAAGATCATGAAAGCTTGTTATCTGTTTCAGAAAATGTGCCACTCTGACAGTGAAGGAAAAAATTGTTGGGAAAAAAGGCAAATTCTTGCACCTCTTTTTTTACACATTGACAGTGCAACTGTTTCTGCCTTATTAAAACAAAAAGGAGGGACAGAACAAAACGGTCACAAAGGATGCAAACATGAAAATGTGGCACCGACGCAGGAAAATATTGGTACAAACAGAAAATGCAATAATATTTTGTGTGAACACAGTCACGCCATTTTAGTAACCCATCTTCTGCCACTCAATACCCCTTGCACCTTCGGTTATAGCTTTAAAGATAGATACAACCCTCTTAAAAACTCGAGCTTTTTATACATTGCTATACCATTTCTCGTACTTAAATCAGAACTCCATTCATGTCAGTGATTTTACCTGCTAATCGGTTTTACTCTAAATTCCTTACATGTTAATTACTTTGATTGGTGGGTTAGTTCTCTAAGCATCAAATTGTAGTGGATTGGAAACCGATTTTCAAAATTTACTAAAAGTTCTTCTGCATAGCTATAGTCAGAGGTTGGCTGTGTTGGCCCATATTTTGCAGTATGGCTTTCACTACAATTTGGTGTTTAGTAAATAAACCCGTATGAAAATCTTTTTCTACATCAACTAGTGTGACCTAACAATTGAAATTATTCTTGCATAAAAAAGAAATGCAAAAGATAAACCAAAATAGCACATAAAAAAAATAATAATTTCAGCAATTTTGCCAACTTTATATTTCCTTTCCATTGCACTGCGGTTTTAAACTCTGCACAATTCTATTTCAGAATAACTAAAATTGTAAATGAACCTCACATGAGATCAAATTAAAAACAGGAACAAGGCATCAAGATAAAGTGCATAACATCAGTTATGCAAAGTAAATGATGGAGAAGCAATTTAACAAAATTTAAGGAAATTCCAGAATTCGTAATATGCAAATAAAGTGGATATTTATTAGCCGCAAGCTTGAAACTGGTCTTTGAAACTTGGTTTCTTGTGGTGGCAATTAATAGCCACTCTATTTGCAACCACATTGGAACTACTTGTCTTTGGAATGATGATTGAGACATAATACCTTCTCTTTTTTGTGAATTCCACAGTCTACGTTGGTATGGCTTAAGCTACTATGGCCTCGATTTAATAGTTTCGATAAGCTTCTAAAATGATGTATCTGGATCCACTTTTTAAAGTATTTATTATTTTAAAAATTAGAATTTTTTTTTTTAATTTAATATTTTTTTTACATTTTCCAGTTTCCCACAAAAAGCATATCTTGAAACACTTCAGAGCTTCCTGGGTTGCAAATAATGCTACATCGAGATGTAGCCGAATGGAGAACCCAAACATACTTGTATTCCCTTTGCTTTGTTGTCCGTATACCCCCGTTCGTTTACCGAACCCCCTCGCTGTGTGGCCCCTTGTTCGCACTTCAAAATCACCGACCACCCCTGGCTGTTAACCACAAATTGGTTATTAGGTCAAGTGCTTTCCCTGTGTGGCCAACGTTTGTTTAAACGAACGCACATGGGCAAACAATTGACGGCCATTTTGTCTCCCGAACGAGGGCTACGGTACATGGTCGTGGACGACGTGGAACTATTTTTGCATATGCGACCTGTCGAACACCCGGTAAACTGGTACCGCTGCTTATACAACTTCCTGAACAGTTAGGAGAACGGCGTTCAGAAGCATAAACTACCGAAAAGGGGGAGCATTCGTACCCTAGCAGCCAGGGAATGGATTCATCAGTGTTTGTGTGAGAATCCCCGAAAGATGACCAGTTGTTGCCTTGTTTTCTCTGGAGCTGTTTTGGGGTATCACCTCATGGCCGACCGGTCAAAACTTCATTTGAATGGCATTCCTAAACCATTGAAGGGATCTGAGTGATATTTCGGCAAAGTGTATGCTCAGATCCAAGCTATTCAGTGATATAACTTTCGTGAGGTTCTGAAGTTATTAAAATATATTTTTTTGCTGTTTTTAAATATTGTAGATTTTTCTGTACCTGAGAGATAAGTTATAGTTTTTTTTTTCTCACGCACTTATCTCTCAGGCACAGAGTATCCTGGGAAGAAAAGCCCTATAATTGTGACTGAGAAACCCCATGCTAGGAGCAATGTATAAAAGCTGTATGTGGTAGGAATAAAAACAGTTGTACTCCCAGAGCTGTGTGTCGTCCAGTTGCTGGGGAGGAGGTGGGATATTTCTCTGGCGTTTTTCTTGTTCCTGATTGTGCTCTCGTAAATTCAGCAGAGAAGAGTCCCTGCTAGGACTACGGCTCCGCTGCAATTACAAGTGACATTAGAATATACACAGTAACATTGTGAGGTGCTACACACATTGTTGCATTGACATGTATAAAATAAACCATAACAAATTAAAACATATATATAAAATAAAACAAATGGCAAAACATATATATAAAACAAATGGCGATTCTATTTGTCAAAAATATTTCCCCCAAACAGTCAACTCAATGGGTTGAAAACAGCAGTAATGAGTGAGGATCCCATGATTAGTTGTCCGTCATTGTGAATGGCAACTATCGATAGCAAGTTATCAAGTGTTTATGTGGCTCATGATTACGGGAGGGGACTTGTCAAATTAGGGTGATTTCCATGGCATATAATAATAGTGTTGGAAGGTAGTGCCGCTGAGTGGTACTGCTCTGTAATTGTGCTCTAAATTGTCATCTAATCTGGTGAGTTTCAGACTGACTCCTATCAGCCTCTGCTAATAACTCTTGTCTTCTCTACTGGATAACTATCCTTGATTACCATTCAACAAGATAACTATGTACATAGTTGGTACGTGGTAGAGAAAGGAAGAAATATCTAGATTTCCGTATGTCGTATTGAGGACAAAGTCCAGTGAAGGGGTCTGTGGGTCTTAAGAAGGAATATTAGCCCTGTATAATTTGAATGATGTGGGGTTCCCCAATGAAATTCATCTATCAGGAGGGTATCCAAACTTGATCTATATAATTATCCCATATGACTTTAACCCCCTCAGGGGGGTTAATGGAACAACTGTTGTTTTCCATGTCTTGACTATCAGCATGTTGGCTGCAATGAATATATGAAACAATAGTTTGATCTCAATTTTTGTCGTAATACCTACTTCCATCAATAGGAGACTCCATTCAAGAGTTAGTGTATAGTTTATGTGTAGGACTGTAGCTATCTCTCTCTCTACCATTGCCCAATAGGATTTAATTTCAGTGTACTTCCACCATATATGGTACTTTGTGCCTATATCAGCCCTGAATCTCCAACATTTGTTTAAGGATCCTGGGTAAATGTGTGCAAGTCATTTTTAACGTTTAGTCTTAGGTAGCCAAAACAAGTATTTCAATGCTTTCTTAGAAGCCCAATGGGACTCTCTGTTTACCCATTGTGGCATTCTCAAAATGGCATTTCGAACATAAATGATTTGAAGTAATTCTAAATGATCAAGGAAAACTTACACAGTGACATAGATACAACCAAGAGAATCCAAATAAAAAACAAAAATCCTAAAAAAAAAAAATGAAATAAAATTCTAGTTCTCTTATCATATCTGTTCGTGTTTAAAAAAAAAAAAAAGCTTTGATTATACAAAAAAAAGTCTTGCAAGCTAATTCTTATAAAGTCTTAAAATGCCTTAACAATCCATGTGAAAAAAATAGGAAGTCAGTGTTGTAATTGTCCTATTTATAGTTGAAACCCCCCTCTCATAATAGTATAAAGCGCTACGGAATCTGTTAGCGCTATATAAATGGCAATAATAATAATAATAATAATAATAATAGTGAATGTCTTCAACTTTCAATACAGTGCACTGGCTAGCAATATAAATGTTTCCTTAATAAGACCTCATCACCGTCAGACACACAAGATATCTCTAATTAATTACACAGTGACATTTATGATTGTGGATTCAGTAGATTTATTATTGTTCTGTACTACACACATCTGAGCTTACACCAAAATGACATTCTTTTAAATATACAGCAGCCAGGAACAAATAAACAGCATGTTGAAGTGAGTTAAAAACCAATCTGCTAAATTTAAGATAAAATAAGTGATTTTAGAAAATCAACAGTTCAGTTGACTTTGAAATATATTTTTCAACTATTTTGACCTAAATTCTTAAATCAGGTCTAGTAATATTTTTCACAAGTGCAACATTTTTCTATTAACTTTTAACTGGGAAAAAAAAACATTTATGACAAATTAATTTTTGGCAGCAAAACAATTTTGATTTATCTGCATTTCTACAATAAACAGGCAAGATATTATGATGAAACATTCATGAATAATTAAATGCATCCTGTTTTCTGTTAAAATCGACTCAATTTGAGAGGTTCATGTTTTGATTAGTTCTCATTTTCATTAATAATGTATAGGTTTGTTCATTGTTATGAACTTTTAATTGGAATTTAGAAGCCTTAATTGCTATATTAGGTGCATTAAGTTTGGGTTTGGAAGTGAGATTATTCACTTGGCGTATGGACTCAACAGTGCCTGATAATGACTTTGGGCGCAGAATGAAGTACTCAATACAAGGGTGTGAGACCTTGATTTTAAGCACCTAAATCCAATACAAGTGCTTTTAGTGTGAATTAAGGTTCATCCAAAGTTCAGCCTTCTCGTCAATGTAAACGGGATGCTTTTAGTCTCCCAGGAGGTAAAAAAAAACAAAAAAAACAGAAAATGGTAAGATAATTAATCTGATTTATGTAAGGAAAAAAGAGAGAGAAAACAATAGCATCTTTCTTTAAAGGACCACTATAGTGCCAGGAAAACAAACTCAATTTCCTGGCACTATATAGTCCTTAGGTCCCCCCCACCCTCAGGGCCCTCCTCCCGCTAGGCTGAAGGGATTAAAACCCCTTCAGCCACTTACCTTAATCCAGCGCCGGGCTCCCTCGGCCAGGGCCGGATTAAGAGCCCAGTGGGCCTGGTGCTGATAATTATGATGGGCCTAATTCCAAATCTTATTGACCAAAAACACTAAAACAGTCCTACCTCCTAAGCGTCATGTATCTGATGAAGATGGTACTAGAGGGAAACTCATAGGATGCAACTATGAGAAAACACATACCCTTTGCTAATCTCACGCTTTCATCTTTTAAGTCAACCCATATCCCCTAACAGCAGTGTCCAGTAAAGCAGGAAGTCTATGGATGCGGTAAAAGGGTGGGCCACTGACACAAATCACATAACCAGAACAGCTGAAAGGGCGAACATACACAAAAAGGGGGCATGTCTGTGTCCCCATGTCTCCCAGTCCTCTAGTGTCTGTGTCCCCATGTCTCCCATTGTCCCCATGTCACTAGGACACTAGGGGACATTGAGAGACATGGGGACACTGGGAGACATGGGGGCACAGATACTAGGGAACACTGGGAGACCTGGGGACACTGAGACTCTTGGGGACACTGGGAGACATGGGGACACTGGGTGACAGACACAAGGGGACACTGGGATACATGGGGCACTGAGACACTGTGATATAGGGGACACTGGAGACTTGATAAAGACCAAGGTACAGGTCAAAATGTTGCGGTGTCCAATAAACCTGGTTAAATCTATCACAGTGAGTGCCTGAGGTTTTTTTTATTTAATTTTTTAATAAATCTTTATTTTTGTAGTGCTTGTAATATACCATACATGTATTTGGTCAATTAAGGTAGTGAAAGCAGTAGTTACAAGATCAGCATTATATGATAGATTCATGGCACTTTTGTTTTTTATATAGACAGGAGGGAGCTGTCCTAGTCAGTGTTGGTGTGAGTGTTGCAGTGTCGGGCCAGGATAGTAACCCAGGTGTTGTAGGATGTTTAGGCTGTTATGCGTCAGTATATATCTGTAGGTGTCCGTAGGTGTGTCCCGCATGTGCTGTGGTATTATGACATGGTGGCTCGTGATTCTCGTGAGCCTCTGGCTAGCCTGTTTTTACTGAGGCCGGTCATGTGTGTGTTTGTACATGGGTGGGCAAGCTGGGCACCTATGATTGCCCCATGGTTAGAGAGAGGGCTGGTGTGAGTGGTTACCCCAGTGCCTAGGGCTCGTGGGGTGGGGGGGATTTCAAGAGGTGTTTGTGATGGGTGTGGCACCTGTGCGGGTGTGTGTTCTGCCGTGCCTGGTCTGGTCGATGTGCACTGTGGCCCGTTTGCTACTCATAGGAGCCTGTAACTGACATTACGTGTATTGTTAGGCGGGGAGAACATGCAGTGTCTAACTTAATACAATATGAAGTATAAAAAAAATAATTATTGTCAAACTTTGTTTAAACAATAAAATGAGCCATCTGGTGTGATCCATTGCTTTGCGTTCCTATGTCTTGCCGCCTGGATTCTTGAGTCCTTAATGTTTCTGCTCCAAGTGTTCAAGTCCCAGGGGTGGTGAGTGTTGAGACCCTTGGCACAAATGTGGTGATGTTATGAGGGTTTAGCGTCTCTGATGGGGCCTGTGGTAATGGGGTGGTATCGGGTGCGGGGAGACCCAATGCTGCCAGGATGTGAGACCGGAGTGTGTATGTGGTGCAGTTTCGGTTCGGCAGTAGAGTGCCATGGTTTACCCAGCGGTAGGTCACGCCTGAGGATCGGAGGTGGGTAGTGACAGGGCCCAGGGTTCTGCGCCATTGTAGTGTTGCCCTGGATAGGTCGTTGAAGAAGTTAGGTGAGGAGTCTTCAAAAGTCCTGGGTAGTGCTGCCATGATATGGGCTTTATCCAACGTTGAGGTGCATTTAATTATGACGTCTCTTGACTCTGCTGAAGAGGCTTTAGCTGCATTAGTGATCCGGAATATGCTGTTCAGGACAATTTTCTTGGCCACTGGGGGCGAGAGAACGGATGTAAGCAGCCTCCTGACGTAGTGTGGCAGCTCTTCAGCCACTACTGTGGCGGGGATGCCTCGGATCTTTATATTGTTGCGGCGCTTCTGGTCCTCAAGGGCAGTCAGGCGCTGGGACATGTTGTAATAGTAAGTGTGGAGTTGTGGGATCTCACCGTTCAGGTGATTCACTGTGGTTCTGACATCCGTGATTTCTTCTTCTATCACTTTAATGCGTACAGTATTGGCCTGGATCTCCGTTCGTAGGGGCACTAGGTCAGCTGCCATCATTTTGCGCAGGTCTGCAAGGAGGATTTTGAGATCCCCTTTATTAGTCGGGCCGAGCTGTCTGTATGTTGCAGGCTTAAGGTGGGTTCAGTGTCAGGCTTGTTGACTGCTTCTTGTTCCCCATTTGCTGACTCTAGTGTTGGTGCCGTTCTGGCTTGCTCGGGCTGTGTGCCTCGAAGAATTGATCAAGGAACGTTTCCAGGCCTCGTGGTGTCAGTGGCTGGTAGGCCACAGTTTTACGCTTCTGTTTATTTTGTCGCTGAGCGTACTGGAAAGGCATCTAACTGTGCAAGTAGGCTTCCCGGTGCCAATTCTTGGGGTGGCAAGGCTAGATGGCGTTTCGGGGTGATGATATAAGGCGATTTTGACAGGGCCTGTGAGGAGCTTTCAGGAATGGCGTCTGTTCAGGTTCATTCGTTGGCTCCACCCCCCTAGTTAAGCATTTTTACATGCATAATAATGAAAAAATAATAATTTTGCAAAAGCTACTGCTCTTTTGTCTGCCTTTGCAAGGCCTCCCCTTCTAAACCTGTCCAGACTTTGTGTCTGTCCAATCACAGACCTCCCAATGCAAGACATGTGCTCTGGGCAATTGCTGCCTCTTGAGTTTAGCTCTTTTTTCTTTTATACTAGGTGACACAGAGACACTACGGGCACAGAGAGACATGGGGCACTGAGAGACATGGGGCACTGAGACACTCTGATACATAGGTGACACTGATACATAGGGGATATTGGGGACTTGATAAAGACCTGCGTACAGGTCGAAACGTTGCAGTGTCCAATAAACCTGCCTAAATCTATCACTGTGAGTGCCTGAGATTTTTTCTTTTACACTAGGGGACACTGAGACACTAGGAGACATGGGGACACTGGGAGACTAGGGGACTTTGGGAGACTAGGAAACACTGAGACACTAGGGACACTGGCACACCACTGACACTGAGAGACAACAGGGACACATGTGGATACTGAGATACTATGGACACTGGCTGGGAGACATGGGGACACTGGGAGTGCCCCATGTTTCCTAGGTCTCAAAGTCACCCAGTGTCCCCATGTCTCCCTGTGTCCCCCAGTGTCTACATGTCTCTCAGTTTCCCCATGTTGCCCAGTGTCCCGTAACTTCTTATCACTGCCTCTCTCCACACAAACAGCGACCCCTACTGGCTGGCGTTGGTATTGCAGAACAATCTCTGTTTATACTGAGACAGACATTTGTATTGCCGGTATTACTGCAGTACAGGCACCGGCTAGGCAGCCTCAAATGCCTGAGAAATACTTATGAGAAATACCTGGAAACCCTAAGAAATACATGAGAAATACCTGGCAACCCTAAGAGTAGTGTGTAAAAAAAAAAAAATTTTTCTTTTTTTTTTAAATCAATGGGCCTATGATATGGGCCTGGGCCTGGAGCTACAGCTCCATCAGCCCCTATGTTAATCCGGCCCTGCCCTCGGCACTGGTGACCTCTCCTCCTCCTCTGACGTCAGCTCCCAAGTGGAGCCGAATGCGCATGCGCGACCAGAGACATTACTCAATGCTTTCCTATGGATGTTCTGCGTGCTCATTGTGATTTTTGCATTGAGCGTTGTGGAAGCGCCTCTGGCGGTTGTCAGGAAGACAGTCACTAGAGGCTGGATTAACCCTGCAATGTAAACATAGTAAACATTCTCTGAAACTGCTATGTTTACATGTGAAGGGTTAAAACCTGAGGGACCTGGCACCCAGACCACTTCATTGAGCTGAAGTCGTCTGGGTGACTATAGTGGTCCTTTAAGTCTGCCTCTCTGTCCCATGGGATCCCAAGGAGCACTCTGGCTTTTGTCAGACCCTCCAAATGGTTTGTTACAAAACCAGAAGATGGCTCTCATAGACTCAAAGCACCATAGCTAATAACATTGTAGTGGTTATGGTGCTTATAGTGTAAATTGGCTATAAACATCACATTTTTTCATTCCCTTCCTGCACCTTGGTAACCCACCCTGTTTCCTCTCCTGCAACTGTGTCATCCAATAAACTAACCCTTCACTGTAAATTAGTCTAGTAACCTACTTTTTCCTGTACATGAAATACGTCCTTCCCTTACCTCTTGCACGACTTTACCCCACTCCCTCTAGCATGTGAGCTTGTTTGAGCAGGGCTCTCAAAACCTTTTTTTCCTCTGCTCTAACTCGTCTTATTGTAATTGCATGTCTGTTTGTCCAACTATCTTACAGCGCTACAGAAATTGTAGAATAACATTTATACAGCAAGGCTTCAATGCTGACATAAACAAACAAGTTGAACATGTTGACCAGCACAACAGAACTCATTATTATGTGTCACAAATCTAAAAAAAAACAAAAGCAGGAAAAACCAAGTTGTACAAATGTCAAGTTTTATGGCCTCAATTAACGAATTCTATCCAAAAGGTGTCAGCACCTTGATGATGGAAGACAATGTTTCAGACTAAGAGGATGATTTACTAGACGTTGTGAATAGCCATGCTGTCAACAGTAACACTCTGTCATTGTTTGCAGCAATAAACAGTAAAAAAAACAAAAACAAAAAAACAATAAGAAATATATGCTAAGGCCAGTGAGACCTAAGCATGTCATTCGAGGCATCAGTTCAGATCTTTTAAGAAAGAAAAATAATTGGGTCTCTACATCAAATATAAATAAAATAATCCAATAATAAAATGGTGTTGCAGTTTTTATGGTTTCCAATGGAATGGAAGCTTTACTAATTGGCATCGTAGCCTGGAGACCCATGTATTAAAAAAGAGCCCAGGAGACTCAGGCCCTTGTAGGGAGCTTTAGTAATAGAGCTCAATAGACTGGGTACAATGGCAAAACTAAAGAAGACAGGCCCCTGGTGCAAGCATTTTTTAATCTTTAGCATTTACAGATGTTCAAACGGTAGCTGTTTTGTCAGCTGGGGATCAGGCTTGTATTTAGCACTGAGCAGTTGTTTGTGTGTTTGTATGGAGTGTGTGTGTTTGAATGTAGGAATGTATGTGTTTTTATGTACTGTTGTAAAACTTTAGTAAAAGATACACAGACACCCAGGATTCACACTCATGCCCAAAATAGACACACACTAATACACATACAGAAACACAGATGCACACATACACACACATTGACAAACATGCAGATACACAGACACACACGCAGATACACACAGGGCCGGCGCCACCGTTAGGCGAACTAGGCATTCGCCTAGGGCGCCGGCCTGTTGGGGGTGCCCACTAGGATATTTCCTGGTGGACTCCCCCAGTCTTGAACCACAGCGCTGGGTGAGCGGCTCTAGATCTGCCCCCCCTCAGCGCCGGGCCGCTCCTCCAGGTGCCCAAAGGTGGGGACGCCCAAAGGAGCCCTGTCACAGTATGGCAGAGCATGCACCTTCTTACCTTGATGACAGGTGCCTGCTCTGCCATCAAATGCCGGTGCGAGGGAGCCTCTTCTTGCAGCCTCTCACTCATCCCTCTCGCGCCCTCTGTGATGCCGGAAGACAGAATATGACATCATTCCGGCCCCGGCATACTAAACAGCAGGCGGGAGGAGTGAAGAGCTGCCCCACACTGGACCCCAGGGAGGTGAGTGTTTGAGTGTTTGTCAGTGAGTGAGTGTCTGCCTTTGTGTGTGTGTGTGTGTGTGTATGTGTCTGTCAGTGAGTGTATATATGTCAGTGAGTGTCTGTCAGTGAGTGAGTGTGTGTGTGTCAGTGAGTGAGTATTTATGTCAGTGAGTATCTGTGTGTGTTTGGGTCTGTCAGTGATTATGTGTGTGTGTGTGTCAGTGAGTGAGTGTATGCATGCCATTCAGTGAGTGTCTCTCTGTGTGTGTGTGTCTATCAGTGAGTGTCTGTGTGTCTGTGTGTGTGTCTGTCAATGAGTGTAGGTCTGTCAGTGAGTGTCCGTGTGTGTGTCTGTCTGTCTGTCAGTGAGTGTGTGTGTGTGTGTCTGTCTGTCAGTGAGAGTGTGTGTGTGTGTTGTGTAAGCCTGTCAGTAAGTGTGTGTGTGTGTGTCTGTCAGTGAATGAGTGTATGTCTGTCAGTGAGTGTCTGAGTGTTTGTATGTCTGTCTGTCTGTGAGTGTCTGTGTGAGTGTATGTGTGTGTCAGTGAGTGAGCGTGTGTCTGTGTGAGTGTATGTGTGTGTCAGAGAGTGAGCATGTGTCTGTGTGAGTGTATGTGTGTGTCAGTGAGTGAATGTCTGTCAGTGAGTTTCTGTGTGTCTCTGAGAGTGTGTGCTTGTGTCAGTGAGTGTGTGTATGTCTGTCAGTGAGTTTCTGTGTGTTTGTGTGTCAGTGAGTGGGTGTATGTGTGTCAGCGTGTTTGTGTCTGGCGGCAAAATGGACCTTTGCCTAGGGCGGCAGAAATCCTTGCACCGGCCCTGGATACACACACACACACTAACAAACATTCAGATACACAAACACACACACACAAATTAACACAAATACAGATCCACACACACTAACACACATTCAGATACACACACATTAACACAAATACTGGTGCACAGATGCACAGATACACAGTTCCGCCACTGACTAGGCATCTCCTGGGCCATACTTAATACGTTTTCAACCTGCAGCCTTCAACCTGACTTGCCATGCCCTATCTGTTTTCCTATTGAGCACTGCAGCAAAGTTATGGCAGTTAGTGAATAGCTCTTTTCAGCAATACTAATTGAAATCCCTATACCGCTTAGTATATCAAGGTGTTATTCTTGTTTTATGTTAAAGGAGCACTATATCTTAAGGAAATCAAACATATATTCCTTTATTGTTGTAGTTACCTATTTAGATTACTCACCCCGCTAAATGAAAGAAATAAAGGTAATTACTTACCTTTCAGCCCTCACCATGGCATTCTTATTGCGGCAGCCCTGCCTCCTTGGATGAGCTCATAAGTCTTAATACTTTCTGCCAAATTAGTGTTACCCCATAGGAAAGCACTGGGAGGCTATTGTATATGTGCGGCAAATCCCATTACTGCCAGAACAGCATCACCTTATAGAGATGTATTGAATCAATGGATCTTTATTCGGTTACCATGGCAGCATTCGGATACTTTTCCTTTGCGCCTACCAGAACGAGCTGTCTGTACCCAGGGGATCCCCAGGGATCAGGATTCCCCCTCTCTGGCCTAAGGTAAGCCACAAGGAGGTTAATAAACTTTAGTTTATTAAAGTTTTTGTTTTTTTATATTAATTTTTTTTGTTTGCCCTGCTTTATACTTTCTTCTCATTCGCTATCACCCCCACTGCAGGTCCTAACCCCTTATACCTTACTGCAGCCCCTATCCCCTACACTACAGCCCCTATGTCCTCACTATAAGTCCTATCGGCCCCACTAGAGCCACAATCATCCTACTGCAGCCTCTATGCGCCCACTGCCAGCCCTAACAACCTACCCCTTCACTGCAGCTCCGATCCTTTAACTGCAGCTCCTAATACCCTATCCCAACCACAAGCCCTATACACCCATTGCAGCACATATCCCCCCACTGCGGCCTCTGTCCCTGACTGCTGCCTATAACACCCCCACTGCAGCCATTAACCCTCCCCACATAGAGCCCATCCAAGCATTTTTTGTAAAATGAAAACAAGAGAACACACTAGCTAAAGCACTTCAACAAGCTAAAGTGATTTAGGTGTTTGGGATGTTCCTTCAAGAGTTACAATTGTTGTTTAAAGTTGATTTAAATAATCTATCTTAAATGTCACTATATATTTTTACAGTGGATGTTTGAGGGCAAAAAGAGCAACAATTGTAAAATTAGAGTCTCTGTCCAATGATAACATGTAAAATGAAATGTAAATAATAGAACTGTGATCCATTTTTGTGAGTTTATGAGTTTGATGTGTCCATTATTTGTCTCCCTGCTTCAACAGTTACTCTCTGGCCCAAAAAAGCACTTTCTTAAATACTGTTTATTTTTTTGTAGGAGTAATGCTTTAAATGCACACTCTGAGCACTATAACCACTACAGCACGTCGTTGTGATTATGGTACTGACAGCACCCTGGTGTTCTCCCCGGCTAATTAGACAAACCGTTTTGCGACCAGTTTGACAACTTACCAGGGGTCCACTGCATGCTGGTCACAACCTCCAGGAGAGCTGGAAGCACCTACTTTCATAGTGCCCAGCTGGGCTGGCTCAGTGCAGATATCTTTTCGCTTTCCACTAGGAGGTGACTGGCATCCAGTGGACTCCATGAAAGTTGTTAAACCATTAACAAACGTTTTGACTACTTATGCTTGGAGGGCACCAGGACACACCTGCGACTATAAGCACTACAGCAGACTGTAATGGTCATGGTGCTTGGAGTGTATCTTTAATATTATCTGCCACTAAATGCTCATTTCTTTATGTAACCCAGTCTGGTAGAATTCAGGGTTAAACAGACTTGTTTTCATTCTGTCTTCCTTTCTCATGCTTAACAAAATGACATATACTTTTAGTCAAGCATGACTGAACAGGTTCCGGGTATTATCAAAATCATTCTAAATAAATTGTTGTCTCAAAGTCGGAGCCACCAGCATAAAATGCTACCCTAAATTTGTTCAATTACCATGATAGCAGAAATCACCTAAATACATGAAAATCCATTCTAAGAGCCTTGAAGCCAGATAGTGTTTATTACATATACAATAGAATATTTGATACAGGAATATGGAACACCATAAAAAAATTATGCCGATGTAGAGAACGTGACCCTGCATAGTTAGAAATATACTGTCATAGCTGAAGAATGGATTCACAAACGATCGGTGACATGGTAGAGGAGCTGTGCGTATAATTCTTGCTAATCAAAATCTAATTTAAAATAAAATTGTCAAAAACTAGCACTGTCATAATGCACAGCTTTTTCTTAACAATACCTTTGTAAAAGAGCATTTACTCTGATTTCTGCTACAAAAAAAATCTGGTACTTAAATGATCTTTTAAGTATTCTGCTTGATACACTAGATAGGGTGATGAGTAAAACTAATAGGAATTTGCATTTATATTAATAATTTGCATATACCGGTATATATATATATATATATATATATATATATATATATATATATATATATATATAGATATATATATAGACATACACACACACACACACAAAGGAATATACATTTATATATAAGTATACAGTACATGCTTGTCTATAGAAATATACATATAATGCAAATATATCTTTTTTTTTTTTAACTTTGCCAATATACAAGACAATGTTTAGTATGCCTACCTTAAAGGGACACGACAGACACCAATGCTACTTTTAATGCATTTGATAGGTTTTGACCTTGTCAATTTGCTGTATTTTTAACATCCTCAAAACTTTTTAGCTCTTGCATAAAATAAATAAATGTTTTGAATGATGCACCATAAGCCTGCTTCTGTAGCTACCCCGGAATCACACTGGAAAATTACTTCCTTAAAGGGATACTATAAGTTCCAGGAATACCAAGCTGTGTTTCAGCTTCTCTGGAATTGCAATGTTTAACATTGCAGCACTAAGTGCAAAAGGGACAATGCACCCAGACCACTTCAATGAGCTGAAGTGGTCTGGGTGCCTACAGTGTCCCTTTAACAAAATTATATGCACAGAGCTCAACCTCTAACAATACTGAATGATCTGAACCAGTGGCTGAAGTAATGTAGAGAGGGCCCAGGTGCAAGAAAGTTTTTTCCTCTCCCCCCCCCCCCCCCCTATTGCAAGAGTGGCCACAAGGTAGATCAACATCTTTTGTACAACTCCCACAATGCTATGCCAGCTGCGGATCTACCATTTGCCCATCATTGAAGGGTTGTATATGGGAGCAGTGTTTGCGTACTTGTGTGGTGTTTGCATTTGAATGCAGGGTGTGTGTTTCACCTTTAACCAAATCCAAGACCGGATTATGCCACACCAACCAGGGAAACCCAAGAATGATAGGACATGACAAGGTAGAAATTACTTGGAGAGCTATATTCTCTCTATGTAATGTCCCTGTGGATAAGGGTAATGGAATTGTCTCATGGGTTATAATGGGTATCTTGAGGGGTCTACCATCTATGGCCTCAATGGCCAAAGGTGTGGATCTCTTCTTCAGAGGGGTAAGAAGGTCGCTAACAAACTTTTTTTTATCTATGAAGTTCTCAGCGGCTTACAAGGAATGTTATGAGCATCCCAAGATAGAATATTCGAGAGGAGGACTCTGTTGTAAGGCATGATAGAGGACGATTTCATTACACCTAAGGCCGGTCCTCTAACAGTGCTTAGTTGCAGAGGTTTACCAGACGTAAAGGGCAGTTTAGGCGTCCTTTCTTACCACAATACATGCATAAACCCTTAGCCCTACGATACGGTTTCTCAGCTTCCGATGGCTTCATCATTCCCAGTTGCATGGGTTCGGACTCGACAGCAACTATAGGGAAGATGTAGTCATACGAGGAGCTGGAGAAACAGGGGAAACGGCATTAGGTGTTTTGGTCTTTGCTCTCTCCCTAAGGTGATTATCTTTATCCATCGTATAGATAACATAGTCTTCCAATAAATCCATTGACCTGTTTTATCCGAATCTTATCTTGGCTGCCTTCTTAACCTTCCCAAGAGGTTCAAATGATCTCTTGAATTCAGTAATGAATTCCATGTAGTTGTAAGCTACAGTCTTACCACTCTCCCATAAGGGATTAGCCCATGCTAGGGCTTTACCAGATAGTTGGTTCATCAAATACCCAATCTTTGCCCTATCAGAAGGGAAAGAACCAGGGGATGCTTCAAAGTGGAAGTGGGAATTGGGAATCACCACTGAATCTTGGTGGAGGGGATAGGCTATTGATCAGAGCCCTTTGACCACTGGACACTGCCACAGCGGCATGCGTATGTGTGTCAGTGAGAGTGTATAAGTGACAATATGTGTATGTATGTCAGTGAGAGTGTGTAAGTGAAGTTATGTGTATGTGTGTCAGTGAGAGTGTGTAATAGGCAATATGTGTATGTCAGTGAGAGTGTGTAAGTGACATTATGTGTATGTCTGTGAGAGTGTGTAAGTGACATTATGTGTGTCAGTGAGAGTGTGTAAGTGACATTATGTGTATTTCAGGGAGTGTGTACGTGACATTATGTATATGTCAGTGAGAATGTGTGACATTATGTGTATGTCAGTGAGAATGTGTAAGTGACATTATGTGTGTATGTCAGTGGGGGGAGGTGAGGGTTAAAGTGGGTGGAGGTGGGGGAGACAGTGTGGAGGGGAGAGGAGGTTTACAGTGGGGGGAGGTGAGGGTGACAGTGTGGGAGGGAGGTGAGAATGACAGTGTGGGTGGAGTGAGGGTGTTGGTGTGGGAGGGGGAGTCAGGGTGACAGTGTGGGGGGAGGTTAGGATGACAGTGTGGGGGGGTGAGGGTGACAGTGTGGAAGGGAAGTGAGGGTGACAGTGTGGGAGGGAGGTGAGGGTGACAGTGTGGGAGGGAGGTGATGGTGACAGTTGGGGGAGGTGAGGGTGACAGTTTGTGGGAGGGAGGTTATGGTGACAGTGTAGGGGAGGTGAGGATGACAGTGTGGGGGAAGTGAGGATTACAGTGTGGTGGGGGTGAGGGTGACAGTTTGGGAAGGAGGTTAGAGTGACAGTGTGGGAGGGAGGTTAGGGTGACAGTGTAGGGGACATGAGGATGACAGTGACAGGGAGGGAGGTGAGGATGACAGTATGACAGTGTGGGGAGGAGTGAGGGTTAGAGTGTGGGAGGGGGAGTGAGGGTAACAGTATGGAAGGGAGGTTAGGGTTACAGTGTGGGAGGGGTTTAGGGTGACAGTGTGGGGGAGGTGAGGGTGACAGTGTTGGAGGGAGGTGAGGATAACAGTGGGGGGGGAAGGTGAGGGTGACAGTGTGGGTGGGAGGTTAGGGTGACAGTGTGGTGGTGGAAGGGAGGATGACAGTGTGGGAGGGAGGAGATGGTGACAGTGTGGGATAGGTGATGGTGACAGTGGGGGGGAGGTGAGGGTGACAGTGTGGGGGAGGTGATGCTGACAGTAGGGGGAGGTGAGGGTGACAGTGGGGGGGTGAGGGTGACAGTGGGGGGGAGGTGAGGGTGACAGTGTGGGAGGGAGGTGATGGTGACAGTGTGGGAGGGAGGTGATGGTGACAGTATGTGGGAGGTGAGGGGCATTTACATTAAAATACTTTTTTGAGAGGTCCCTGGTGATCCAGTGGTCTCTTCTCCTTCTTTCCTCCCTGGCGGTCTGGTGGCGCTTGCTGCCCTGTCTGCAGCTCCGCCTCCCCTGGCTGCAGACCATGCAGACATAGTCTTGCAAACTCTGGCACGTGAAGTCTCAGAGCTTTACCGCAGTAAGCCGTGGTAACTCTCTGTGATTGGCTAAGCTCACTGACACTTACTGCATGCTTTGCCCCCAGTGGAGGCGGTGCTGCAGACCGGATGGTGCACTGGGCTTTATCGCTGTTACAGAGCCGGTGGAACCCCTCTTGGTGTCGGATGCTCGGTCATGGATCGAGGGCCTAATGGTCTCCCGAGTCAGCGCGACCCACGAAAAATCAGCTGGTGACCTACAGTTTGGGAAACCGTGTATTAGGCAGTTTGTGTGTATGGATGTGTGCATTAGGCAATAGGTGTGTATGGATGCATGTATTAGGCAATGTGTGTGTGTGTATGTATGTATTGGCAGTGTGTGTATGGATTTATGTATTGAGCAGTGTTTATGTGTATGGATGGATATATTGGCAGTGTGTGTGTGGATGGATGTATTGGGCAATGTGTATGTATGAATGTGTGTGGTTATATTGGGCAGTCTCTTTCTTTCCCTAAATGTCTGCTCACCGTGTCTCTCCTAAAATGTCTACCAGTCTGTCTCTGTTTCCTAAATACCTCAACAATCTCTCTATCCTTTCCCTAATTGCCTTCCCAGTCTGTTCCCTTTCCCTAAATTTCTCACAGGTGTCTCTGCTTTCCCTAAATGTATCTCGGCTCCGTCTTGTTTCCCTAAATATCTCTTCAGTTCAGTCTGTCTTGTTTTCCCTAAATGTCTCGGCCTGTCTCTCTTAAAGAGGACACTTAGGAGTCTATTTACTAAATAGTGATTTGAAAACGTTATGAAAAGGTGTTAAGATGGTGACTTTATATAACTATTTTGTTTTTGTCTAAATCTTGCAGGTTATATTTCAGCTCACTGTTTGATGAACAGACAGGGAAAAGAAAAGAAAACGACAAAAGTCAATTACAGAGTTATTCACTAAAGTGACAATTGTTGGATTCAAAATGAATTAAAACTTAATTTCAAATGTAAAGTCAAAGTAGCCTAAATTAGAAATTCACTTTGAATTCCCAACAGTTCTCACTTTAGTGAATAATCCTGTAAGAATAAAGAAAGACGGGCTGGAGAGAATCAATGGCAGAGAGTGAGCAGAGAAATCATGAACACAGACACTGCAAGCTTAGGAATAGAGAAACAGGAGAAAGATGGGGATAAAAGCTGATAAGAGAGAGAATACACAGATTGTTACGAGAGAGGAATGAGCACTGTGATCAGACATAACTGGAAACCAAATGGCAAAATTTAGGCCAACGTAGCTGATCTAGAAGATACAGTCACAGCTCAGCTGTTTTTGCTTATATTTTGCTATTCTGTTTTCAATTCACTGGAAATCATTGTTTAGTGAATAAACCTCTGAGAGAATGTAGTTGCTTTCATGAGGGGCCGGCAAAATGGATCTTTGCCTATTGCGGCAGAAATCCTTGCACAAAGCATGGGGTCAGGGATACAAACATGTAAACATTGCTTGTGTTCTTAAGTGCAAGATAGGTTTCTGAAGATGTGTCCTTAAGGGGTTAATGATGCCCAAATCTGTCAAATGCATTAAAGTTGTATTGGTGCCCAGAGTGTCCTTTTAAGCAAATGCTATTTTTATTATTTTATTATGTATCATGTTTTATATGTTGTACTTAAGCCTTTTGGTTGATATTGTGAAACTACTGCCTGTTAATAATATTGAAATATAGGTCTTGTTCATTCTTAAACTTGTGGGTGAATCCTCTAGCACACATGGCAAAGGCAGAACACGTAGATAATAAATGCTAAGCCCTAACATATCTTTGTGTGCTACACATGGCATGGTCAATCAAACAAAGAGAATGTTAATGTATGTTCCTTGCATGTGCCTGTGATGATATAGAGAGGACACAAACAGCTGCTACTGGATGTAAAACGTGACATTTTGCATTTGTCGATGTCACTTGACCGTCAGCAATCACTGATTGAATAGAAGGAAAACTACAGCAGCAAGTACACATTCATTGCCTCCAACATTTTGACAAACACACTATAATTATAAAAATTAAAAGTGGTAAAATAATGGTGCTTATATTAAAGGAAAAATGGTGGTTACCATGAAATTAATTAGAGAGGGGATTAAACTAACTGGAGTGGAAGAAGTTTGCTTAATTAACATATTTAGTTTTATTCACTGAAGTCTGCATGTCTCCAGCCTGGATTATTAAAAATAATACGTATCTGTCTAAGTGCAAGCACAGCACACTGGTGACAAAATTCCAATTGCACATCCCCACCTTTCTGTGTCAGCTGTGTCCTCCACTCTGCTCATTCTTTCCCCGTTCTTCAATATCCCCTCCAATGAGTGCGGCAGAATATTCAGAACTTGGCCTACCCTCTGGAACAGTGATAAGTTTTAGCTTAAGTTTTGTTGTTGTTTGTTTGTTTGTTTTTAGAGTTGTTCAGTGCAGAACCAGCATAGAACGGGTTACTCTAATCAAGAATAGTGTTTCATAAAAACAGTCTTTTGTGGTTAAAGTAACCCTTTAAGCATCAGGGGAATCAGGGCTTTACAGAGCAGGAAATTCCAGATGGTATAAGCTTTTCTATTCCGTTGTCAGCAAAAATGTTCACAAATGTCTGGGTGGCCGGCACCCACAAGGTAGGAAACAGGAGGGTGGCTAGAAAAGTGTGCATTTTTGACCATCATGTGTTTCTGTGTGTGTTTGTCTGTCTGTCTGTCTGTCAGTGTGTGTCTGTCAGTGCATCTGTATGTCTGTCAGTGTGTATGTGTGTGTGTGTATCTGTATGTCTGTATGTCTATCAGTGTGTATGTGTTTGTATCGGTGTGTCTGCATGTCTGTCAGTGTGCCTATGTGTGTATATGTATGTCAATGTGTATCTGTATGTCAGTGTGTGTATATCTGTATGTCTGTCAGTGTGTCTGTGTGTGTATCTGTATGTCTATCAGTGTGTATGTGTGTGTGTATCTATATGTCTGTCAGTGTGTATATGTATGTCAGTGTGTCTGTATGTCTGTGTGTGTCTGTGTGTGTATATCTGTGTGTCTGTCAGCATGTGTGTGTATCTGTATGTATATCTGTATGTCTGTATGTCTAATAGTGTGTATGTGTTTTTATTGGTGTGTCTGCATGTCTGTTAGTGTGCCTGTGTGTGCATCGGTATGTATGTCAGTGTGTATCTGTATGTCAGTGTGTGTATATATCTGTTTGTCAGTCAGTGTGTGTTTATCTGTATGTCTGTCAGTGTTTGTGTATATCTGTGTGTTTGTCAGTGTGTGTCTGCATCTATATATGTGTATGTGTGTGTGTATCTGTCTATCTGAATGTGTATATTTCTATCTGTGTGTCTGCATGTGTGTTAGTGTGTGTATCTGCGTGTATGTGTATCACAGTGTGTGCGTGTGTGTGTGTCAGAGTATGTGTATATGTGCATACATCTCAGCATTCAAACGCCAACATTACACACAAATACACCCCTGCATGCAAACGGCAACACTACATATAAACACACCTTTGTATTAGACACCAAAATTATATATATAAACACACCCCTGCATTCAAAAACCAACACTACACATAAATGCATGCTTGCATTCAAACGCAAACACTACATACTAACACACCCCTACATTAACACAAACATACTTCATACAAAAACATGCTTACATTCAAACACACAAATATTGCTCAGTGCTAAATACAATCCTGCAAGCATGGGGAATCTGTAGAGCCCTTGCTTTTGAAGCATTGTTGAAGTTGCACGACAGATGAGGATCTATCTTTTAGCCACCCTGTGTACATACACAGACAGTCATACACAGATAGTCAGTTCAGAGACATACAGTTTGTATGTCTCTGTATGACTGTCTGTGTATGTATATATCTGTTTGCCCTGTCTGTATGTCTCTGTATGACTGTCTGCGTATGTATGTCTCTGTATCACTGTGTATGTATATCTCTACATGTGCCGTCTATAGGCTGGCCCCCCATCCCTCACTTACCTGATCTGTAGGTTGACCCCCCCATCTCTCACTTACCTGATCTGTACGCTGTCTCTGCAGTCTAGGAGTTGCTGCTCCCCTGCAGATTCAGTCAGGAGAGAGAAGCAGGGATAAGATGTAGCTTCCCATCCCTGTCTCTCTCCATACACAGCGCCACTTATTGGCCAGCACTGTATTTTCAATATCACATGAAAAATAGCAGAACAAGATGAAAAATCCAGGAGAGGGGGCAAGTGCCCTCCCTTGCCCCCCCTGCGGACGCCCATGCTCCTCTGTGCATCACATTCTCCCTTTCCACAGCTCCTCTGTGTGTCTCTTGTATGTCTTCCTCAGCTCCTACGTGTGTCTCCAGTTCCCCTTTGCCAACCACTCTGTCTCTTTCTCCCCACACCCCTCCGTGTCTTTTTTCTCCCCAACCTTTCCTTTATTTTTACTCCCTAGCCCGTCCATGTGTCTTATTTCCCCCAGCCCACTATGTGTCTCATTCCACCCTCTCCAGTCTTCCATGTGTCTCATTATCCCCCCCAGCCCTCCATGTGTCTCATTCCACCCCCAGCCTTACATGTGTTTCATTATACCCCGCAAGTTCTTTATGTGTCCCTATAGCCCCACTCCCATCCCTTCATGAGTCCCGTTATCCTCCCTCTCAGCCCTCCATGTGCCCAATAGGTCCCCTCCCAGCCCTCCATGTGTCCCTATAGTCACCCTCCCAGCCCTCCATGTGTCCCAATAGGCCCCCACCCAGCCCTCCATGTGCCCCTATACCCCCTCCTTCATGTATCCCTATAGTCCCTTCCAAGCCCTCCATGTGTCCCTATAACCCCCAGCCCTTCACGTGTCCCTATAGTCCCATCCCTCCATGTGTCCCTATAGCTCCCTCCCAGCCCTCCATGTGTCCCTATAGCTCCCTCCAAGCCCTTCATGTGTCCCTTCACCCCCCTGCCCTTCATGTGTCCCTACACCCACCCAGCCCAACCCAACCCTCTGTGCTTCTTAATCCATCCCCCCAGCCCTCCATGTTTTTCATTACCCCCCAGCCCTCCATGTGTTTCATTATACCCCGCAAGCTCTTTATGTGTCCCTATAGCCCCCTTCCCATCCCTTCATGTGTCCCTTTATCCTCCCTCTCAGCCCTCCATGTGCCCAATAGGCCCCCTCCCAGCCCTCCATGTGTCCCTATAGTCACCCTCCCAGCCCTCCATGTGTCCCAATAGGCCCCCACTGAGCGCCATCCATGTGCCCCTATACCCCCTCCTTCATGTATCCCTATAGTCCCTTCCAAGCCCTCCATGTGTCCCTATAAGCCCCAGCCCTTCATGTGTCCCTATAGTCCCATTCCTCCATGTGTTCTATAGCTCCCTCCCAGCCCTCCATGTGTCCCTATAGCTCCCCCCTAGCCCTTCATGTGTCCCTTCACCCCCCAGCCCGTCATGTGTCCCTACACCCACCCAGCCCTTCATGTGTCCCTACACCCACCCAGCCCTTCATGTGTTCCTATAGCCACCGAGCCCCGTGTGTCCCATTAGCCTCCCCCAGCTCTCCCTGTACCTTGCTGTAGCGTGGCCAAGCAGGCAGACCGTGGTGGAGGATCTCCTGCTCGCTGTACCTGGTCTGACAGGAAGCAGTTCTATACTCTCTGTGAGCACTTCCTGTCAGACCAGGTAGGGAAACAGAATCTCCTCTACCTGCGGTCTGCCTGCTTGGTCATGCTACATTCTGTAACCGGCAGGAGGGGAGCACATCCCTTCCTGCCGGTTACCCTGTTATTGCACCGTGCGGTTCACGGGCCGGTGTGCCCTAGGAGGCAGCGCAACGGCCCGATAGTGTGTGAAATCTCCTGGTATCCTGGCCAGTCTGGCCCTGAGTGAGTTCTAAGTGATTTTATTTAGAAGGAATGGAGACTGGAGTCTAAAGAAACAGGAAAGGGAGTTCCACATAAACAGTGCAACCATACAGAAATTACCAATTACCTTCAGAAGTCACAGAATTAGTGAAATGATGTCCACCTGTGTGCCATCTAAGTGTCACATGATCTGCCATTACTTATACACACCTTTTTTGAAAGGCCCCAGAGGCTGCAACACCTAAGCAAGTGGCACCACTAACCATGAAGACCAAGGAACTCTCCAAACAAGTAAGGTACAATGTTGTTGAGAAGTACAAGTCAGGGTTAGGTTATAACAAAATATCAAAATCTTTGATGATCCCCAGGAGCACCATCAAATCTATCATAACCAAATGTAAAGAACATGGCACAAAAGCAAACCTGCCAAGAGACGACCGCCCACCAAAACTCACGGACCGGGCAAGGAGGGCATTAATCAGAGAGGCAGCACAGAGACCTAAGGTAACCCTCGAGGAGCTGCAGAGTTCCACAGCAGAGACTGGAGTATCTGTACATAGGATAACAATAAACCGTACGCTCCATAGAGTTGGGCTTTATGGCAGAGTGGCCAGAAGAAAGCCATTACTTTCAGCAAAAAACAAAATGGCACGTTTTGAGTTTGCGAAAAGGCATGTGGGAGACTCCCAAAATGTATGGAGGTAGGTGCTCCGGTCTGATGAGACTAAAATTTAACTTTTCGGCCATCAAAGAAAACACTATGTCTGGCGCAAACCCAACACATCACATCACCCAAAGAACACCATCCCCACAGTGAAACATGGTGGTGGGAGCATCATGCTGTGGGGGTGTTTTTCAGCAGCCGGGACTGGGAAACTGGTCAGAGTTGAGGGAATGATGGATGGTGCTAAATACAGTGATATTCTTGAGCAAAACCTGTACCACTCTGTGCATGATTTGAGGCTAGGACGGAAGTTCCCCTTGCAGCAGGACAATGACCCCAAACACACTCGAGTGGTTTAACGAGAAACATGTAAATGTGTTGAAATGGCCTAGTCAAAGCCCAGACCTCAAACCAATGGAAAATCTGTGGTCAGATTTAAAGATTGCTGTTCACAAGCACAAACCATCCAACTTGAAGGAGCTGGAGCAGTTTTGCAAGGAGGAATGGGCAAAATTCCCACTGGTAAGATGTGGCAAGCTCATAGAGACTTATCCAAAGCGACTTGGAGCTGTGATTGCTGCAAAAGGTGGCTCTGCAAAGTATTGACTTTAGGGTGGTGAATAGTTAAGCACATTGTCCTTTTCTGTTATTTTGTCCTAAAAAAAAAACATCTTCAATGTTGTGGGCATGTTCTGTAAATTAAATTATGCAAATCCTCAAACAATCCATGTTAATTCCAGGTTGTGAGGCAACAAAACACGAAAAATGCCAAGGGGGGTTAGTGCTTTTGCAAGGCACTGCACTCCAATAATTTGGCCACCAACAGAGGAACAAAAGCTCAAGCAAAAACTATTTGCTTATAACAGTAAAAAACTTTTTTTGCATCATTTTTGTACACCTTTATTTTAGTTACACAATAATTTAAATTACCCTCTGCAATACTTTGTTTCAAATAAATGGTAAGAAACATTTTGCAGATCTTTATTAAGTTAACCCCTTAAGGACAGAGCTTCGGAAGCTTGTCTTTCACTTTGTGACAACGGCATTTTTTGCATTTTTTGCTGTTTGCGTTCAACTGCAATTTGCATTTGACTAATTTATTGCACCAACGCATATTATATACCGTTTTTTAAAGGACAGAAAGGGCTTTCATTTGATGTAACATATATATATATATATATATATATATATATATATATATATATATATACATGCTTATTTATTATAAAAAAAATACAGAAAAATGCAAAACAAATGAAAAATTTAGATTTTTTTTACAGTTTTTGCAATAATAATGTGTGCCTAATTAGTGCAGGTTAAGGAAAGTAATTAAAAATAAATTCATTTAGTTGTTCTGATTTACAGAATATATAATGTGTCTGGGATTTTCAGTTTTTTTTTGGTAGTTACAGGTCACAAAGCACAAGGAGTAAAATAAACTTTTAATATGGAGCGATTTTAGAATTTGGTATGGTTGTCTTGTAAGCTTTATAGCCATAATAGAAAACAAAATTGCCACACAAAAGTATATATTTATATAAAGTAGACACCACAGGCTATTTACCTAAGGTTGTTTTGACACTTTCTACGTAGCCATTTTACCGCCAACCTCTGCTAAATATTGGAGTAAAATTGTGTTTTTTGGGTGTTTTTGCACACAAACTTATAACAAAGAACTTCTCATGTGTATTTTGTAAAGTTGGTGTGTGCTATTCCTGTACAAAGTTTTATTATGTGTTCAGTTACTTCTGCTGAGTACAACGGTACCCCCATTGTATGTCTTTGGCACTATTTCGTGAAGCTACAGTGCCATATAGGAGACCTGTCCTTTTCAGTATTCACAGTAGAATTTTGAGAGACAGATTTAATGAGCCTATGCTTCCATTTGGGGTATTATAACAGTTTGACTGTTCAAAAAAACCCTACAAAGGCCTACCATTTGTAAAAGTAGACACCCCAGGGTATCTCATAAGGTGCATATTGTGCCTTAACATGCCCCCATTTTTTTACCATTACATGCCAAAGTATGTGGTAAAAAATAATTTTGTGCATTTTTTACATACGGATTGCATTTTTGCTGGGCATTTTGTATATTTCATATGTGCCACTAAGTTCAAACCCCCCAAATTATGCTCAGCTAAGTCTTCTGAGTAAAAGGACACCCCCATTGCATGTCTATGGCACTATTTCGTGAAGCTACAGTGCCATACAGGAGACCTGTCCTTTTCAGTTTTCACAGTAGAATTTTGAGAGACGGATTTAATGAGTCTATGCTTCCATTTGGGGTATTATAACAGTTTGACTGTTCAAAAAAACCCACAAAGGCCTACCATTTGTAAAAGTAGACACCCCAGGGTATCTCATAAGGTGCATATTGTGCCTTAACATGCCCCCATTTTTTTACCATTACATGCCAAAGTATGTGGTAAAAAATAATTTTGTGCATTTTTTACATACGGATTGCATTTTTGCTGGGCATTTTGTATATTTCATATGTGCCACTAAGTTCAAACCCCCCAAATTATGCTCAGCTAAGTCTTCTGAGTAAAAGGACACCCCCATTGTATGTCTATGGCACTATTTCGTGAAGCTACAGTGCCATATAGGAGACCAAGCCATATCAGTTTTTACCGAACTTTGAATTTTGACGCCGGGCCTAAGTGCAATTTCCAAGCATCTTCGCAGGTTTTAAATTTAAACTACCCCACAAAGGCCTACCATTTCTTAAAGTAGACACCCCAGGGTATTTCAAAAGGCATATTTTGAACCTTAGCGTGGGATCATTTTTCCGCTAGCGTGTACCAGGTGTAGTGGTAATAAGTGTTTTTTTCTGCCTTTTTGACACACAAAGTGAGTTTGCACAGTATATTTTGCAAACCATATGTGTACTACCACTGTATAATACTTCATATGTTGCTCAGCTATGTCTGCTGAGTACAAAAATACCCCCGTATGTACCTTTGCCAGGTATATGTGGACATCGGAGGGGCACATTTGGGACACAGCCATTCAATTTTTTTTCCAACTTTCTATTTTTACGCTGTGCCCATGTCCCATTTTAGAGTATTTTACCAGGCTATATAATCCAAATACCCCATAAAGCCATACCATTTCTTAAAGAAGACATCCCAGGGTATTTCAAAAGGCATATTTTTAACCTTAGCGTGGGATCATTTTTCCTCTAGCTTGTACCAGGTGTAGTGGTAATAAGCGTTTTTTCTGCCTTTTTGACACACAAAGTGAGTTTGCACAGTATATTTTGCAAACCTTATGTGTACTACCACTGTATAATACTTCATATGTTGCTCAGCTATGTCTGCTGAGTACAAAAATACCCCCGTATGTACCTTTGCCAGGTATATGTGGACATCGGAGGGGCACATTTGGGACACAGCCATTCCATTTTTTTTTCAAACTTTACATTTTTACGCTGTGCCCATGTCCCATTTTAGAGTATTTTACCAGGCTATATAAACCAAATACCCCATAAAGCCATATCATTTCTTAAAGAAGACATCCCAGGGTATTTTAAAAGGCATATTTTGAACCTTAGCGTGGGATCATTTTTCCGCTAGCTTGTACCAGGTGTAGTGGTAATGAGCGTTATTAAATGTATTTTTTTTACTTTTTAAAACTTTTTTTACTTTTTAAAACTATTTTTTAAACTTTTGTTTTGTTTATTAATTTTTTTAAAGTTTCCTAAACTTTCGTAAAACTTTTTTTTACAGATTTAACATTTTTCTAAGCTTTTTTTTTACGTTAACCCCTAACTAGCAGTAAGCAGCACTAACAGTAAATTCCCCATTTTCCCATAACTCCCACCCACCCCAGCTAACAAAATATTCAATTATACAATATTTAAATTAGTTAATTAAATAAATTTAACCCCTGAGGGTTAAAAAATAAATAAAAGTTAATCGTCAGGGGTTAAAAAAAAATTAGATCACAGTATAATACTGTGATCTGTATTTTGATCACTGTAGGCAGTGATCGACTGGCAGGGAATGGGTTCATTTTTATTTGGACTGGGTAAAGGGTTTATTTTTTGAAATTTTTTCTTAAACGTTATTAAAACTTTTTTTAACTTAATTTTTTAACTTTTTAAAGCTTATTTTTAAACTTTTTTTAACGTTAACCCCTAGTTAGCCTAATACTAAATCCCCCAATTCCCCACTAACTTCCACCCTCCCCAGCTAGCTAAATTTATAACTTTAAACTATTTAAATTAATTAATAAAATATATTTAACCCCGGAGGGTTAAAAAAAATAATAATTAACCCTCAGGGGTTAAAAAAAAAATCAGATCATAGTAAAATGTAATCCCTGCCAATTGATCACTGTAGTCAGTGATCAATTGGCAGGGAAGGGGTTAATTTTATATTAAAATGGGTAACGGGGGGGGTAAAGGGGGTGGGATTTTAATTAAACTTTATTTTTTTAACACCAGGGGGCAGGATCAACACTGATCCGTCTCCCTGCACTTCACACTGAACCCGGAAGTGCAGGGAGGCGGAGGTGAGTATAGAGAGCACATGTGCCCGCTCTGGCATGCTGTCAGAGCGGGCACATGTACTGGGACAGCCCGATCCGGTGCTCCCGGTCTGCCTCTAATGCAGAGGCAGACCGGAGCACCATTAACCCCACGATCGCCGCGATTGCGGCGATCTGGGGTTAATTTTAACGGGTGACGGACGAGGTCCGTCACTCGTCGTTAAGGCAATCCCCTGAGTGACGGACCTCGTCCGTCACTCGTCGTTAAGGGGTTAAAGACTATAATTAAGAAGAAAACAATTAGTGAATGTGTTTCAAGACTTTGCATAGATAATTATTATTGCTCTAATTAAGGTTTTTTTTTTTTTACTGCCTCAAATGAATATAATTGCTTTGTATGTTAACTCCTTAAGTGTTACAGGGCAAGATTATAACTTTGTTTACCAGAGGCAAATGCAGTTGAATAATTTTTTAAACTTAGAGTTTTGTTTAACTTGACTGATAAATTGCAAATATACCTGCAGAAAGTGCAGGTGCAGCATTTATTTCATGGAAGAGTATATGTATAAATGACTCAAAAAGATTTACCAAGTTATAATATTATAAGTGACAATTAAGATATTTAAAGCCTATATTATCAGCCCCCAGACCGGACCGTCCACAGAACCCCCGCCCGATCAGATACTCCTCTCCACGCTGTACCGACGGAGACAGCGGCTTCCGAGCTGCATCAGCCGAATCCACTCTCCGACTGGATGTTTTAGGCACGCATGCACAATAACAAAAGCATCTTTAAGGGGAAGTAGGCATTTTCCAGAAGGAGGTACCAGGAGACCGGTAGGACACCTGTGAAATGTAAACTAGAAGAATGTAGCATTTACTATAGAAGGAGAATAATACATAAAATGTATTGAACAGGCCCGTCACTAGCAGGCAGGCAAACCAAGCAATTGCTTGGGGCCCCGAGCTGGCCCGGGGCCCCGAGCAGAGCCGGTGTTTCCTATAAGGCTGCAGCCGCCTGAGCGCTCTATAGAGAGCCTCAGGCGGCTGCAGCACTCCTCTCTCGTCCCCTCCCCTTTCCTGCAGCATGGCCGAGCTCCTCTTCCTCCTGGCTGTCAGTCCGGCCGGGTACCGCGCGGTACAGGAGATTCAGTTTCCTGTTCCCGGCCGGACTGACAGGAAGTGCACACTGAGTGCTCACTTCCTTTCAGTCCGGCCGGGAACAGGAAACTGAATCTCCTGTACCGCGCGGTACCCGCCCGGACTGACAGCCAGGAGGAAGAGGAGCTCGGCCATGCTGCAGGAAAGGGGAGGTAACTGAGAAGAACATAGGGGGTGGGTGGTTGTAAAAAGAACATAGGGAAGGAGGGAGGGGGGTAGTAAAAAGAACATAAGGAGGGGGTGGAGTAAAAAAACATAGGGAGGGGGAGTAAAAAAAAAAGAACATAGGGAGGGGGAGTAAAAAAACAGGGAGGCAGAGGGGGGAGTAAAAAAACATGGGGAGGCAGGGAGGGGGGTAGTAAAAAGAACATAAGGAGGGGGTGGAGTAAAAAAACATAGGGAGGGGGAGTAAAAAAAAAAAGAACATAGGGAGGGGGAGTAAAAAAAACAGGGAGGCAGAGGGGGGAGTAAAAAAACATGGGGAGGGAGGGGGCTAGTAAAAAGAACATAAGGAGGGGGTGGAGTAAAAAAACAAAGGGAGGGGGAGTAAAAAAACAGGGAGGCAGAGGGGGTAGTAAAAAAAACATGGGGAGGGGGGGAGGGGGTAGTAAAAAAACATAGGGAGGGAGGGGGGTAGTAAAAAAACATAGAGAGGGGGAGGGTGGAGTAAAAAAAAACATAGGGAGGGGGAGGGGGAGTAAAAAAACGGAGGGGGAGGGGGGAGTAAAAAAACACGGGGGAGTAAAAAGGACACAGGGAGGGGGGAGTAAGAAGGACACAGGGAGGGGGAGTAAGAAGGACACGGTGAGGGTGGGAGGGGAGTAAGAAGAACATAGGGAGGGGGAGGAGAGAGTAATAAGAAGAACATAGGGAGGGGGGTAGGAGTAAGAAGAACACAGGGAGGGGGGAGGAGTAAGAAGAACACAGGGAGGGGAGGAGTAAGAAGAACACAGGGAGGGGGAGGAGTAAGAAGAACACAGGGAGGGGGAGGAGTAAGAAGAACACAGGGAGGGGGAGGAGTAAGAAGAACACAGGGAGGGGGAGGAGTAAGAAGAACACAGGGAGGGTGGGAAGGAGTAAGAAGAACACAGGGAGGGTGGGAAGGAGTAAGAAGAACACAGGGAGGGGGAAGGAGTAAGCAGAACACAGGGAGGGGGAGGAGTAAGAAGAACACAGGGAGGGGGGTGAGGAGAAGCGGAGATGAGGAGAACACGGGGGGGGGAGGGTGAGAAGAGACTGGTAGGGGAGGGGGGGGGAGAGGAAAGACCACCAAGAGGCAGGGCAGAGCTCTAAGGGACAGAAGAGAGCTCTCTGGGACAGGGGGCAGGACAGGGAGCTCTTTCACACTAAGTGCACAGCAGTTATAGATAATTTGCACATGTTTGTGAGAACTGAAAAACGTGTATGTATGTATGTGTGTGTGTGTTTTTAGTATGTTGGGATTTAGTTATTGTGCACTTTTTTAATTTATATTTGATTTTATGGTACAGTGGTTGTGGCGGTACCAGCCTTGCCACTGGGCATTGGAGAAGACTGATTGCCAGCCTCCTGCCATGTGACTATGGCCCCTGGGATGTATTGACTGCTCTCCTGTACTGCTGAGGATTGCTACCATCTAGGTGGATTTGGCTATGGAGCTTGTGTAGTGCCCTCTGTTGGTAGCAACAGTAATATGCACTACCTGAATAGCAAGACTGGTAATTTGCATATTCGGGTAGATTTGCATATCGCTAATTCTGCATGCAGGAGAGACATTTGTGTTAATTATGGTCTTCCCCACCTATTTATAAATATGTAATTATGTTATAATAAGTCACTGAATGTTGCCTGCTATGATTTGACTGTTTGTAATTTTATTGAGTTTTCACAGCAATGTTAATGTTAAGACCAAATGGGCTAGTCCCAAGTAAAATAAAGTTTGAGTTAGTTCTACTTCACCCTCAATTTGGAGTCCTGTCTCTTATTGGGGGAATCTGCTACAAGGGATTGCTATGCTCTGCATATTCCCCTGCTATAATCACTCCTAAGCTCCTTTAAGAGCTCTTTCCTGCTTCGCTCTGGAAGGAAGAGAGGTTTGTCCTGCGGTGGTTGTGGTGTCGGCTAGAGTGCTTGGAATCCTCAAGAAGCGCTAGGAGCATCCATCAACGGAGGTACCCAGTCGGGGTGCCAGGTGATCCGTTACATTGGTGGCAGCGGTGGGATGGCTTCCTAGCCTTGGGAAAACCAGCACTACTTCGGAGATGGAAGGCCGTGCAGTATCTCCCTTTGACGCCAGGCTCCAGCAGCGACTACAGGATGTGATGCGCAGTATGGAGTATCCTATCCCAGAGGAAAGAGAGACAGAGTGGAGGGTGGCGCTTCGTACCGATCTCTGGAAGGAGGACATCGACGAAATTCGACCCTTCCGGTTCGAGGAAATCCTTACCACTAACCAGCGCCAAGCAGAACAACTAGAGCTGCGGATGCCATTATTGGGAAACCAGCCCTCAGAGGAATGGGTAAGCGAACTGGAGACGCTTGTTGAGACTGAGGTGTGGCTGGATGATTCCTATCGGGCCCTGCGGTGGCATGCTTACCACCTCTACCCATGGCTGATCGAGTACAAGTGTATTGAGGGGGAAGACTACGATGGCCCTGGTTTGTTGTGGGATACTATTGAAACTAGTCTCTGGTTCGGAGACACCGACATTGCTCGCTTCTGGTCCATCCGAGCTGAGCGGGCAGACAACTGGGACCTTACGGAGATCGATGCCATTCAGCCAGATCTATCTTTTCTTGCCAACCGGGAGTGGGAACTAGAACAGGATTATGTTTGCCTATTCCAATGTATAACGCCGCCTGTCTCTGACATGATGGGGCTTATTGACTGTATACCACCGGAAGCATTGAGTTTAGTTCCTCCTCCCCAGCAACCAAGCCTGTTATCAGGGGACCTTGGTACTGTACCACATACGTCCCAACCAGCACCAGAGATGGAAGATCTTATTGACTTGTCCTGGGAAGACACCCAGCTGGCAGGTGGAGATTGGACCGAGGTCTCTCTACCGGCCCTACAGGGATGCTGGGCAGTCGACCCAGATCCCCAGCGGCAGTATGTATCCCAGGGAGCTGAAGGTGCCGTCCTTCCTCCCCAGCGGCAGTGTGTGTCCTTAGGAGAGGAGACAGTTGGTCCCTCTTCCCAGCAGTCCAGTGAGTCTCAGGGAGCCGAAGGTGCAGTCCTTCCTCCCAAGCGGCAGTGTGTGTCCTTAGGAGAGGAGACAGTTGGTCCCTCTCCCCAGCAGTCCAGTGAGTCTCAGGGAGCCGAAGGTGCAGTCCTTCCTCCCCAGCGGCAGTGTGTGTTACAGGGAGCTGAAGGTGTCGTCCTTCCTCCCCAGCGGCAGTGTGTGTCATTAGGAGAGGAGACAGTTGGTCCCTCTCCCCAGCGGCTGAAAGTATGTATGGGAGAGGAGCTTGTTACCCCCTCTCCCCAGCGGCAGCTTAACCCACCAAGGGGAGACTGTAAGCTCCACAACAGTGCAGATGGGACCGTGGTCTCTGCACATGCACCACTAGGAGTAGGAACAGTCGGTCCTGTCCACCAGCAGCAGGGCTGTTTAGCCAAAGGGGAGACAGTCGGTCTCCCCCTCCAGCAGCAGGGCTGTGTGTCCAAAGGGGAGACAGTCAGTCTCCCCCTCCAGCAGCAGGACTATGTAACCAAAGGGGAGACAGTCGGTCTCCCCCTCCAGCAGCAGACCCAGATCCCGAGAGAGGAGCCTACCAACTCTTCTTTTCAGCATGGCTCAAACCAGGCTACTCCCGTGGTAGTGCTGGCACTCAGCAACCCACCAAGGCAGCCTATCAGTACCCCACACAGCCTTGGTGAGGCACCTGGACATGGACGAGCTAATCTTTTACCCAGGTGTAGTAACCATGTATTGTGGGTAGGCTGTATTACTGTTTGTGCTTCGTGGGTGGGTTGCTGGACTAACCAGGGCACTGACCAGCAGGAGGTCAGATACCCTGTTAGTCTGTTTGGAAAAGGGGAGAAATGTGGCGGTACCAGCCTTGCCACTGGGCATTGGAGAAGACTGATTGCCAGCCTCCTGCCATGTGACTATGGCCCCTGGGATGTATTGACTGCTCTCCTGTACTGCTGAGGATTGCTACCATCTAGGTGGATTTGGCTATGGAGCTTGTGTAGTGCCCTCTGTTGGTAGCAACAGTAATATGCACTACCTGAATAGCAAGACTGGTAATTTGCATATTCGGGTAGATTTGCATATCGCTAATTCTGCATGCAGGAGAGACATTTGTGTTAATTATGGTCTTCCCCACCTATTTATAAATATGTAATTATGTTATAATAAGTCACTGAATGTTGCCTGCTATGATTTGACTGTTTGTAATTTTATTGAGTTTTCACAGCAATGTTAATGTTAAGACCAAATGGGCTAGTCCCAAGTAAAATAAAGTTTGAGTTAGTTCTACTTCATCCTCAATTTGGAGTCCTGTCTCTTATTGGGGGAATCTGCTACAAGGGATTGCTATGCTCTGCATATTCCCTTGCTATAATCACTCCTAAGCTCTTTTAAGAGCTCGTTCCTGCTTCGCTCTGGAAGGAAGAGAGGTTCGTCCTGCGGTGGTTGTGGTGTCGGCTAGAGTGCTTGGAATCCTCAAGAAGCGCTAGGAGCATCCATCAACGGAGGTACCCAGTCGGGGTGCCAGGCGATCCGTTACAGTGGTGTTTTTTGCAAATGTTCAATTGTGAAAAATGTTCAAATTTTATGCACATTATATACAACAGCAGTATTTGCACTGTAAACCTTTTGTATTTATATAAAGTGTGGGTGAACTTAAACTGTATGGCTATGCTGTAGTTCCTGGAGGCTTTGCGTATGTGTGGGGAGTATTGGGGGGGGGGCCTCCATGTCCATTTTGCTTGGGGCCCCCAAATCCCTTCAAACGGCCCTGGTATTGAATAATCACCTTAGGAATAGTATAATAGGAAACCTTGATATAAGTCTTCTCAGACCTTCTATCTTTGCTTAGTATTCTGTGCTCCAGACTCCTATCATGTTGTTCCCTGTTCCGGTCTGCTTATCTGTTATCTGAACTCTGGCTTGTTCTATGTTTATGATCCTGCGCTGCCTGAACCGACCCTTTTGCCTGTCTGACTATGCCTTTGCCTTATACTTGTTTGTACTTTGTTTTGAACAACCAAAATCTGTAAATGCATATTGGGCTCTATCTACTAAATAATGACACATATTCAGTAAAGAAAGCATCATAACCATGATAGTGTATTGGTTATTGTGCCAGGAGTCCCACTGTAAGCTGTCAAACCATTTACAAACATATTTACACTTAACTGGCTCTCTTGGGCACCTGTGGCCTTTTAGTCTGCACTAAATATGCTAAAGTAGAAGGTCATACTCAACATCTAGAGCTGTGTACACCAACCAGGAATTGGCTAAACTGTCTCAGTCAATCCCTGGTCTCCCATTTAAATAAATTGTAAAATTATGAAGCATGAATGACAACACACGCATACTTAGTAATTCAACATATAAGTTAGTGAAGGCTGTTATGCATTATGTACAGTATTTCAATTTCAATACTTTTAATTTAAAATTGACACCAGAATGGCATAAAGATACCATTAATTTTTTAGATTTAAACTTGTTTTGGGAAGGGGATAAGATCAGATCCAGATGTTTAAAAAAAAAAAAAAACTGATGGAAACAGCGGACAAGTTGTCATCATCAACCGTGGTTGAGGGGCATTGCTAAAAGCCAAATAACAAGAGTTCGCAGAAATTGTTCTAATACCCAAGATTTTGAAATCCAGGCAAAACATATAAAAAATAAATTGGTAAATAAAGGCTATAATAAGAACATGATTGAAAAGGAAATTAGAACACTCATGAAAAGGGATAGAAGGGAATTACTAACTAATCATCCAAAAAGTGAATCAAATGAACAATTTAAATATTCATTTATAACGAAATACAATACAGACCATTGGAAAATGAATAGGTGCCTCAATAAACACTGGCCCATATTACTCCAAGATCCAGTTCTTGGAAGTATTTTACCCCATCGACCATCTATTATTTATAGGAAAGGCCAGAATCTGAAGGATTTGGTGGCTCTGAGTTATCCTAGAAAAGATATCCCTAAAAAGAAAGCTATTACACATAATATTACAAAGGGGTTCAAAGGATGCCAAATGTGTCGTGCGTGCTCAAGGATGAACTTAGGTTCAGCTCTCCAGTTTATAAGTCATACTACTGGAGTTGCCTTCCCGGTGAAATCTAATATTAGATGCCACACGGACTTTGTGATTTATTTGTTGCAGTGTCCGTGTGGCAAACAATATGTGGGAAAGACAAAAAGGCTTTTAAAAGTACGCCTTATGGAGCACATTAATAATATAAGGAAGGGTATTACGACTCATTCAGTGCCAGTTCACTGTAATACATGCCCGGCCTTTAATTGGAGGGAATTCAAAGGTTGTGGTATAGAACATGTATCCTCCCATTGGAGAGGAGGTAATGGGGAATTAAAATTAGCACAACGTGAGACCTATTGGATTTATAAATTGGATACTTTAGAACCAAAGGGTTTACATATAGATGTGGATTTAGCCAGTTTTATGGTATAAAAAATATTATATATATATATATATATATATAGAGATGGATTTTTTGAGGGGGATTTCTATCTTTTGCCAAGGTGGTTTATATATATACAGGGAGTGCAGAATTATTAGGCAAATGAGTATTTTGACCACATCATCCTCTTTATGCATGTTGTCTTACTCCAAGCTGTATAACCTCGAAAGCCTACCACCAATTAAGCATATTAGGTGATGTGCATCTCTGTAATGAGAAGGGGTGTGGTCTAATGACATCAACACCCTATATCAGGTGTGCATAATTATTAGGCAACTTCCTTTCCTTGGCAAAATGGGTCAAAAGAAGGACTTGACAGGCTCATAAAAGTCAAAAATAGTGAGATATCTTGCAGAGGGATGCAGCACTGTTAAAATTGCAAAGCTTCTGAAGCGTGATCATCGAACAATCAAGCGTTTCATTCAAAATAGTCAACAGGGTCGCAAGAAGCGTGTGGAGAAACCAAGGCGCAAAATAACTGCCCATGAACTGAGAAAAGTCAAGCGTGCAGCTGCCAAGATGCCACTTGCCACCAGTTTGGCCATATTTCAGAGCTGCAACATCACTGAAGTGCCCAAAAGCACAAGGTGTGCAATACTCAGAGACATGGCCAAGGTAAGAAAGGCTGAAAGATGACCACCACTGAACAAGACACACAAGCTGAAACATCAAGACTGGGCCAAGAAATATCTCAAGACTGATTTTTGATTTTTATGGACTGATGAAATGAGAGTGAGTCTTGATGGGCCAGATGGATGGGCCCGTGGCTGGATTGGTAAAGGGCAGAGAGCTCCAGTCCGACTCAGACGCCAGCAAGGTGGAGGTGGAGTACTGGTTTGGGCTGGTATCATCAAAGATGAGCTTGTGGGGCCTTTTCGGGTTGAGGATGGAGCCAAGCTCAACTCCCAGTCCTACTGCCAGTTTCTGGAAGACACCTTCTTCAAGCAGTGGTACAGGAAGAAATCTGCATCCTTCAAGAAAAACTTGATTTTCATGCAGGACAATGCTCCATCACACGCGTCCAAGTACTCCACAGCGTGGCTGGCAAGAAAGGGTATAAAAGAAGAAGAAAATCTAATGACATGGCCTCCTTGTTCACCTGATCTGAACCCCATTGAGAACCTGTGGTCCATCATCAAATGTGAGATTTACAAGGAGGGAAAACAGTACACCTCTCTGAACAGTGTCTGGGAGGCTGTGGTTGCTGCTGCACGCAATGTTGATGGTGAACAGATCAAAACACTGACAGAATCCATGGATGGCAGGCTTGTGAGTGTCCTTGCAAAGAAAGGTGGCTATATTGGTCACTGATTTGTTTTTGTTCTGTTTTTGAATGTCAGAAATGTATATATGTGAATGTTGAGATGTTATATTGGTTTCACTGGTAAAAATAAATAATTGAAATGGGTATATATTTGTTTTTTGTTAAGTTGCCTAATAATTATGCGCAGTAATAGTCACCTGCACACACAGATATCCCCCTAAAATAGCTATAACTAAAAACAAACTAAAAACTACTTCCAAAAATATTCAGCTTTGATATTAATGAGTTTTTTGGGTTCATTGAGAACATGGTTGTTGTTCAATAATAAAATTAATCCTCAAAAATACAACTTGCCTAATAATTCTGCACTCCCTGTATGTGTATATATATATATATATATATATATATATATATATATATATATATATATATATATATATATGAAACATGGGGGGATGGTTGCACTCACCTAAACATGCTTAAATGGGGTGCTGCTGGGGGCCATATTATACAATAAACAATACTCAAGATCCAGCGCACTCTCCTATCTACTAAACAGCAACTTCAATGTTGACAGATTTTATTAGTTTGTAAAAAATTTTTTTAAAAACACCTAATCTAGGCAAAAAAAAAAATGGGGATTTAGTTACATTATATGATCATACATTGCATAAGCCTGCCACAACGTCAATGTACCCCATCTTTGGCAGGTCCTACTCTCACAGTCTAATGTCTGCTCTTATGAGATTAACCACTTACTTGGGAAAAAATTCCATCTGAGGCTCTCTGCAGTACAAGGCTAAATAGGGACCTGAGATGAGGCACCTGTAACAGGGTAATATATATTTTTTATATTCAATTATTTATTTAATTTTATTTTACATTTATCTATGTTTTATTTATTTATATTTATTTGTATTCATTTATTTCAAATTATGTATTTTTGATATATTTTTTTAATGTATTTTGATCACACTTGGCAAAGGATTGAATTCTTATTGTATTGTTAGTTGTTAGTTTTTATTAAGTTACATGTGTTACAATTTGGAATATGAAATCATGTTTCTGATTATGGTATTATTTTAAGATTATTTCTAGCTTTTGTCAAGCTGTAAGACTGTTTCGTTATTTGGAACGCATATATCTGAAGTCATGGAATGCTATGTCAGCGCCCATGACCTCTGTTCACATCCGCAACCGGAAATACGTATTTGGAACGCAACCGGAAATACGCGTTTGGAACGCATAGTAATGGAACGCAAACGGACCGATAACCATTAAATTTTGCCGCGATTTTCAAATTCTACTATGATCATCAGATGGAAGGAATGCTCCTTTATTGAAAAGAGAGGATGGATTAAAGAGGTTTTCGGGCGTTTCTATGAGAGATTTCTCCAATCAACACACGGACTGGTTCTATTTAAAGGGACTTTGTTGGGGGTGGGAATTAAGCATGCTTTGTTTTTTTACTGCTTATACGGTGTTATTATCTCTGAGGAAGTCCACTATACGTGGACGAAACGCGTTAGATTGCAGTTACATTTTATTTATTTTTATCTTATTTCTTACTAAGGCTTTGTATTGCCTCAATAAAAATATTTTTTCCAAATTGGCGTATTCCCACTTCATTGGAAGACAGAAGTCACCTATTCGTGGAAGGTGAACCCTACCCTAGCCCCAGTGTGGGCTTAAAGGCGCATTACTCTATACTATTTCGTGAGTGCAATCATTGGGGGTTAAATCCAATGGCAATTACTGTACTTCACTATGTGCTATGTATTTTCTTGTTTTTTAGTATCCCATTTTTGTCTATTCGCATACTCAACATTAGCATTCCATTAATCATGGCATCAACTAATACACTAAAGCTAAGTTTACCACATCCGTATGGAAATACCTCTGGCACCTGTAAGAGCCAGGTAAGTGCCAAACTGTTTATTACAACTTACCATGGGATGGTGCCAGCAGACATATGACACCATAACTACTAAAGCATTCTGGTGATTATCATTAATAGTATTTATATAGCGCCAACAAATTCCGCAGAGCTGTACAATGGGTGGACTAACAAATATGTAATTGTAACTAAACAAGTTGCATTCATAGGAGCAGAACAGTTGAGGGCCCTGCTCAATGAGCTTATATGCTACAGGGAGTGGGGTAAAGTGACACAAAGGGTAAGGGTAGTAGTAGAGAAGCAGATTGGTAGAATAGTATTCACTGAAGACTGAAAAGTGTGGGAGTTTAATTGATATTATATTTTAATGATTTTTTGAAGAAGTGGAGACTGATTGAGCATCTAACAGAAACGGGAAAGAAGTTCCACAGGAACAGTGCAGCCCTAGAGAAATATTGAAGGCGAGCATCAGAGTAGGGAGTACGAAAAGAGGGTAGACATAAGTTAGAATGTCACTTTAAAAAGAGTGATGTAATGAGGGCCGGTGCAAGGACTTCTGTCTACACAAAGGACACATTTTGCTGCCCCAGAATTTGTCTTTACCTGTCTTTCTAATATTCCCCCTTTTGCCCCTCTTATCCATTCTTTTGCCCCTTTCAGGATTCCCCCATGTTGTATCGGAATTCCTCCATATTGTTTTCAGACCGATCTGCATTACCCGTATGACTTCCGGGTTTTCGCCAATCCGTCTCCGCCCATGCATCTGACGTCACATGCTTCCCTTAACCCCTTAAGGACCAAAATTCGGGAATAAAAGGGATCATGACATGTCTCACATGTCATGTGTCCTTAAGGGGTTAAAAAGGAAGCCGCAACCGCATCAAAATTTCTCAATAAATGTTTGTTTATTCATCTTTGATATGCTCTCACTACTTGGTACATTGTTGCCGCTTCCCGATGGAGCTCTGCTAACTGATTCCCTGTATACTGAACCTCTCTGGCTTTGATCCTGGCTACGCTGTTCTCTCAAATCCCTGACAAGTTCACTTAGGATTCCTGCCTCTCTCCACTTACTTCAGGGAACCATAATCCACTCTACTGTGGAAACGACTACAATGCTCATCATCCAAGAAAGGCAAGATAGGTTCTCCAGTCATTGGGATTACGAATTGGTTCTTACCTAAAGTTATTTTGGAAGGAAAAGGAATACTAAAGTCTGCCCTCTGGGATTCCACATGCTATCTCTATTGAAAATCTAATTTGCTGAATTGCTCATTTACGTTAATTATTATTCTAAAGTCTAAAAGACTATAGCCACTTCTCGTACCAGGATATATATATATATATATATATAATTGGCAATATTTACTGGTTTAAGTTAAAGGACCACTATAGGCACCCAGACCACTTCAGCTTAATGAAGTGGTCTGGGTGCCAGTTCCATTTAGGATTAACCCTTTCTGCTGTAAACATAGCAGTTTCAGAGAAACTGATAGGTTTACAAATGGGTTAATCCAGCCTCTATTGGCTGTCTCATTGACAGCCGCTAGAGGCGCTTCCGCGCTTCTCACTGTGATTTTCATTGAGAATTGAGAATGCTTTCCTATGGACTGACTGAATACGCGTGCGGCTCTTGCTGCACATGTGCATTCAGCCGATGATGGCCAAAGGAGGAGGAGAGTCCCCAGCTCCTTGGGAGCCCGGCGCTGGAGAAAGGTGAGTGTTTAACCCCCTTCCTCCCACTTCAGCGCGGCGGGAGTGGGACCCTGAGGGGGGGGGCACCCTCAGGACACTATAGTGCCAGGAAAACGAGTTTGTTTTGCTGGCACTATAGTGGTCCTTTAAAAGACTGGGTTACTTTCCAACAACAGGAAAACTATATTGAAGTCTAGCAGACTATACGTACTTACTGCTAATTAAGCATTCCTTATTTTAATTTATTTTTAAATGCTATATTCTCGTGAAGCAATACTGAAACAAGATTCTTATTATTTATGCATTATTATTTCAAATCCTTATTGCTGCAGAAGTCTTCCAAAGTTATATTACTTTATTTTAATAAATCTCTTCATTTATCTGCGGTGGAGTTCCAAATAATATTTCCCAGAGAGTATTACAGCCCCTTTTGTGTATCTTGCCACCTTGTTCTTTCTTGCTTTCCCTTTTTGTATATTGTATCCCCTGTTTGGCATTCTTTTCATGTTTTTGTGTCTTCATCCTAATTTTGTAGTCTCTTTACCCCCTTGTGTCACACACTCTCACTGGCTCTTACACACACACACACACACACTGGCCCTTACATACACACGCTGCTTATACACACATACTACTTATAGACACACACACACACTGCTTATACAAACACTGACTCTAACACACTGGTTCTTACACACACTCACTCACTGGCTCTTACATACACACGCTGCTTATACACACACACACACTGGCTGTTACACACACACACACACACTGACTCTTACACACGCTGCTTATACACACACACACACTGGCTGTTACACACACACTGACTCTTACACACACTGCTTATAAACACACACACACTGGCTGTTACACACACACTGACTCTTACACACACTGCTTATAAACACACACACACTGGCTGTTGCGTACACATTGACTCTTACACACACTGCTTATACACACACTGGCTCTAACACACACACAGGCTCTTACACACACTGCTTATAGACACACACACACTGGCTGTTATGTACACACTGACTCTTACACACACTGCTGATACACACACTGGCTCTAACACACACACACACACACAGGCTCTTACACTCACTGGCTCTAGCATTGCTGCAGAGAGCGACTGGCGGAAGCGGAGTTCTCTGTGCTCCCACATCTTTGCGCCCCTTGGGTCAGTGCGCTCTGAGGCGGCCGATTGTGCCAACTTATGATAATGCCGGCCCTGGATGTAATAGTCATTGGGATTACATAAATTAATTTAAAGCTACTTAAAGACAGGACAAGTATACCATTGTTATATGTCCTTTATAGTGCCAGAGAGAATCAGAACAGAGTCGACAAGGCAATCTTGTTTCACTATCTGTTGAGCCCCCAAGTATCCAATGAATGATATGAAAAGGCTCTCAATTAGAATAGTAGCTAAGGAATTAAACAGTGGAGAAGTGTCTTAGAATAAAATTAATTCGTGTAATATGAATATAAAGCATGTGATGTAAGTTTGTTCCCCAGGCTGGTTTACAGACAGGCTAAAAGTAGATATAGATGTTATCAGACTTGAGAAAACATAACAGAGGTCAAGACTTCAGGATCAGAAAATAATTTTAGAAACGGATTACAAGATTTTTGCCCTACAGGATGTCAGACTCGCAGGAAAACAGGCTAACAGGTCAAGAGTTTCATTAAATCAGACTTTCAGAAATCAAGATCTGCTTTTGTTCACAATAGCGCCCTTCAGGTGACTAGGTTGGGGAAATAGATAGCAGCGTTACTTATTTAAGAAAGAAAATGACCTAATTATCTAAAATTACTATTTGCATAGCTAAGATATAAACTAATGGCTGCTAACGGCATGAGAAGAATCCCTCTAGTGATGTACCGAACTGTCCGCCGGCGAACAGTTCCGGGCGAACTTAGCGTGTTCGCGTTCGCCACCGTGGGCGAACACATGGGCGGTTCGATCCGCCCCCTATTCGTCATCATTGGGCAAACTTTGACCCTGTGCCTCTCGGTCAGCAGACATATTCCAGCCAATCAGCAGCACTCCCTCCCTTCCACACCCTCCAACCTCCCTCCCAGCATCCATTTTCGATTCATTCTGAAGCTGCATGCTTAGTGAGAGGAGGGAAAGTTTAGCTGCTGCTGATTAGATAGGGAAATTGATAGCTAGGCTAGGGTATTCAGTGTCCACTACAATCCTGAAGGACTCATCTGATCTCTGCTGTAAGGACAGCACCCCAAAAAGCCCTTTTTAGGGCTATAACATCAGGCTGCTTTTTTTTTTTTGCCTGCCTGCCTGCCAGCTTCTGTGTGAGGTTCACATTGGATACTGTGCCTACTTGCCCAGTGCCACCACGCATATCTGTTTTAACAATTGGTTAAGCTTTAGATTTAAAATAAATAATTTGTTTTCACTGTAATAGAAGAGCAGTTGCCTGCCTGCCAGCTTCTGTGTCAGGTTGGATGCCTTGCCCATTTGCACAGTCAGTGCCACCACTCATATCTGTTTTAACAATAGCTTAAGCTTTAGATTTTAAATAAATAATTTGTTTTCACTGTAATAGAAGAGCAGTTGCCTGCCTGCCAGCTTCTGTGTCAGGTTGGATGCCTTGCCCATTTGCACAGTCAGTGCCACCACTCATATCTGTTTTAACAATAGCTTAAGCTTTAGATTTAAAAGAAATCATTTTTTTTCACTGTAATAGAAGATCAGTTAGTTATCTGCAAGCGTCTGGGTGTCAGGCCTACTTCAGCGTGGGCTCTGCAGACCTGTGCCAGCGTGCTTTGACAGTTGCCAATCATATCTGGTGTCTCTTTAGCGTGCTTTTACAAAGAAAAAAGGTTTCCAGTGTAAGCTAATAGCAGCCAGTCAGTGTCCTTCAAGCGTCTCTGTCAGGCCTTCCTTCAGCGTGTGCCCTGCACAACCCTGCCAGCGTACTTTGACAATTGCCACTCATATCTGGTGTCTCTATAGCGTGCTTTTACAAAGAAAAAAGTTTTCCAGTGTAAGCTAATAGCAGCCAGTCAGTGTCCTTCAAGCGGCTCTGTCGGGCCTTCCTTCAGCGTGTGCCCTGCACAGCCCTGCCAGCGTACTTTGACAATTGCCACTCATATCTGGTGTCTCTATAGCGCGCTTTTTCAAAGAAAAAAGATTTCCAGTGTAAGCTAATAGCAGCCAGTCAGTGTCCTTCAAGCGGCTCTGTCAGGCCTTCCTTCAGCGTGTGCCCTGCACAACCCTGCCAGCGTACTTTGACAGTTGCCACTCATATCTGGTGTCTCTATAGCGTGCTTTTACAACCAAAATTTTGTTTCCACTGTAATAGAAGAGCAGTTGCCTGCCTGCCAGCTTCTGTGTGAGGTTCACAGTGGATACTGTGCCCTCTTGCCCAGTGCCACCACTCATATCTGTTTTTACAATAGCTTAAGCTTTAGATTTAAAAGAAATAATTTTTTTTCACTGTAATAGAAGAGCAGTTAGTTGTCTGCAAGCGTCTGGGTGTCAGGCCTACTTCAGCGTGTGCTCTGTTGACCTGTTCCAGCGTGCTTTGACAGTTGCCAATCATATCTGGTGTCTCTTTAGCGTGCTTTTACAAAGAAAAAAGGTTTCCAGTGTAAGCTAATAGCAGCCAGTCAGTGTCCTTCAAGCGGCTCTGTCAGGCCTTCCTTCAGCGTGTGCCCTGCACAACCCTGCCAGCGTACTTTGACAGTTGCCACTCATATCTGGTGTCTCTATAGCGTGCTTTTACAACCAAAATTTTGCTTCCACTGTAATAGAAGAGCAGTTGCCTGCCTGCCAGCTTCTGTGTGAGGTTCACAGTGGATACTGTGCCCTCTTGCCCAGTGCCACCACTCATATCTGTTTTTACAATAGCTTAAGCTTTAGATTTAAAAGAAATAATTTTTTTTCACTGTAATAGAAGAGCAGTTAGTTGTCTGCAAGCGTCTGGGTGTCAGGCCTACTTCAGCGTGTGCTCTGTAGACCTGTTCCAGCGTGCTTTGACAGTTGCCAATCATATCTGGTGTCTCTTTAGCGTGCTTTTACAAAGAAAAAAGGTTTCCAGTGTAAGCTAATAGCAGCCAGTCAGTGTCCTTCAAGCGGCTCTGTCAGGCCTTCCTTCAGCGTGTGCCCTGCACAACCCTGCCAGCGTACTTTGACAGTTGCCACTCATATCTGGTGTCTCTATAGCGTGCTTTTACAACCAAAATTTTGTTTCCACTGTAATAGAAGAGCAGTTGCCTGCCTGCCAGCTTCTGTGTGAGGTTCACAGTGGATACTGTGCCCTCTTGCCCAGTGCCACCACTCATATCTGTTTTTACAATAGCTTAAGCTTTAGATTTAAAATAAATAATTTTTTTTCACTGTAATAGAAGAGCAGTTAGTTGTCTGCAAGCGTCTGGGTGTCAGGCCTACTTCAGCGTGTGCTCTGTAGACCTGTTCCAGCGTGCTTTGACAGTTGCCAATCATATTTGGTGTCTCTTTAGCGTGCTTTTACAAAGAAAAAAGGTTTCTAGTGTAAGCTAATAGCAGCCAGTCAGTGTCCTTCAAGCGGCTCTGTCAGTCCTTCCTTCAGCATGTGCTCTCCAGAACTGTTCCAGTGCACATTGCCAATCATATCTGGTGTCTCTATAGCGTGCTTTTAAAACCAAATTTTTTTTTTCACTGTTATAGATTGAATAGCAGTTACTTGTCTTCAAGCGGGTGTCTCAGGCCTACAGTGTGTGCTCTGCAGAACTGTTCCAGTGCACATTGCCAATCATATCTGGTGTCTCTATAGCGTGCTTTTAAAACCAAAATTTGTTTTTCACTGTTATAGATTGAATAGCAGTTACTTGTCTTCAAGCGGGTGTCTCAGGCCTACAGTGTGTGCTCTGCAGAACTGTTCCAGTGCACATTGCCAATCATATCTGGTGTCTCTATAGCGTGCTTTTAAAAACAAAATTTGTTTTTCACTGTTATAGATTGAATAGCAGTTACTTGTCTTCAAGCGGGTGTCTCAGGCCTACAGTGTGTGCTCTGCAGAACTGTTCCAGTGCACATTGCCAATCATATCTGGTGTCTCTATAGCGTGCTTTTAAAACCAAAATTAGTTTTTCACTGTTATAGATTGAATAGCAGTTACTTGTCTTCAAGCGGGTGTCTCAGGCCTACAGTGTGTGCTCTGCAGAACTGTTCCAGTGCACATTGCCAATCATATCTGGTGTCTCTATAGCGTGCTTTTAAAAACAAAATTTGTTTTTCACTGTTATAGATTGAATAGCAGTTACTTGTCTTCAAGCGGGTGTGTCAGGCCTACAGTGTGTGCTCTGCAGAACTGTTACAGTTCACATTGCCAATCATATCTGGTCTCACAGTAGCTTGCACGCATAGTACCACTAATCCCCAAAAAAATGACAGGCAGAGGCAGGCCACCCCGCAGGGGCCGTCGTGGTCGTGGTGCTGTGATTCCCTTTTGCCCTAGAATAATGCCCAGTTTTCAGAAGCCACGTACTGGCTAACACAGGACACCCAATCTTGTACAGCCTCCGCTCGGAACCTTGACGCACCATCCTCCTCCAGCTTAGCTTCAGGCACCTCTCAAGATACCACTCACCCGCCTGCCGCCACCACCAAAACTAGCACCACAGCCGCTTTACTTGGTATGTCAAAGGAGTTATTCACACACCCGTTTGAAGAAATGAGTGATGCGCAACCATTATTGCTAGAGGATGTAGATAACAGGGATATGTCTCAGGCAGGCAGCATTAAACACATGGAGGTACGGTGTGATGATGATGTTGTACCCGCTGCTGCTTCCTTTTCTGAGTTGTCAGATACAAGCGAAGCAGTTGATGATGACGATGCGTCCATGGATGTCACGTGGGTGCCCGCTCGGCAAGAAGAAGAACAGGGCGAAAGTTCAGATGGGGAGACAGAGAGGAGGAGGAGACGAGTTGGAAGCAGGGGGGGGTCGTCGCAAGGAGCTAGTGGCACAGTCAGGCAGCATGCATTGGCACCCGGGGTCAGCCCGACAGCACGCCAATCAACGCATGCTGTGTCCACCACCAGAATGCCGTCATTGCAGAGCTCAGCAGTGTGGCATTTTTTTTGTGTGTCTGCCTCGGACAACAGCGATGCCATTTGCAACCTGTGCCAAAGGAAACTGAGTCGTGGGAGGTCCAACACCAACCTAGGTACAACTGTTTTGCGTAGGCACATGATCTCACATCACAAACGCCTATGGGATCAACACATGAGTACAAGCAGCACGCCTACTCTAAGCCGCCATCCTCCTCCTGGTCTAGCATCTTCAGCCACGTCAACCACTGCTGTCCTTCTTGCCCCCTCTCAACCATCCGCCACTCCGTCTCCCGCCTTGAGCAGTTCACGCTCATCTGCCCACAGTCATGTGTCTGTCAAGGACATGTTTGAGCGTAAGAAGCCAATGTCACCAAGTCACCCCCTTGCCCAGCGTCTGACAGCTGGCTTGCCTGAACTATTAGCCTGCCAGCTTTTACCATACAATCTGGTTGAGTCTGAGGCGTTCAAAAAATTTGTAGCTATTCGGACACCGCAGTGGAAGGTACCCGGCCGGAATTTCTTTTCACAAAAGGCAATCCCCAACTTGTACTCGATTGTGCAAAAGGAAGTCATGGCATGTCTGGTACACAGTGTTGGGGCAAGGGTCCATCTGACCACTGATACCTGGTCTGCAAAGCATGGTCAGGGCAGGTATATCACCTACACTGCGCATTGGGTAAACCTGCTGATGGCTGACAAGCAAGGAATGCGTGGCATTCCAGAGGAGTTGGTGACACCGCCACGAATTGCAGGCAGTCCTGCTGCCACCTCCTCTACTCCTCCTACTCCATCCTCTTCCATAACCTCCTCGGCTGAGTCCTCTTGTGCTGCTGCGTCTTGCTCCACATCAACGGCACCCCCCCAGCTCCCCAGGTACTATTCCACATCCCGGATACGGCAGTGTCACGCCGTCTTGGGTTTGACTTGCTTGAAAGCAGAGAGTCACACCGGACAAGCACTCCTGTCCGCCCTGAACGCACAGGTGGAAAAGTGGCTGACTCCGCAGCAACTGGATATCGGCAAAGTGGTGTGTGACAACGGAAAGAATTTGATAGCGGCATTGAAGTTGGGCAAGTTGACACATGTGCCGTGCATGGTACATGTGTGTAATCTGATCGTACAACGCTTTGTGCATAAGTACACAGGCTTACAGGACGTCCTGAAGCAGGCCAGGAAGGTGTGTGGCCATTTCAGGCATTCCTACACAGCCATGGCTCACTTTGCCGATATCCAGCGGCGAAACAATATGCCAGTGAGGCGCTTGATTTGCGACAGCCCTACACGTTGGAATTCCACACTCCTAATGTTCGACCGCCTGCTCCAACAAGAAAAAGCTGTTAATGAATATTTGTATGACCGGGGTGCTAGGACAGCCTCTGGGGAGCTGGGAATTTTTTTGCCACGTTACTGGACGCTCATGCGCAATGCCTGTAGGCTCATGCGTCCTTTTGAGGAGGTGACAAACCTAGTCAGTCGCAACGAAGGCACCATCAGCGACATCATACCATTTGTTTTCTTCATGGAGCTTGCCCTGCGAAGAGTGCTGGATCAGGCTGTAGATGAGCGTGAAGAGGAAGAGGAAGAGTTGTGGTCACCATCACCACCAGAAACAGCCTTATCAGCATCGCTTGCTGGACCTGCGGCAACGCTGGAAGAGGATTGTGAGGAAGAGGAGTCAGAGGAGGAATGTAGCTTTGAGGAGGAGGAGGAGCAAGACCAAACACAACAGGCATCCCAGGGTGCTCGTTGTCACCCATCTGGTACCCGTGGTGTTGTACGTGGCTGGGGGGAAGAACATACCTTCAATGACATCAGTGAGGAGGAGGAACGGGAAATGAGTAGCTCGGCATCCAACCTTGTGCAAATGGGGTCTTTCATGCTGTCCTGCCTGTTGAGGGACCCTCGTATAAAAAGGCTGAAGGAGAACGACCTGTACTGGGTGTCCACGCTACTAGACCCCCGGTATAAGCAGAAAGTGGCGGAAATGTTACCGAATTACAACAAGTCGGAAAGGATGCAGCATTTGCAAAATAAATTAAAAAGTATGCTTTACACAGCGTATAAGGGTGATGTCACAGCACAACGGGAATCTAACAGGGGGAGAGGTGGAAGTCATCCTCCTCCTCCTCCCACGACCACGCCGGCAAGGACAGGATGCTTTAAAGACGTGTTGTTGATGGAGGACATGCATCGCCACAGCCCTTCGGGATCCACCCTCAGAGAGCGACTCGACCGACAGGTAGCAGACTACCTCGCCTTAACTGCAGATATCGACACTCTGAGGAGCGATGAACCCCTTGACTACTGGGTGTGCAGGCTTGACCTGTGGCCTGAGCTATCCCAATTTGCGATAGAACTTCTGGCCTGCCCCGCTTCAAGTGTCCTGTCAGAAAGGACCTTCAGTGCAGCAGGAGGTATTGTCACTGAGAAGAGAAGTCGCCTAGGTCAAAAAAGTCTAGATTACCTCACCTTTATTAAGATGAATGAGGGATGGATCCCGAAGGGACTGACACTGGGCGATACATTCGATTAAAAAAGGCCTGATGAGATGAGCTGCCTTGGGCTAAAAATGGTCCACACGCTGCTGTATTTTAGCTCTGAATGACGTTTGACTTGCATGACTTATCCGCCACCAGCTAGGGTTCAAGCCGCCATGTTTTAGGGCACTTTCTGCCTGTGAAACAAACATCAATTTTTCTGGCCGCTGCTACAGCATTTTTGGGCCCACTGGTGCAGCACTGTGGCTTCAAAAACCAAACCAAAAAAAAATCCTCCAAGATGGCACCAATATACCAGTGGTCTAAGCATCTTCCCACCTTGGCCTAAAAAGGGGAGGTGATTCAACAATTAAAAATCTCTGCCATTTACACGTCCACTGATAGGAGACGCGGAAGGTATTAAACTGATATGAACAATACTAAACTCACCACTCCTATCTGGTGGCACATTAGCTTGCCCGCGCAGTGCCACAAATTTCAAGTAAGAGGACCGACCAAGCATCTTCTTCCATCTCCCTGTTACATAAATCAATGCCATATCCATAGAACTTGTAGAGAATATCCAGGATAGTTTTACAGGGCCAAATCATGTCGCCTGTTGAAAGAGGTGACCTTGCTCGGGTCCCAGGTGTGCAGTTCCTAAAATGGCTGCCATATACACGTCCTCTGATAGGAGACGCGGAAGGTATTAAACTGATATGAACATTTACTAAACTCACCACTCCGAGTGCTGTTATTTATTAAAATTTTTTGTGGTGAGGCTTTACAGGACAGAGTGCTTCTCCACGGGACATGTTAACTCACGGGCAGCTGGCTCATCAAGGAACCAGAGCAGCTTGAACGAGGTGACCTTGCTCGGGTCCCAGGTGTGCGGTTCCTAAAATGGCTGCCATATACACGTCCACTGATAGGAGACGCGGAAGGTATTAAACTGATATGAACAATACTCCACTCCTATCTGTAGGTCCGTCCCATTGTGATTTATGCCCCCCACCCACCGCGCAGGGATGGGGGCCGGGGGGGAGGAAAGTAGCACCCCCCATTGTGATTTATGGCCCCCACCCACCGCGCAGGGGTGGGGGCCAAGGGGGGGAGGACAGTAGGTCCCCCCATTGTGATTTATGGCCCCCACCCACCGCGCAGTGGTTGGGGAGGACAGTAGCTCCCCCCAGTGTGTATCATGGGCTTTGAGGACAGGTGTCAATCCATACCTGCCAAGTGACCCTATGTAGGGGGAACAGTCCCTATTCTGCTCTGTGTCAGTGTGTATCATGGTCTTTGTGGACGGGGAACAGTCTCTATTCTGCTCTGTGTCAGTGTGTATCATGGTCTCTGTGGACGGTGAACAGTCTCTATTCTGCTCTGTGTCAGTGTGTATCATGGTCTCTGTGGACAGGGAACAGTCTCTATTCTGCTCTGTGTCAGTGTGTATCAGGGGCTTTGAGGACAGGTGTCAATCCATACCTGCCAAGTGACCCTATGTAGGGGTAACAGTCCCTATTCTGCTCTGCATGTGTGACATGTCATGATTCCCTTTTATTCCAGAAGTTTGGTCCTTAAGGGGTTAAAGCCACAAACTTAAGACAAAAAATACGTACACACAATGTGTAAGGGTTTGAAAGAATATTCTGAATCCTTACATGTTTACTTTATCATTTGTTTGATTTTTGTGAACCATATATAAACTACAAGCAGGGTGAAAACTATAAAAGCTCAAGTGGCCATGCTGATCAAATTAAATAGTATGCTTTACACAGCGTATAAGGGTGATGTCACAGCACAACGGGAATCTAACAGGGGAAGAGGTGAAAGTCATCCTCCCCCTCCCACGACCCCGCCATATCTGCCAAGTGACCCTATGTAGGGGTAACAGTCTCTATTCTGCTCTGTGTCAGTGTGTATCATGGTCTCTGAGGACGGGGAACAGTCTCTATTCTGCTCTGTGTCAGTGTGTATCAGGGGCTTTGAGGACAGGTGTCAATGTTAGGTGATTTCTGCCCTTTATGGATTAAAAGCAGACTCTGCATCAACTGTGTAATTTTCCATGGGAGTTTTGCCATGGATCCCCCTCCGGCATGCCACAGTCCAGGTGTTAGTCCCCTTGAAACAACTTTTCCATCACTTTTGTGGCCAGAAAGAGTCCCTGTTGGTTTTAAAATTCGCCTGCCCATTGAAGTCAATGGCGGTTCGCGCGGTTCGCCGGTTCGCGAACATTTGAGGAAGTTCGCGTTCGCCGTTCGCGAACCGAAAATTTCGGGTTCGCGACAACACTAAATCCCTCCTGAGGACTAAAACAACGAGTAAAATAAAGCAACAAAATAGCCTAATAGTTGCTGCTATACAAATGCTAATGGTGATAATAAAAATAATAGCTCCTATTTGCTAAGGAAATAAAGAATTGTTTTCTAGTCCTTTAAAGGCTAACGATCTGCAGTTGGGGAGATAATAATTGTGTATTCCCAAGAGTTGCAGGAAGAACACACCAAGACATAACTACCAAGTTTCCTAATGACAGAGCCCAATTCCTAAGATTTATCTGCAAAAGAGAATCCAAAACTACAGCACAGTTTAATGGAGCTCTGTGAGTCATGATTCTGTGCTGTACTGGTTATGGTGTCAGAAGTGCCCTGGTGCCTTGCCACTATATTATTTATTTTTAAAATAGTTTACCAGGATGGATACATTGAGATTTCTCTCGTTTTCAAGTCCTGGGTCCACAAAACATTGTATTGTTACAATAGGATATAATATTACAAAAATACAATATATAAATCTCTCTCTCTCTATATATATATATATATATATAAATAAAATAAAATAGTCAAAACTCTGGCACCAAAATTTTTTTTAGGAGCAAAGATTAGCCGGGTGCCTCCAACATATATAAACCAAGAATAAATGGAGCACTCCTTAGGGAATTTTTTTTAAAGTGTATTGAAATAAAAAACGTTTCGACCCTCCTGGGTCTATGATAATGTTTATTTCAATACACTTTTTAAAAAAATCCCTGAGGAGTGCTCCATTTATTATTGGTTTATATATATATATATATACATATACATACACATGTATATATAAATTAAATACATAACAGGTAATAAATACATTCAACCATAACAGGTGCATTCTGTGCTGAAGTATATTGCCATAGATCTCTTACAAGATTTTAGATTGAATGAAGATTTGACTATGTCCCTGAGGGTATTCCATAATTGCGGTACTCTGTAGAAAGAGGAGGATCGAGCCACTTTATTTTTGTATTGTGGTATGCTAAATATTGTGCTAGTAGTCAAACTATATACAAACTGGCTTTGACAACTTACAATGGGGTCCTCTGGGTGCCAGGAGAGTTGGAAGCTTCTGCAAGGAGCTTCTGCTAACTCCCCTGAGCTAAGCCCTACAGGGCACATGGGAATATTACTGGAGGGCAATGGGCTAAGCATCCCCAGGCTAATGCAGTGCACAAAACTTCTAGCTCTCCAGACTGAGGTGAAAGGCCCCTATTGTACCACTGGTAGCTTGTCAAACCATTTGCAAACTTCTTGACTACTTACCTTGAGAGGAAGCAGGGCATTCCAGCCACCATACACACTACAGCAGGCAGAGCAGTGGTTATGGTGCTTGGAGTGTACTTGTAAGCAAAAACAAAGGCAGCGACAGACGCTCAGAAGTTTTGAAATTCGGATCTGAAGCAACTTTATCATGGTTTTATTGAAGGGCTATTGCCTGTGAAACTAACTCAAAAATCGATTGATAAATAGTTTAGTAAACTTATATTGAGAAATAATATAATGCACGACATCACATTTAATGACCTGTAGTACATAAGATGCATTGATTATCACACTGTTTTATTGATTTTTTTTCTATGTAGTTTTCAATTTTTACTCTTCCTAATGCAGGACTTCACATTGTACATTCTTGGAAAGTTGGACTTTTCAATATATTTTTATTTTCTTTGCTCTTACAGTTCATTATTAGCATTTTACATGAAGCAAATTACTAATAAAAGCAAAGCTTAGACTGACAGGAAAATTCCACAAGTTTCCTCCATTTTTTTTTCTGCTTGTCTTGAATCAGGTGCTTGATATGAGCATTATAAATAGTTGAATTCATTATAACGTGTATTTTTGTAACCCATGGGAATAAATTGTTCTCTTCTAAAAATATCTCACACTATAAACAAATGTAATTATGGAATTTAAATGAGAGAAGACACATTGCCAGTGTAAAATAAGTCACATTGCACCTTACTTTGCATATATTGTCAACTGCACAAATATACAACTTGTTTCCTGATGAGTGGACAGCGGCGGACATTATTAATTAACTCAGAACTTGTTCTCTAGAGTCTGATTGGATTCCCTACTTCATTGGAGTATTCCAAATAATTGAAAGCAAATTGTGGACTCATGCATTTTCTTTTATATCATTGTGCGTTTTTGTTTAAGAAGCAATCACTTGAATAGGAACATGATCCCAGATGTACAGTTATATTTATGTTCAATCGTGCTTAGATCAACGGTTAATGTTTTCTTTTATACGCTCCCCTTGAGGTAACTTGCATTCAGAGAGTTTTACCATAGCTTGCTCAGCAGTGTGTCTATAATGATATTGGTTGCTGATTCATCAAACAGATACTATCTGTGCTTTTATATGAGAAATCATTAAAACCTTTTAATGTAATATACCGTGGCTCTCACTGTAGGTATAACGTGCATCACAATGGGAAACAAGTACTATTGGCAACGGTAAATCTAAAAGTGCAAATTAATTATTTGCAATTACTTTAGCATTATAAACCTAATCTTATGAATAAATGTAAATCGGTAATACTACTATCACCAATCTTTGTTGTCAACTGACTAATATTTCATAGAAATAAAAATATGAAAGAAGGTTTTTTGAAAGTATATTTGCTTAATAATCCGGGGACTTCTAATATTCTCTGTTTTTGATTGGCCGGGATACCCTGGTCATTTCCTTTATAGCTTCATGAACATAAGACAAACGTTAGATTCTGAAGTTTTACTTATTACTATGCAAAATAAACACATCATTTACAAGGACACTTCAATGTTTCAAATGCATATATTTAAATAGGGTTTATTTGTTATTTTAAATTTAGAGCCCCTGTTTTTAATTCAAGAAATAAAGTAAACTTATTTCTAATCCACAGTCAACCCTGATACTTTCCTAGTAGATCATCAATGATGATGCATTGAGGCCCTATGGTGCATACGGCAATTGCTGCAGCCTACCACTAGGATGCATCTCACAGAGAAGGACTCAAACCAATGTTACACTATGGATTAGAATGCATGTTTAACGTTAGTGAGGCTGTGAGTGAAACATTCCTGGTTGGATGATTGACAGCTGGGAGGGGGCTCCTGGTGTCATTCCTCTTCCAGGAAATAAATGCTCATATCTCCTATGTTTGCAGTTTATCAGTCAAGATATATGTTTAAACAATTATTCAACTGTATTTCCAATGGGTAAACAAAGCTGCAATCTTGCCCTGTATCACTTAAAAAGTTAACATGGTGATGTACAAAGCAATTATATTAATTTGAAGTAGTAAAAAAACTAAAAACTTAATTAGAACAAGAATAATTATCGACGCAACTTTTACATTTTCTCCTAAACACATTTCCTATTTTGTTTTCTACTTAATTATAGTCTTTAACTTATTAGAAGTTTGCAAAATGGTTCTTAATATTTTTTTGAAACAAAGTATTCCAGTGCTTTATTTAAATTATTGTGAATCTATGGTTGATTGCAAGTAAAATGTAAAACACATTTCTTTTTAAATCAGCTCTTTTTAAACAACAAAAAAACAAAACAAATGGAACCCTCAGCAAAGCCATCATGGAATAAATCACTGGAGATAAGCTTTTTGAGTGACAATCCACGATGAACTAAATCATTGACTTGTCCCTCTGAGTATGCAGACACGTCCTCCTGATGAGCTGAGACATCCAAAGGTGGACATCCAAAATATGGTAAGGTATCTCAACAACAAATCTAATGGGGAATATTAGAAAGACAGGTAAAGACAAATGTAGGGGCAGCAAAATGCGTCTTCGTCTGTGTGGCCAGAAGTCCTATGCACCGGCCCTGATTCCATCACTCTTTTTAAAGTGACATTCTAACTCATGTCTATCTTCTTTTCGTACTCCCACCTCTGATGCCCAAATTCACTCCACCTCAAGAATGAAGATTAAACAAAAAATGGAAATAAACTTGCAAAAGTTATCCAACGATAGGCTCATATAAATCTAAGAAGCTAATGTTTCCTTAAACTAGAGTACATTTTGGCAGGCAATTTATCTACCTTAGCATTTTTTAACTTGACAACCAGGACTTTCTATCTATGTTATTCTTAATTTGCACTCGTAGCAAATTTCAACTCCTGTCTATTTCTTGGAGAAATTATCATTTTTACTATATTAGCAGCACAGTGTTGCCGAAATGTCATCTGCCTTAAGGCTTGATCATATGAAACGTTCCTTTGTGTGCCTTATTGCATAAATAATCTGCATTTGAAGTCTGTTTGGCATAAAAACAAGAATATCATGCAGACAAGCCATTAGTAAGACAGTTTCAAAGTTTACATTTATCTGCAATGTCAGAATAGCAGAACAAAGATGGAAATGTAATCTTCAAATAAATGCTTTCAGACTAATTATATATATATATTTTTAAAATAGTACATTGAATTTTACCTTGCGGATGTTTTTTGTATTATATATTGCATTGATAAACTACTAGGTAACTAAAGAGGAATTGTGATTGCAACACTGGATCATTTAGTCAATATGAATATGCTTACAGATATTCTTATTCAAAACTGTAAAAATAGCAATACATATAATTGGATTGAAAGTAAATTTCAAAATTAAGCTCAAAATAGTGATTTGGAAGTATTCTACAAGTTGACTGTGTTCATAGTTTGGCTATATTAGCCAAAAAAAAATGAAATTCTGTTTAAATGTACATGGAATTCAGATAATTTACATATTAGAGATCACCCTGGTGCTGTTGTTTAAGGATGCACTGTCCCTTCTAGATTGGTCATAAAGATAGAATATTCTGGTGCCATCAAACCACTTGGATTTTCCCATATATATGGCTATATGGCTTGAATTATGTCAAAATATGGTAAAATGCTGATTTCTAATAATCTTCAGATTGCCATGTATTGGCATATCCCATCAGCTGTCCCTTTTCTCAATGAACGATAGATGTCTATGAAATTTCCTAGCATATGCATAAAAAGATTCAAGGAAGAACCCACGATCTTGCAAGAGCTTCAGTATATATCCATTAGGATAATAGATAATGGGGATCTTGACTTTGCTAAATAGGGAGAAATCCAACACCCTTTACCTCTCGGGCAATTCCTTGTACGCAGACTGTGACCCCCACAAGGGATGCTTCCTTTTAAAGGAACATAAATAAAAATGTTTCATTCCCCCCCCCCCCCCCCCCGTTCAATGCAGTTCTATAATAGACGTAATATGTCCGTATTTAGGCCAACTGGCATTTTCGCTGAATTCCGAAATGCCATACAGACATATAAACGAGCAAATGACTGGTACAATTGACAAGCATTTTTATATGCTTTGGAGCTCTTCCTGTAGAGCCGGAAAAAAAGAGAGATGAATGATGGGGAAAGAGGTGATTTATGGGTAGGGGACAACTTCTAAGTGTTGATTTTATTCACAAATCAATTGAGAAGTGACTGATAGAAGGGGGGAAAAGGAGCAGCAATATAATTACATTTAAAATATATAACTATGCACATGCTTCAGCGGCAGCCTGCTCCTAAAATGGCGCCGCCCGGGTACAACCAGTCCAGCCCTGCACAGAGCCCACCACACAAACTACAGGGGATGGGTCAGCCCCAGTCACCCAAAGGGACTTCCAAAACTTAGTAGGAGAAATAAAAAACCTACTGGCAACTAACATGGCAGCCATCAAGGCAGATATACAGAGCGTCAATGACAGAGTGAGCACAACAGAGGGGGATATTGCTGACCTCAAACAAGGCATGAATGCTACACAAGAAACCGTCCACCACCTACAAACCATGCAACAAGCACTCTCCATACATCTAGCCACACTGGATGATAGGTCCAGAAGAAACCATCTTAAGATAAGGGGCATACCGGACTCGGTAACTCCAGAAGAACTCCCCCACTATGTGAGGCGCCTGGTGGCCACCATCTTGCCGGCCGCACAGGCCAAAAAAGTCACTCTAGATGGAACGTACCGCCTGCCTAAGTCCAGCAAGGCCCCAGCGACGGCAGTACAAGACGCCATAGTGCGATACTCACACTCACAAGACAAAATCGCCATCTGGTCAGCGCTGCAGGGCAAGACACCGCTCACCTTCGAAGGCGCTAACCTTACCTTCTACCAGGACCTCACAAGGTCCACCCTGCAGTGGCGAAGATCCTTACAACCTCTCACAACCAAGCTGAGATCGGCAGGGATTAAATACCGCTGGATGTCACCCAGGCTACTGGTGGTTAACCACAAAGGGACAGTACACAAACTCTCATCGCTCTCGGAAGCCCCAACTTTCCTCACAACACTGGGTCTACCACCTCATGTAGAGACCGACGACAGACGGGCGAACCCTCATGCTTGGAAACCCTCCCGAATAAACCCGTTCGTGCCCAACGCTGGCACGGCCACCCACCCAGGGACCTGAACTCTGGAAAGACTGTATACCTACCTGCAAAGTTGCAAAGTAGACTTCCAGACACTGTTACAAAACGTTCTTAACTAACAATATGTAAATATGTTACTGCACCACACACATGTGAGCCCCCCAGGGAAGACCCACCACCCCACGACGGATAGAACCTGGTAAAGGGGCACTACTGGACAGGTGCTCAGCTCCACACAGGCTAACTCTCCCCCCCCCGCCACCCCCTAGGTCAGGGGTGCCACCTAAGACGGGCCAATTTACCCACCCTCCATAGCTACACAACACACTATCAGAAGATAGAGCTATATCGAACGGCCCGGACCGACACAATCCTAACACGGATCTAGATTAAAAACCACACTTCCACATACCACACGCTCGCAACCACCTCTACAAGCCATCCTGGAAACACGACAACACACAAGGTCACACAATATAAAAACTGTGCAAGACAATTACTGTTATAACTGTCTTAACTATGCTAATAATATCTGTTGGTCAATCCCCGCTGCAGCTGTTGGGGCGCAGCGGTACAAAATGTTTATTGTTACCTATCACATGCACAACAAAAATAAAGAATTTAAAAAAATATATATATAACTATGGATTTTTACTGCTCTTCCTCTTTTGGCCTTTGTTGGTTACTCACATGATCTGTGAACCAAATGGAAGAAAAATATACCTTTATTTAAATGTATATATTTTGCAGTACACTGATTGGCCCATTTTAAAGCCCTTTTTGGTTTGTCCAAAACATTTTTCGAATATATTTCATGGACAATACTTTGACGAGCAAATGAACCAGTGTCGGAGGTCTTGAACTAAATTTCATTTTCGGAAAAATAGTTCAGCCCAACTGAATTTTTACACCATGTACAACTCATTGTGCCAAGCATGTAGTCTATTAACCCCTTAAGGACCAAACTTCTGGAATAAAAGGGAATCATGACATGTCACACATGTCATGTGTCCTTAAGGGGTTAAACAGCAAGATTTCTAAATATTTCAGCAAGAAACATGTGGTTCCTACCTGATTAAAGCAAAAAGCACATTATTGTAAAAAAAATAATTATGTATTTAGGAAAACTTGAGGAAAGAGTATCAAATATTCGCATAAAGTCTGTAGGCTGCATCTTCTAGAGCAGGGGTGCCCAAAAGGTAGATCCCTAGATGTTTTCAAGCTATAACTCCCATTACGAATGACAAATGAATGCCTTTAGAATGACAAAACATCATGGAAGCTGTAGTTGAAAACATCTGAGGATCTCCCTTTTGGACACCCCTATTCTAGAGCACATATGTAGCTAATTAGAATCATTATGGGGAAATAAAGGCAACCACAGGGTACTGATATATTTTAGAAAGCATAGAACAGATTATACAAATAAGAACACAGGTGATATGAAGACATATTTTTTTGTATCAGTATAAAATTGCCTTGTTAAATGAAAAGGACTCTGGAATTGTAGTTTTCTCTATAAGCAAGTCTGAATTTAAACTTCCCTGCCTCACTTCAGAACAGCACTAAGTCCACCTTCAGCTGATTCAGTTGCAATAAGCAAGGTAGCCTTCTGGAAAAAAATTTAATGCTGCACATTTGCCCACCCCACCCCATGCTTATCGTTTAATTTATAGTTAGACTCTCATCCACAAATCTAGATAATCAGAAATAACAGCTGAAAATCAAATAATCAGCACACTCCTATATTCTCTTAACCCCTAACACCCACTCTTTATTCCTCACCTCTGCCTGTTACTCTCTAGCCCAGCTTTCTACATCACTGCATCTCCTCTCTGTGGCTCCCATGGCATACTCCCAACTTCCAAGTTTTTTCTGGAAGTGCATACACATCTGAGTAATTCTCTATCTTGTTCTCCTCTTATTTTCCCTGTTCTCATTCAGAATCAAAATCTCTTCTTACACCTACTTCCCTTAACCTACAAACAACCTCCACATTAACCCCTCTGTGCTGCATTTCCCTCTTCTTTCATCTCATGCCTTGCACTCTTTTCTCTATTCTCTCCATCCTTCTCCCACTCCATCTCATCCCAGACTCCATCCATATAAAACAAGCTCACACCTTCTATCTCTCCTCCTGCTTTAAACAGCTGTCTCTCCCAACCCAGGGACCATTATCTTCTCTACTCACACTAAGTCAACCAGAAACCACACAAACCGCATCCCAATACCATGCCGTCTATCCCCATCTACCAATATTCAGTGTGCACTCTGAAATGCCCTCTCCATTTGCAGCAATAAAATCAACAGCCATACACAACCTCTTTATCTCAAATTCTTTCACACGTCTTGCACTCACAGAGACCTGGCTGCCCCCCTCTGATACTGCTACTCTGGCTTCCTTATGCTATGGTGGGCTACAATTCTCCCACACTCCTAGACCAAACAACTGTAAAGGGGGGGTGTAGGCATTCTTCTCTCCCCTCAATGTACCTTTCAACCTACCCTCCACGCCCCTGCCCTATCCCTTACTTCCTTTGAAGTTCACACTGTCTGTCTATTTAAACCCACTCCTATAAGAATTGTCATAATTTAACGCCCCCTGGACATCCTAGGCTATTCATTGAACACTTTTCCTCCTGGCTATCCCATTTTCTCTCCTCTAGCACTCCTTCCCTCATTCTTTGGAACTTTAATATCCCTATCAACAACCCTAACTGCCCTAATGCCTCTCGTCTGCTCTCTAATACCTCCTCTGTTGGACTCACACAGTAGTCTAATCAACTCATAGAGCAGAAAACACTCTTGATCTCATCTTCACCAATCTCTGTACCACCTCCAATCTCTCCAATGTTCCATTTCCTTTTTCTGACCACCATCTGTGGCCCATTGACATCTGCATACCCCATACCCAAAGTACACTACCCTCACCCCATCAGTCTTGCAGAAACCTCCATTGTCTTGACCTACAGCAATTCTCCACCAACCTCCAAAGTCTCCTTTCACCCATCTCAAATCTCACCTGCTCTTACACTGCAACCTCCCTCTACAACTCTCTCCTCTCAACTAGCCATCATGGCACCTCCTACACTTAAATGCACTAAGCGCCCCCAATTACAACCCTCAAAATTTAAACCCATAAACCCATAGTATCCCCCCTGAGGAAGGCTAGATGCCAAAAACATTGGGGTTGTATTATCTCCTGCTCTAGGTCAGTATGCCTGTGATACTATGGGTTTATGGGTTTCAATTTTGAGCACTTACTATTATATCTGATGTAGTTATGGGTATGTTATCAATTGTTTACATGCCTGTACTATTTATTGTGCTTTTTTTTTTTTTATATCACCTTTACTTATTCACTATATAAATAAAAATCTTTTTATGTGCAATTTACTCTTGTGTGCTTTGGGTTCATTTTCTACTAATTTATAAAAGTGTCCTTTCCTATTTAAATAAAATCTAGACTTTTAGTGAAATGAGAAAAAGAGGACACACTCTCTAAACATAAAGAACATCAGCAAGCTAAAGTGCTTTAAGTGTGCAGAGTGTTCCTTTAAGATGCAGAGAACTGCAATGCACTTAACGTTATGCAACATTTCAAGAGAACTAGCAGTTTTGTTTAATAAAATACCTGCTACAAATCTTTTGGCCTCAACAGCAGAATTCAGTACATTGTAAACAAGATTAAATGAGTCTGATTGATGCAAACACTTGACTTTTAACTATTCAGCTATTTTGTCCAGGCTCCACATTAAGATTGATATGCTCCTAGCAAATAAAAGAGCTGTAGTCATGTATTGCCTACCAATGCTACAAGCTATATAGAGTAAAGTGTAATTGATTTGGTTTGAATCTGTAATACTAAACAAAACAAGGCTTATTACTCGCTGTGTTTAGCAGACCTAGGTCTGGCACACTACCTCCTTAACAAGTCCAAGACATTGTTATACTGCTCGCATGGTACTAAATCAGCTCTGTTACTTTCTGGTGTCTTTACATATTTTACAACAGCCCCCTATGGTGATATCACCGCTTGGCAGGCGGTGGTCCTGGGGTGCAGTGCAGATGACATGTATTTACCTGAAGCTGTCCCTTGGGCCTCCAGGGGACCCTCTTCATCTCCTGCCAGGACTCTCTTCAAGCTTCTGTTTTATCTGCCAATGGCCTGCGTCACTGTTTACTCTCGCGCATGCATGAGAGTACAAGACTGATGTCTATGGAGAATTCCTCAAGACCACAGGAGCATCCATAGATATTGTCTCGCGGTCAACAAGACAATGCTTTTCCCCAAACCCAAAACTTGATGGCAGAATTCTGCCTTTTGGCAATTTATGTCAAGCAGAGAGAAAATACAAAAGATTAGGTGGTCCCTAGTTTGTTATATCTTTTGACTGCATAACTCAGTCAATGTGAAATTTCATTAAAAAAATATCTTTATGAAATACTCAATATTTTGGGGGGCTGTAATGTGCTTTACATGTGACCTTTCTGAGACTCATGACAAAAACTTGAGGTTTTCCACAGGTTATTCTGACAACTAATTTTTCTACAGTCAAATATATGTCAAAGATCAGTAGATCTGTGCATCTTATAGCTGAGATTATATTTCTGCTCCAGTGATGTCACATTAGAGCTGTGTCTGAGGGAGGGTGAGTGGCACAAGAGAAAATGACCTCAACCCTCAGATATCAGATCTCAACCTTCACGATGGCAATCCATGTGCAGTGAGGGAAATTATTATTATTATATGAAAAGCATCAATATGGCGTGCAGTGATTAAACAGAAAAAAAAACCATATTAATAAAACTGTAAAAAGGGATGCTGAGGCTAATACTCAAATGGAATTTCATGAGGGAGGATTCAGTGTGTGGATATTATACATAGAGCCCTCCATTTACTTGGTGTGATATTGCATTCTTTAAAGGTGAGGCTTGTGGTTGATGGAGACTGTTGATAAACAGACTGGTAATAATACAAAATGGGCATGGAGCTGGCAGAGTCACATTTATTTTAATAGAAGGTTAAACTCTGCCCCAAAGGTTTAATTCTCACGTGAAATCCAGAGCCTCCTGGGTAAATATATTTATTTCTTACTGTCTCTATGAAACTAACATGGTTAATGTGGCCTCAACACCAGCTGCTCCTGGAAATTTTATTGTAACAGGTCATTGAAACCACAGGAGTCATGAAGGAATCAATGAAGATTGTCAAAAAAGAATTAATGTTTATTCTTCATATTGATTAGTGAATACACCTGTCAGCAGTAATTACTCACTCAGGGCAGTAAGTTCCCAATTGAGGACGACTGTTTGACTCAAATTTGATTTGAATGTGACATACCTGCTGTTGAAGAATGGCATTCTGGTTCATTCTCTTAAATCCAATACTCTCAGAGACTGTCTTAATTCTATTGACCTGTGTGCTCAACTTATGAACTTGGTACCATATTTACTTTTCCAAAGATTGTTACAAAAAGTGGAGTTAATATAATATTAAATAAGAGGGAGGGATGCAATAGGATGGGGATAATCCCTACAGGAATGTATCAGAAAAAAAACAAAAGACAGAAGGCTAGCAATCTACTGTGATCTAAAACTTACATTTACATCATCAATTCTTCTCAATCCTTTATTTAGTTAATAATCCATGACTTCAACTGTACCTCTTTTTCTATTATTTTGTCACTAATTTTTGACGCCTTTTTTTTTTTTTTTTTTATTTCTCAATGTTATGTATAGTTATTGCAAATATTTATCATTTTGCCAAAACAGCTCTGACAATGATTTTGGAATTAATCTACAGGATTATATAAAAGAGGAATTTTTGATAATATTTACCAAAAATGATTTATTGCAATATTCATCATACTGGACAGTAGGTGGAGCTCTAGTAAGTATAAATAGTTATAGAATGAAGTACACTTTACCTCTGTTTTACTATAACTTTGTTGTACTAGTCTAGTCTTTCTCATATAAATCTGTATTTACCATGAAATGTTATTGTCCTGAAGTAATTTAAAGGAACACTATAGCATTAGGAATACAAATGTGTATTTCTAATGCTATAATGTCCTACTCACCATTTAGGTGACCGCCCCAGTCTCTCTACTAGAGTTAGAAACTCATTTTATTTACATTTAATCCCACACCACACTGCTCTCCACTTGGTTAGCCCTGCCTCATTGGCTGAGATAATTTCCTGATTATCTCATCAATCCAATGCTTTTGGAGGCTATATTGAAACACTACACTGCGCTAGTCTCTATGAGACCATCTAAATCAAGGGTTTCCAACCCAATCCTCAAGTACCCCCTAACAGTCCAGGATTTAGGGATTACCCGGTGTCTAAAGTGTTTTTTTTTCTTTCCAAAAATACCTTAGACACAGCTGGGTAATCCCTAAATCCTGGACTGTTAGGGGGTACTTGAGGACTGGGTTTCGAACCACTGATCGGGTAATTCAAAGGAAGCACCTCTAGTGGCTGTCACTCAGCATTGTAAACATTGCCACTCCTGCAGAACGCCAATGTTAACACCGCAGGATTAAAACAAGGAGGACATGGCACCCAGACCACTTCATAATCTAAGTGCCTATAGCGACCCTTTAAATAAGAACGCATACGTAACAAAAAAATAGTCTGAACACATATTTAAACAGAAACAGAATCAGTTAAATTTAATTAAAAAGTGGAAAGATCTTGCATCTCAGTGGAATCGTTTTCATATTGTTTCATAATGGTGGTTACTCATTTAAAGGTTCTATTTTACTCCATGGATACAGTTTAATGTCAAAAATTACCACCAATATGTACAATCATTTCTATGCAGTGATGAAGATTCAGGAGTAGTATAATAATACACAATATGGTATTAATTCTCTCCATCTCCATTTTAATTGTATTGGAGCTGTTAACAATCTGGCTAGCAATCTGTGCCATTTGCTCGTCCAGTTTGTTCACCAGGAAATCTTGAGACACATAATTCTTCTGATCTACGTTGTGCACAATTGTTGTTTGCGTATTCTGATCATGGAATATCGTTTCGTTCTCTTTGTGCCCCAGTTTTTCTTTATTGGGGGAAAAAAAACCTGACAGTCTAGTTGGCTGAGAGTCATCTTTTTTTTCTTTACTTTTTATTTGTCTCTTGGACGCCATGTTGGATTTCCTTCTTGAGTCTAGGGAGAGGAGGTTCACTCTCACTCTTTCAAGCCGCTTTAGCCAACTTTTTAATAGCAGCAGCAGCGAGAACTTCCTTAGATATAATCTGATATTTTATATGCAGAGGTTTTGTTGCTACTATAGCCTGCTTGTTACCATGTTTACCAAAGTAAACTTTAATAAAGGTAAAGTAAGTTATAACACCGGCATAGAAAAAAAAAAAAAAAGAGCTTTTAAATACGGTTATATGTGGACTTATCTTTACTCCACTTATTTAACTTGGAACCTCCTACTTGTAGGCAGCTATTTTGTCACCTTATCTTTTTTTCCCCTGCAAATGTGTCAGCTCTTATCCCCCAGAGTGGTTAGGTTATTTTAAGCTGAGCTATTGACTGTTGGAATCTCTACAGGCATTAACTGAGGAACTTCCCTTTTCGTTGGAGAGCTTTCATTACGTCCACTCACTGCTCCGTCTTTGCTCCGTCTCTACACGCCCGCTTACTGCTCCGTCTTCATCATCAAGCCGCGGTCACTCCCTTCTCCCTCATCTCCCGCCAGACGCCACTCACTCGCTCCTCCTAGACCCGCCTCTCGACGTGCTCACGTACTCGCGCGCACATCCGCCCACATATTGATATAATTGAAGTGCAAATAAATAATTTGCAACGAGAGAACACTCAAACTGAAGCTCTAATACAGCAAATGAATTTAAAGATTAGAGATCTTGAAGATCGGTCGAGGAGGTGTAATGTTCGCTTCAGAAACATATCAGAATCTATAACCCAAGACCAATTACATGATTTTTTACTCTCTTTTTTTCAAGAAGCAGGCTTGCAGAAGGAGATATCTCAACCTATAATAGAACGAGCACACAGACTAAAAAAGCCTAATGAAGTTCCTGCTCATTATCCAAGAGATGTTATAGTCTGCTTTTTCTCCTACTCATACAAACAACAACTGTTAAATCTGCTGAGGAACAAAGATAACTTATCAGAGAAATTTAAAGACATCACTACATTCCAAGATCTCTCAATGCAAACAAGAAAATGGAGAAAAACATTTTATCAAGCCCTAGAACCACTGAAGCAAAAAAATCTGAAATACAAATGGATACAATCATCCAAAATAATTGTGTGGTGGGAAGAAAAATGGAGACCATTCACTTCAGCTAAAGATTTAGAAGCATGGACAAAAACATTAACTCTCTAAACAACCTTAAGTGAAGAGATCTGGGAGATATGAGAGATATGGGAGTAAAGAAGAACGCGGAGGCTTTTTTTTTTTTTTTCCCCTCTTCTACGAAACGGATTAAGCATACTACTGGTAAAATCCGGAGCTCATCGTTTTTATAAGAAAGAAGCGAAGGAACGAGAGAAAAGGGAAGATCAAAGGAGGAGAGAAAACTTAAAGACACTATTATGCAAGTAACTCTCTACCTAAACTAGTTGGTGAAGATAAACTCTTCACCTGGTCTATTGAGGAAAATGAAGATTATCTACTCTAGAGAAGCAGAAGCATGGACTGACCTATTTACAAGCTTAAAAGGGAAAGTGCATAGAGGACAATTAATGTAGATAAAGAAGTCCCCCAACGATTTTGCTTAGGCTTCCTTTGTTTTTTTTTTTTTTTCCACAGACGTTTGGAAGAAGATTTAGGTTCAAGATATATTTATTTATGACCGAGTAAAGGATTATAAGATATAAGATGCCCTTCTTGGGGCAAAAATTGTTTTAGAAATGTGTGGAATAATTTACTTACTATAGAAACACAGATAAAGGTGTGGATAGAGAAATAATCACTATAATTATATTTGTAACTTAAAAGTTTATAGAGCACGTTATAATTGAAAGTCTCCATAATTATATGTCACTATCGAATTTGTTAAGGGTAACAAGGCGAATAAGCTTAAATTGAGGAATGATAACACGAGTGCCTTTTTTTTTTGGAAGAAGATTTAGGTTTGAGATATATTTACTTACGACCCAGTAAAGGATTATAAGATATAAGATGCCCTTCTTGGGGTAAAAATTGTTTTAGAAATGTGTGGAATAATTACTTACTATAGAAACATAGATAAAGGTGAGGGTAGAGAAACAATCACTATAATTATATTAGTAACCTAAGAGTTCTATAGAGAACGTTACAATTGAAAGTCTGCACAAGTACACGTCACTATTGAATTTGTTAAGGGTAACATGGAGAATAAGTCTAAATTGAGGAATGAGAACACGAGTGCTTTATATATTATATATATATTTTTTTTCTCTCTCATGTAAAAATTTGGATTCGTATGGAATAAGTACCTATCATAGAACACATAGATGTCAGGGTACCTGTCGTCTCTACCTCTGAGGAGGTGAGACACTTGGAAGTTCTTCCTCCCAAAAGGGTTGAATCACTCATTCCTCGCGGTTCTCCCGGTCGTTTACACGCCGGCCACGAGGTATCCACTTCCTTTTATGATGCGGCGCTCAGTAGCCGACGTCATGACGACAACCCGTCCCGACCTGTCAATCAAGTCCTGAGCACGAATGAGGACTCGTCGGGGGCGTGATTACCCATCTGGAACCAGGGTATAAAGTAGGGCTTTCTACATTTGTTCATTGCCCTGTCGTGGTTCTAGCTTGTCTAGTCACTCAGTGCTCTTGTTATATTCTGTCTCTTTGGTTTTGACCCGGCTTGTTTGTTATACCTCGCTTACTTCTATTACCCTTGACTCGGCTTGTCTCTCGCTTACCTGCTCTCTCGTTCCTTCGACCTCGGCTTGTCTCTAGACCATTCTTTATTTTCACCTACGTTAGTCCGGCCATTCTAAGGTCCGGTATACGTACCTATTACCTGTTTGTACTCTGCGTGTTGGATCCCTGTCCCGATCCTGACATTACGACAGGGCCATGGATCCTGCAGGTACAAACACTCAGGTTGGTTCTTCCGACTCTAGGTTTGACGCCATGGATCACAGAATGGACCAGATGGCTCTAGCGCTGCAGGCCTTATTATCTCGTTCTAGTAATCCACCAGAGGAGATGCGAGCTACGTCCATCTCTCCTGTAAGTTCAGGTCTAGAAGTAGCCACTGTAGGTGCTTCTTCCCGTATTACCCCTCCTGTACGTTATGGGGGTTCCCCGGAGAAGTGTCGTGGTTTCTTAAACCAAATTGGTATTCATTTTGAATTACAACCCCGCTCCTACCCTACAGATAGGGCGAAGGTTGGATTCATTATCACTCTACTCATTGATAAAGCTCTGAGATGGGCCAATCCTCTGTGGGAGAATGATAACCCGTTAGTCTATAATTATAATGCTTTTGTCGCTGCTTTTAGAAGAACTTTTGACCCTCCAGGTAGAAGGGTCAATGCAGCTAGATTACTGTTGCGCCTTAGACAAGATAACCGAACCCTTGTGGATTATGCACTAGAGTTCAGGTCATTGGCGGCAGAAGTTAAGTGGAATGAACAGGCTTATATAGACGTATTTTTAAACGGATTATCAGATGTAATTCTAGACGAGGCTACTAGAGAGCTCCCTGAAAATTTAGAGGATTTAATTTCTTTCATTTCTCGTATTGATGAACGTTTAAGAGAGAGACAGAACACTCGAGATAGTACTCATAGATCTTCCTTTAAACTTGCTCCCTTATTTCAAAATTCTCAATCCACAATTCCAGTTTTTTCAGAACCTATGCAGATAGGCAATACTCGCCTCTCAGAAGAGGAGAGACAGTACAGGAGAAGGGAGGGGTTGTGTATGTATTATGGAGTAAGAGGGCATCTACGCCTAAATTGTCCTAATCGCCCGGGAAACGCTCGCACCTAAGTTTCTCTAGAGGACAGGCCTTGGGTGTTTCTATTTTGTCCTCTATACACAATTATAAAGAGCACAGACTTTTGCTACCTGTTTCTTTAGCTTGGGAGAAGGGAGTACTAAAAACTATGGCATTGATAGATTCCGGAGCTGCTGAGAGCTTTATCGACTAAGTTTTTGTTACTAAACACTCTATCCCATCCCAGCTAAGGGACACTCCTTTGGCCGTTGAGGCTATTGATGGTAGACCATTGTCTGAACCTGTTATTTCTCGTGAGACCATACCTGTTCTTACACGAGGAGGTTATATCCCTTATGCTTATCTCGTCTCCTTCTGTTCCTATAGTCCTGGGGTATCCATGGTTAAAGAAACATAACCCTATTATTGATTGGGAACTAGGGGAGATAACCTCATGGGGTCAGGGTTGCCAGAGCAGTTGCTTACAGAAAGTCTCACCACTTTGCTTAGTTAATACACCGGTTAATTCTACCCAGTCTACAGATATGCAAATACCGCCCCTGTACCTGGATTTAAGGGCAGTTTTTGACAAGAAGAATGCTGATACTTTACCTCCACACAGGTCCTTTGATTGTAAGATTAACCTTCTACCTGGTACTATGCCTCCGAGGGGCAATGTATATCCTTTATCCACTAAAGAGAACTTAGTCTTAGAGGAGTATATCCGTGAGAACCTAGACAAAGGATTCATTAGGAGATCCTCCTCCCCTGCCGGGGCAGGTTTTTTTTTTGTGAATAAGAAGGATGGCACGTTAAGACCTTGCATTGATTATCGAGGTTTGAATAAAATAACTATTAGAAATGCATACCCGATTCTTCTGATTACTGAGCTCTTTGATCGTTTAAAGGGTTCCAAGATTTTCACCAAGTTAGATCTCAGAGGGGCGTATAACTTGGTGAGAATTCAGCAGGGAGACGAGTGGAAAACAGCGTTCAATACCCGTTATGGGCATTATGAGTACACGGTAATGCCCTTTGGGCTTTGTAATGCACCGGCTGTATTTCAGGATCTGATCAATGAAGTTCTTAGGGAATTTCAACATGATTGTGTTATTGTATATTTGGATGATATACTAATACACTCTAGAGAAATTGAGACCCACCACAGACAAGTCAGAAGGGTATTGCGCAAACTCCTACAACATGGGTTGTACTGCAAATTGGAGAAATGTAGTTTTGACCAATCTCAGATAAACTTTCTTGGTTACGTGATTTCTGTGGAAGGCTTTAAGATGGATCCGGATAAACTCCAATCTATTTTAGATTGGCCATTACCCAGGGGTCTCAAGGCCATTCAGAGGTTTATTGGATTCTCCAATTATTATAGGCGCTTCATTAAAGGATACTCTTCTATTATTGCTCCTATTACTAATATGACCAAACAGGGGGTTGACACTAAGAATTGGTCTACTGAAGCTCTCGTTGCTTTCAAAACACTCAAGGAACTTTTTGCTTCTGCACCAATTTTAGTTCACCCCGATACGACTTTGCCTTTTCTACTCGAAGTAGACGCCTCAGAGACAGGTATAGGTGCTATCTTGTCTCAAAGGTTAGGTGTGGATAAACCGTTACATCCATGTGGTTTTTCTTCCAAGAAATTATCTGGGCCTGAAAGCAGATATGACATCGGTGACAGGGAACTACTAGCTGTTATCATGGCTTTGAAGGAGTGGAGACATTTATTGGAAGGGACTTTACATCCTGTTACTATTTTGACGGATCACAAGAACTTGTCCTATATTGGGGAGGCTAAACGCTTGTCCGCCAGGCAAGCTCGTTGGTCCTTGTTCCTCACTCATTTCAATTACGTGCTCACTTATAGACCTGGTTCTAAGAACTCTAAGGCCGATGCTTTGTCTCGCCAACATGAGCCTTCTACTATATCTGAGACGGTTTTGTCTTCTATAGTTCCCAAGTGTAATATTATCGCCAACACGAGCCTCAGGATTCATTCTCCGTTGCTTGCCGAGATCATGAAGTTACAACATCTGGCTCCTAGACAGGGTCCCGGGGCACGGTATTTTGTTCCTCCTGAACTACAACGGGAGCTATTAGAATGCTTTCACAACAGTAAGGTGGCTGGGCATCCTGGCATTCGCAAGACGTGTTCCCTAATATCTAAAGATTTCTGGTGGCCTTCATTACGTAAAGATATTAGGGATTTTGTTGAAGCATGTGAAGTCTGTATGAAGACTAAACGACCTCAGACACTTCCATGTGGGTTTTTGCATCCCTTGGAAATCCCCGAGAAACCATGGACCTGTTTGGCCATGGACTTCATTGTAGATTTACCTGTTTCTAAAAAACAGACTGTGATTCTCACGGTGGTTGACAGGTTTACTAAGATGGCACATTTCGTGCCCTTACCTAAACTTTCATCTTCCCCTGAATTGGCTGAGATATTCGCAAGAGAGATTTTTCGGTTACATGGGATACCTTCCGAAATTGTTTCCGATAGAGGTTCCCAATTTATTTCACGTTTTTGGAAATCATTCTGTTCTCAAATGGGTATCAAATTGAATTTCTCTTCTGCCTATCATCCTCAGTCTGACGGAGCTGCTGAATGCACCAACCAAAAGATTGAACAATATTTGCGTTGTTTTGTTTCCGAACACCAGGACGATTGGGTTGGTCTGATTCCTTGGGAAGAGTTTGCACACAACAATCTCGTTTGTGATTCTACTCGTTCTAGCCCCTTTTTCATGAATTATGGCTTTCATCCTTCCATTCTTCCCTCGGTTTCTCCTTCCCAAGGGGTACCGTCGGTTGATGTTCATGTTGCCAATTTGAGGAAGTTGTGGGATCAGACTCGACAAATTCTTCTGCATAACTCTATGTTGTTCAAGAAACACGCTGATAAGCATAGAAGGGCGGCTCCAGTCTTTGTTCCAGGTGATAGAGTATGGTTGAGTACCAAAAACATTCGCTTAAAGGTTCCTTCAATGAAGTTCGCTCCTCGTTACATTGGTCCTTACAAGGTTCTGACTCGAATTAACCCAGTTGCGTATCGTCTGGCTCTTCCATCTGCCTTACGCATTCCTAACTCCTTTCATGTTTCCTTGTTGAAACCTCTAGTATGTAACAAGTTTTCCTCCACTGTATCCTCCCCTCGCCCTGTTCAGGATGAAATTAACTCCATCATCGATTCTCGAATCTCTAGAGGGAAGTTACAATATCTGGTTGATTGGAAAGGATATGGACCTGAGGAGAGGTCTTGGGTACCTCAGGAGGATGTGCATGCGCCTCGCCTCCGCAGGGCTTTTCAGTCCCGTTTTCCATCTCGTCCCGGTTCCTTCCGCCCGGTGGGCGTTTCTGAGGGGGGGGTACTGTCAGGGTACCTGTCGTCTCTACCTCTGAGGAGGTGAGACACTTGGAAGTTCTTCCTCCCAAAAGGGTTGAATCACTCATTCCTCGCGGTTCTCCCGGTCGTTTACACGCCGGCCGCGAGGTATCCACTTCCTTTTATGACGCGGCGCTCAGTAGCCGACGTCATGACGACAACCCGTCCCGACCTGTCAATCAAGTCCTGAGCACGAATGAGGACTCGTCGGGGGCGTGATTACCTATCTGGAACCAGGGTATAAAGTAGGGCTTTCTACATTTGTTCATTGCCCTGTCGTGGTTCTAGCTTGTCTAGTCACTCAGTGCTCTTGTTATATTCTGTCTCTTTGGTTTTGACCCGGCTTGTTTGTTATACCTCGCTTACCTCTATTACCCTTGACTCGGCTTGTCTCTCGCTTACCTGCTCTCTCGTTCCTTCGACCTCGGCTTGTCTCTAGACCATTCTTTACTTTCACCTACGTTAGTCCGGCCATTCTAAGGTCCAGTATACGTACCTATTACCTGTTTGTACTCTGCGTGTTGGATCCCTGTCCCGATCCTGACAATAGATAAGGGTATGGGTAGAGAATGTATCATTATAATTCATACTAGTAAATCTAGAGCCTATAGAGAACGTCATAATTGAAAGTTAGTATTATAAATACGTCACTATAGAATTAGTTAAGTGTAAATTGGAAATAGTTTAAAATATAGAAGGATAGCACGAGTGTTTTTTTTTTTTGTTTTCTTTTTTTTTTTGTTTTTTTTGTTTCCTCCCTCTCCCTCCCCCAGTCGTCCCTCCTCGACTCTAACTTAGAGTTCTGCCTGATGCTTATACTAAGCATAAATCTCGGAGTAGTGAGCTATTCACGAGACGGGGGCTATCCGCTAGAGACTAAGGTTAGTCCTAGATGAGATAGGTAAAGATGTGGTACCATAAAAGATTCCCGATTAATGTATTGTTGTTTGTTATAAATATGTGTTATCTGAGGGGTCTTAAAGGCAGGAGGATAGAAAATAGAGAGAGAGAAAGTAAAAATGGTTAAGTTTTTGTCTATAAATGCTCAGGGCCTAAATACTATGCATAAAAGATCCATGATACGTAACCAAATGATAAAAGAAAAAAATGATATCTGTTTAGTTCAGGAGACACACTGGAGACAAAATGAGAAACCCACATGGGGAGGTAATACGTTTCCAATTATCCTACATGCATCTATGAAGGATAAAAAGAAAAGAGGTGTAGCAATGATAATTTCGGACAGGGTTAAGTGGGAGAAACTATATCAGGAATTAGACACGGAAGGCAGATTTATGATTTTAGTAGCCAAGATAAATGACGTGAAATTTACCATAGTTAATCTATACCTTCCTAATGTAGCTCCAGTTTCCCAATTAAAGAAAATACTAAACAAAGCGGATTTGGTTAAAACAGGGATATATATAGTGGCGGGCGACTTCAATTGCATACTAGATCCACAAAAAGACATTAAACATTATTAATAACATTATTAATAACATTAAAAATAATTATGATTTATTTGATGTCTGGCGTCTCCAAAATCCTGATCTAAGAGATTATACTCACCTATCGAGAGTTTATTACACATACTCAAGAATTGACATGATTTGGGGCAATATAAATCTAGTAGATAATTTGACAAAAATAAATATTGTGGAAAACGTTTGGTCGGATCATAGCATGTACATATTTGAATTAAAAGACAATTTGACAGCTAGAAGCAATTCAACTTGGAAACTAAATAACTACTTGCTATATAATAAACATAGCAAGACCAAGCTGGAGAATCTGATAATATGTTTTTTTAAGGAGAATGACCCTTTGGATACCTCAAATCTTAACACTTGGTGTTCTTTTAAAGCAGTGGTAAGAGGCTATCTTATAAAGCTAAATCACGAAGCTAAAGGTAAAGAAAAAAGATTAGGAGATCTACATATTGAACTCTATAAGCTTACAACTGATAATAAAAATGATCCTACTATGGAGAAAGGTAGACGAATAGCAGAAGTTCAAAAAAATATTTTACAATGTTTGAATATTAAGATAGCAAATAATATCAAGAAATTAAAACTCAGATTCTACTGCAGAGGGAATAAAACAGATAAGATGTTAACTAATAAGCTGAGGAAACATCATGCTAAGGCACGCATATCCAAGATTGTATATAATTCAAAAACTTATATAAATCCAAAAGAGATTGGAGACTGTTTTAGAGATTATTATGGGTCATTATACAATCTTCCCGTAGAAACCTCTGTAACAAAGATTAAAGAATATTTAACCAGTACAAATCTAAAAAAAATAGATCAAATTCAGAAAGACAGTTTAAACAAAGTGATTACAGAGGCTTAGGTGATTAGGGCTATATCTAAAACCCAGAAGTTAAAAACACCAGGTCCAGATGGTTTCTCTAATTTGTTTTTTCATACTTATAAATCTATTTTGAGCTCACATCTAGCATTAGCGTTTAATAATGCGGTTCAAATAGTAAGCTTCCCTGAAGAGATGACAAGAGCAAATATGCTTCCCATCTTGAAACAAGGAAAAGATCCAGCTGCAGTGTCCAGTTACCGTCCCATCTCTCTAATTAATTCAGATGTAAAAATATTCTCATCCATTTTGGCAGACCGCCTTAAAAGTATTATTAAAACGCTTATTTATAATGATCAAATAGGCTTTATACCAGATAGATGGGTGGGTTCCAATTCAAGAAGAATTATAAGCATTATAGATAACGCTAACAAGAAACATATTCCTCTTATGACCTTAGCAGTCGACGCAGAAAAAGCCTTTGATAGGCTAAACTGGAAGTTTTTAGAACTAACCCTAGAAGCCTATGGAATAGATGGCTGGATGATAAGAGGAATTATGGCCCTATATAAAAATCCTTTTACTAGAATAGTAGGCCCAAATGTATGTTCGGATTGGGTATCAGTAAATAATGGAGTGAGACAAGGGTGTCCGCTCTCACCTCTATTATATATCCTCTCAATAGAACCCCTAGCGGAAAATATTAGAAACAACGCAGATATAAATGGATATAAAATAGGAGAAAAAGAACTAAAAATTAGTCTTTATGCGGATGATATCCTTTTGACAATCACTGAGCCAATTAGATCCCTGAAGCATTTGATGGAGGAAGTTAGACGGTATAGCCAACTAGCAAATTACAAACTTAACAATGAAAAAACAGTTGTGATGAGTACTGAATTAGACAAAAAGTCAAGAGAGGAAATTAGTAATCTCTATGCATTTACATGGGCACCTCAGAAGTTTGACTGTTTAGGAATAACCATTACGAAAAATATAGAGAGAATGATGGAAGAAAATTTTTTAAGTTTGTTAAAAAGTACAAACTTACTACTTAAAGATTGGAGAAATGCGCAGATTACCTGGTGGGGCCGTATTAATGTCATCAACTCCTATATCATCCCTAAGTGGAACTATCTATTCCAAATGATTCCACTCAGGGTTCCAGATAGTTGGTTGACAATATTACAAAATAATCTAGAGAACTTTATTAACAAGGGTAAGAAAAATAGAATAAATAGGAAAATCTTATCATTAAAAACCAAGGACGGTGGATTAAATTTCCCCAATATAAGAGTTATATACTGGGCAAACGTGATTACACATATGTATAGGTCCCAGATGGTGACTGCTAGGGAAGAAAGTTGGTTTTGTATGGAAATGGAAGACTTGAGATTAAAAAGTTCAGAGGGCATATTATGGAATACGAAACCTTTAGAGAAAATGGAGATAGATATTAAAAATAATATTATATGGGCTCAAATGGTGCCAGTCTGGGAGGAAATTAAAAAGAAAATGGGTCTAAAATATGCAATTCTGGATACAGCAAACCTGAGGACAATAGAAGTTAATATGAGGGACATCTCTCTGGATAGCTGGCGAACCCAGGGAATATATAAAGTCTCGCAGATATTAGGTGCAGTTAATATATTGCCTTTTGATATTATTTCACAGAAATTTCATCTGTCCCAGCGAGAAGTATTTACTTACCTGAGACTTAAATATTTCCTGCAGAAACACCTTAGCAAAGAACCTGGAAAAGCGTCTATGATGATAAAAAATATTTTTTCAAATCAGACTGTACCAAAAGTCTTAGCTAAAGCAATAGAAGCTATAAGAAACATTAATGAAGTGGTTAGCTTCCCTCAGAAAACTAAATGGGAAAATGATCTGAAATGCCCTTTAGATCAGGATGAGTGGTGTAAAGCTATAAATATTACCCGTCGACAGGTCCAATGCTTAAATCTATTAGAATCTTACTATAAGGTCATCTACAGATGGTATCTAGTCCCTAGTAAGCTGTCCCAGATGTACCCAGGGGCCTCTTCTAAATGTTGGAGATGCGATAAAGAAGTAGGATCATTTATCCATATCTGGTGGAGTTGTTCAAAAATTCAGAGCTCTATAAAGAGAATGCTAAGATTCATAAAAGATATAACAGGAATAGAGTTAGAAATGAAACCCGAGATAGTTTTGCTACACATGCATTGGCCAAAGATGGTCTATAGCAATAGATGTTTTATTATACTTTGTTTTATCGCATTCAAAATTGTCTTGGCACGGAATTGGAAATCAAACCAAACGGTCCATTGGGATATGATTAAAGGGAAACTCCAGTGCCAGAAAAACTGTCCGTTTTTCTGGCACTGGAGGGTCCCTCTCCCTCCCACCCACCAATCCCCGGTTACTGAAGGGGTGAAAACCCCTTCAGTCACTTACCTGAGGCAGCGGCGATGTCCCTCGCCGCTGTCTCCTCCTCCGCGACGCTCCTCCTTGTGATTGCGTCGGCCGGTGGGCGAGACTGATCTTGCCCACCGGCCGAGGAGAGCTAATGCGCATGCGCGGAAATGCCGCGCATGCGCATTACGTCTCCCCATAGGAAAGCATTGAAAAATCATTTCAATGCTTTCCTATGGGGTTTTGAGCGACGCTGGAGGTCCTCACACAGCGTGTGTGCTAGAAAACTAGGAAGTGACCTCTAGTGGCTGTCTAGTAGACAGCCACTAGAGGTGGAGTTAACCCTGCAATGTAATTATTGCAGTTTATGAAAAACTGCAATAATTACACTTGCAGGGTTAAGGGTAGTGGGAGTTGGCACCCAGACCACTCCAATGGGCAGAAGTGGTCTGGGTGCCTGGAGTGTCCCTTTAAGGATCAAATCCGTCTTCAGACAATGATGGAGAGAGATCTGAGCATCCCATATTTGAATGCCCCTAAAAGAAGAGATCTATGGCAAAGTTGGTTTAACAAAATTGAAAATTGGCTATAAATTATATTGGGACTTACCTGAGCTCAGAAATAGTTAGAGCCGTGAGTTAAAGATAGATCCTCTCTCAATGCCTGACCCGGCAGATAACAGTGTATTGTGTTTGTATTATGTAAATGTGTTAAATATGTTAAAACAGTATTGGACTTATGTAGTCCTAGTGTTAAATGTATTTGTGTAAGAAATTGAATAAAAAAATTTATACTAAAAAAAAAAAAAAATAATACACAATATGTATACAGCAGATAGCTTTCTAAGATATCTTAAAAAATGGTAAGAATAAAATAAAAATCAGCAGCACTTTTGGTTAAAAAATGTACTTCTAAGGGAACAAATGTATACAATAGGATTGTCATATTTGGAATGCAACTTAGGTAAGAACTAGACTAAAATAACAATTTAACTATGATGAGCATGTCCTACCAAAGCTTACACGCTAGGTGATATTTAACACTAAGTTGTTAACTATAAGGTGGGTGGAGATAATTAGAGTGCTCGTCTGACTGGAGGTGTTATTAAAGTAGTTTTTTACTAGCCCTGTGTTCTTTCGGACTGGTCATAAATGTAGGCTTTTTAGATGTCGATATTACACATATCAGTGCTTAGAATTCCAAGGCCTATGCTTCTAGCCAGGCCTTAAAAGTTACTTGCCACTGCAGGCGTGCAGGGAAAATGGTATATTTAACAGGAGTGAATTTCTACCCGCCAATGCTATATTTTAACTTGCCAAAGGCTAGTGGCGATTTGAAATTTTGAGCCCTGACGCAGATGATAGGATTAGCTGATTTTATGCAGGACACACGTATGATGTCAACAAATACCTTTCTAAATCAGAAACTCTAAGCCCACATTTGGGAATTCTAGGTTTTTATAGCCACCTAGATCTCGACATTACTTTTAATGCAAACAGTCAAATAGCGGTAACAATCTCAGACTTGCTAAGACCACTAGTCCACTAGTCCATACACCTATACTTGAAATTGGGTGCTCTCATTTACCATTTGTGTATGTCACCACTGAGCATGGAATGCTAAATATGAACCACTTAAAGGGACAAGTTTAGCTCGCTGAAAAGCTTTATGTGTGAAGAGTGTTTTTTTTTTTTTTTCATTTTGCAAATAATGCAGATATCAATAGAAATGTACACTTTTAGAAATTATCCTGGTTACATCCCCTGGCTTTTCAAGCAGACAGCAGACCCTGTTACTTACTGGTTTGGTTATTTCCATCGAACTCAAGAGGCAGCAATTCTTCAGAGCACCTGCCTTGCAAAGACTTTTCATTAGGCTGCATTGGGAAGTCTGTGATTGAACAGCCACAAAAAGTCTTGATGAGGTTAGAAGAGGATCGGTTTTAGATATAAATCTAATGAAAACATATTTAATTAAATGTATTTTCATTTAGGGTATATCTACTAAACATTGATTTTTATTTAATTTGTATTTGGGCAGTGGAGGGACCATTTAATAGCTGACATCAGTGTTTTCTCTCCCAAAATCTGCATATGCACTGCTTAAATGTTTTTGCAAAGCAATGCATAACAAATATCAACGCCTTAAAGGGACACTATAGGCATCAAAACAACTTCAGCTTAATAAAGCAGTTTTTGTGTATAGATCTTGCCCCTGCAGACCCATTGCTCAACTCTCTGCCATTTAGGAGTTAAATTACTTGTTTCTGTTTATGCAGCCCTAGCCACACCTCCCCTGGCTGTGACTGACACAATCTGCATGGAAATAGAGAACATGTATGAAAAACTTACCGTAATTTTCTTTTCCTGGCTATTTCTCATGGCAGCATCACTTATGGGTAGCTCCTCCCTTAGCAGTCACAGGACAGGAATTAATTAGACTAATTAGACTGATAGGTATAAAGAGTCCCTGCTCCCCTTACACCACAGTCCAATTATAAAGCTGAAAAAAATAAAAGAATGGGCAGGAACCCTTATGCTGCCATGAGAAATAGCCAGGAAAGGAAAATTACGGTAAGTTTGTCATAAATTTTCTTTATTCCTGGCTAATCATTGCAGCATCACTTATGGGTAATAACCAAGCTCACAGAAATATAGGGTGGGGAAAAAGAAACCGAGAAAAAGACACTGTACAGACACTCATGCTGCAAAGAAATGTAATACCAGTGGGATAAAGAAACCGTAAACAGAACACTCTTCCCAAAGGAGGTGGAAGGAGAGGCCACATCCAGTTTGTAGTGCTTTATGAACGTCATCAGGTGGCTGCTCTGCAAATATCATCATATGTAATCTCTGCCCAATTAGCCCATGAAGTCGACAATGCTCTGGTAGAATGTATTTGTCAGAGGGTGGCGGTCCAGTGACCAGGACCCAGTATGCCTGATCTTGATATTAGGAGTCACTGTGTGGAAATGAACCATCAGGGCCCGGTGCAGGGCAACCGCACACCCCTCGGTGCCGAGCACCAGCGTCTGCGCAGCCACACACCAAGGCCCCAATGCAGCTTCTGCGGACCCCAGGTGCCAGATGACAATAAGCAGACCTCCCACGATCTGAATAGGGAGGCTCTGCAGCAGACATGTATCCAGTACTGAAACAAGGCAAGACCAGAACAGACACCAAACAAGAAAACAAGACAAAAACAGGAGAACCCAGAACCGGAGCAGGACAGAAAGCAGAACATGTACACAAGACACAAGTAAAACAAGAACAGGGCAGGACAGGACTGCACACGACTATTACGTGCAACAAACACCGGAGACCCAGACACACACAAATGGCCAAGATGCACGCAGCCCACCACCGCGCCAAAGCACTCCCACCACGGTGGGTCCCAGACTGCGCAGACATGCATGACCAAATAAACAACAACAAAACACATACAGCATTTACCTGCAAGAAAGGGGAAGAGGACTTGGAACAACTGCCTGCAGGAACCAATGGAAACAAAAGGATGTATGGAAAAGGAAAGGGTGTGGCAACATAAAACAAACATATAAAGGAATCCAGGAGACTGGGAATTCCAGGAACGGAATAAAGGAATGAACCCAGAAAACCCAGCATAAATAACCAAGCATGGAATAGAAAACCAGAAAAACCAAGAAAAACTAAACAAGAATTGTAAAAAGAGTACTGGATACCAGAAGCCAAGGCCAGACATCTCGGCAGAACAGAGCAGGAAGTAACAGTGTTCTTATCATCATTGGAGGAGACTGACCTTTAGAGACATACGCTTTCCTGATTATAAGCGGAATCCAACGTTTCAATGTAGATAAAGAAGCTGGCTCACCTCTCCTAGCTCCTGAAGGTAGAACGAAGAGTTGGTCAGTCTTTCTGTATGACTTAGAACGAAAAAAGTATTGAGACAGACAGTTCTTAACATCCAAACGTTGCCACCTAACTTCTTCATTAGAAGTTGGATTGGAATAGAATGATGGAAGGACCACTTCTTGAGAGAGATGATACTGAGAGACCACCTTAGGAAGAAACTCAGGTTTTGGTCTCAGACACACCCTATCTGATAGATCTGTAGGCATGAAGACATGGTCGAAAAGGCTTTGTATTGTAAGTCAGAAGGGTAGTATCCAAATTTTCAAAGGGAATGAACAGATCATCAGTCAGGTAGTTGAGAACAAGAGGAAGGTCCCAAGGAGGAATTCCGGATCTGGAAGGCGGTCTCAACCTGAAAGCTGCCCTGAAGAATCTTGAGATCAAAGGATCTGAAGCCCATGAGATATTGCATAATGCTGAAAGAGCCAAGGACTGAACTCTAAGAGGGCAGAAGCTAAAGCGTTTGTCCAGACCTTCTTGGAGGAAATCTAGGATCTGAGTATTGCTAGGTTGCAAGAAGTCAATGTTCTTGGCCAATGCCCATTCTCTGAATATATCCCAGATTCTATGGTAGCATGAGGAAGTAGACCCCTTCCTAGACAGCAAAGGGGTATTGACCACTGCTTCCAAAAGGCCTAATTGTCGAAGTCTTTCCTTTTCAAAATCCAAACCCCCAACTGGATGAGGATGGGAGATTGGGCCCTCAGTCAGCAGATCCTTCATTATCGGAAGAGGTAAAGGCCATTCCTGACTCATCATGGTTAAGAGAGGAAACCATGGCCTTCAAGGCCAGATCAGTATCATGGCAATTACGTTTTTGCCTTCCGTCCAAACCTTCCGCATGAATCTGGGTATCATGGGTAGGGGAGGGAATGCATACCCCAGATCGAACGACCAAGGAAGGGAGAGAGCATCTTGGCCCATCGCCCGCTTGTCTGGACAGAGAGAGTAGTAATTCTCTACCTGACAATTCTGGTAAGTTGCCATCAGGTCGATCTGGGGTATGCCCCACCGATGGGCAATCCATGAGAAGACTGGCGGGTGAAGAGTCCATTCTCCTGGAAGAATTTCTGTTTTGCTGAGGAAGTCCGCAGTAATGCTCTCTGAACCCGGAAGATAGATTGCCTCCAGACCTTGGAGACTGTACATGGCCACTTTCATCAAGGGAGCTAGTTCCTTCAAGAGCAATCTGCTTCTTGTGCCTCCTTGGTTGTTCACATACAAGGCAACCGCTCAGCCAAGATTTTTTGATCATCTGAAGGAATTCCAAGATGGCTCTGACAATGGCCCTTAGCTAACTTAAATTTGAGTGTAGATGACTAAAGTTGAATTATTATAATTATAAAGTAATAAGACTCCTGGTAGAACAGGGTCTTATAGTGTGTCCACAGAATCTTAGATAGGGGATAACCCTTAATTACGAAATAAATGTGGGAACTGCAGGTGGACCCAAGCCCAAACAGAGCTCAGGGGCACCAAGAAAGATTCTATGAGTTTACTCTTGTATGGACAAAAAATAAATAAAAACACCTTTATTATAGGGTATAAATTCCCCCAAAAAACAAAGGAAACTTATAAATAATGCTAACACATCTAATAAATCGAATTGAGGGAGGTAGTAATGTATACAGGTGAGAGAGGAGTGAGCAATTAAGTTTTACACAGTAAGGTACTTAAGACCCTCTAACCAGGGGTTACTTTAGGTATCTATGTAGTCTATGTATAAAATAGACAATGCTTGTTGAGGACTAAAAAAAAAAAAAAGAGCCCTTAAAAGAAATAAGATTGTATCTTTTGTAGGTAGAGCTATTACTTAGTCAATAGTAGTATTGATACAGTTAGGCAATAAAGCCTTAAACATAGTATCAATTGTATCCAGGACTAACAAGTTTTATGTAATCTATTGCTAATGCTTTTAATTACTGGGCTTCATCAAAGGGCCAAAGATGAGCTGTCCATATAAGGGGTTAAAAATGCCCCAAATGCTTAGTATTTTACTTAGCACAAAGATTGAAAATTTGTGCAGTAGTTATAATCTCTACAGGAGATTCTGTAGCCTAGCCTAAGTAACAGGAATCCACACTGTTATTCCTATTGGAAAGTAGTTAAACCTTCACCTAAGTGCCAAGGATACACTGTCCATATAAGGGGTTAAATGCCCCAAAAATATGTTGCTTAGCCCAGAGGTAGAAGCAGGGCCGGTGCAAGGATTTTTGCCGCCCTAGGCAAAAAAAATTTGGCCGCCCCCCCCTCACCCCCCATGTGACATCACAATGCCCCGCCCATATGCTATGCCATATGGGCCAACGGCAGTCTTCACAAAGTGTCTTTTATCTGAAAAGACTGTGTTTACATTAAAAAGCCTACAGGTACAGGTTATAGACACCAGAACCACTACATTATGCTGTAGTGCTTCTGGTGACTATAGTATCCATTTAATGTGAGGTAAATTAGAAATTAGTGCCACTAATAATATATTGGATTGCCTACTTACCACCAGATGAGGACAAGAGGCTGATGATGGGCTCAGTCTGGCTCCACAGGTCTGGTGTAGAAGAGGCTCTCTGGAGACTGTTTTTAACAGTGCTCACAACAATTAACGAACAGGAAGCAGCTCCATTTTTTAGGGCCCCTTACACAGCTCAAGGTCTGGGCCCCCAGAGCTTGACCGTGAGTATGCCTACAATGCCCACCCATAAATCCACCTACATGGCCCATCCATGAGTTGGGGATGTTTTATGTGTGCAATTTGTGTAAGGGATGTAGTGTGTTTATAGGGGATGCAGTGTGTGTTTGCGTATAAGGAATGCATTGTATGTTTCTGTGTGTGTGTGTGTGTAAGGGGTGCAAAGTTTGTTTCTGTGTATGTAATGTAGTTTCTGTGTCTAAGAGAATGAGTGTTTGTGTGAACGTAAGGGATGCATTGTGTGTTTCAGGTGTGTCTGTGTGTGAGTAGGAATGCATTGTATGTTTCTGTGTGTGTGTGTGTATGTATGTGGGGGGGATGCATTGTGTATGTGTGTAGTGTAAAAGAGAGGGTTTGTGGGGTAGGATAAGGACTGAGAGGGGAGCAGCGCTTTATTTATTTATTTTTAAAATTCATAGTGCTCTCCCCTCCGGTCAATTATTGATTTCCCCTTCCCTTCTGTCCCTCCATGTTCTCCCCTTCTGTCCCTTAGTGCTCTCCCCTTCTGTCCCTTAGTGCTCTCCCTTGGCCCCCTGTCTCTCTGCAGTTCCCCCTTGGTGGTCTTCTCACTCCCAGCTCCCCCCCCCCTTAGTGGTCCTCCCTCTCCCAAACCCCTTAGTGGTCCTCCCTCTCCCAAACCCCTTAGTAGACCTTCCCCTACTCCACCCCACCCCCTTAGTGGTAATCTCCCCCCCCCCTCAGTGGTCATTATCCTCTCCCTCTCCCCCTTAGTGGTCCTTACCCTCCTCCCCTCTCCTTAGTGGTCCTCCCTCCTTACCCTCCTTTGGTGGTCTTTCCCCCCTTAGTGGTCCTCCCTCTCCCAAACCCCTAGTGGACCTCCCCTCCTCCTCCCTCAGTGGTCCTTACCTCCCCACCCCCGTTCCCCCTGTGTTCCTTCACCCCCTCCCCTAGTGGTCCTTACTCCCCCCTCCGCTCCCCTTGTGGTCCTTACCTTCCCCTCCCCTAGTGGTCCTTACCTTCCCCTCCCCTAGTGGTCCTTCCTCCCCTCTCCCCTAGTGGTCCTTCCTCCCCCCCCCCTCCCCTAGTGGTCCTTCCTCCCCCCCTCCCCTAGTGGTCCTTACCTTCCCCTCCCCTAGTGGTCCTTACCTTCCTCCCCTAGTGGTCCTTACCCCCCCCCCCTTAGTGGTCCTTATCCCCCTCCTCCCCTAGTGGTCCTTATACCCCCTCTCTCCCCCCTAGTGGTCCTTATCTCCCCTCCTCCCCTAGTGGTCCTTATACCCCCTCTCTCCCCCCTAGTTGTCCTTATACCACCTCTCTCCCCCCTAGTTGTCCTTATACCACCCTCCCTCCCACCCCTAGTGGTCCTTATCCCCCTCCCTCCCACCCCTAGTGGTCCTTTCCCCCCCCTCCCTCCCACCCCTAGTGGTCCTTTCCCCCCCCCCCCTCCCTCCCACCCCTAGTGGTCCTTATCCCCCCCCTCCCTCCCACCCCTAGTGGTCCTTATCCCCCCCCTCCCTCCCACCCCTAGTGGTCCTTATCCCCCCCTCACTCCCACCCCTAGTGGTCCTTATCCCCTTCCCTCCCACCCCTAGTGGTCTTTACCCCCCCCCTTAGTGGTCTTTATCCCCCCTCCTCCCCTAGTGGTCCTTATACCCCCTCTCTCCCCCTTAGTGGTCCTTATCTCCCCTCCTCCCCTAGTGGTCCTTAAACCCCCTCTCTCCCCCCTAGTGGTCCTTATACCCCCTCTCTCCCCCCTAGTGGTCCTTATATCCCCCTCCCTCCCACCCCTAGTGGTCCTTATCCCCCCTCCTCCCCTAGTGGTCCTTATACCCCCTCTCTCCCCCCTAGTGGTCCTTATCTCCCCTCCTCCCCTAGTGGTCCTTATACCCCCTCTCTCCCCTAGTGGTCCTTATACCCCCTCTCTCCCCCCTAGTGGTCCTTATCTCCCCTCCTCCCCTAGTGGTCCTTATACCCCCTCTCTCCCCCTTAGTGGTCCTTATCTCCCCTCCTCCCCTAGTGGTCCTTATACCCCCTCTCTCCCCCTAGTTGTCCTTATACCACCCTCCCTCCCACCCCTAGTGGTCCTTATCCCCATCCCTCCCACCCCTAGTGGTCCTTCCCCCCCCCCTCCCTCCCACCCCTAGTGGTCCTTATCGCCTCCTCCCTCCCACCCCTAGTGGTCCTTACCCCCCCCCCCCCTTAGTGGTCCTTATCCCCCCTCCTCCCCTAGTGGTCCTTATACCCCCTCTCTCCCACCCCTAGTGGTCCTTATCCCCCTCCATCCCACCCCTAGTGGCCCTTATCCCCCCCACCCCTGGTGGTCCTTTCCCCCCCTCCCTCCCACCCCTAGTGGTCCTTTCCCCCCCTCCCTCCCACCCCTAGTGGTCCTTTCCCCCCTCCCTCCCACCCCTAGTGGTCCTTTCCCCCCCCCTCCCTCCCACCCCTAGTGGTCCTTTCCCCCCCTCCCCCCACCCCTAGTGGTCCTTATAGCCCCCCCCCACCCCTAGTGGCCCTTATCTCCCCCCCCCACCCCTGGTGGTCCTTTTCCCCCCTCCCTCCCACCCCTAGTGGTCCTTCCCCCCCCCCCTCCCTCCCACCCCTAGTGGTCCTTTCCCCCCCCCTCCCTCCCACCCCTAGTGGTCCTTTCCCCCCCCTCCCTCCCACCCCTAGTGGTCCTTTCCCCCCCCTCCCCCCAACCCCTAGTGGTCCTTATCTCCCCACCCCTAGTGGTCCTTATCTCCCCACCCCTAGTGGTCCTTTCTCCCCCCCCCTCCCACCTCTAGTGGTCCTTTCCCCCCCCTCCCACCCCTAGTGGTCCTTTTCCCCCCTCCCTCCCACCCCTAGTGGTCCTTACCCTCCCCTCCTGCCTTTGTAGCGTGGCCGGGCGGCGCGGAACGCGGGACAGGAACCTTTGTTTCCTGTACCCGGCCGCTGGCGGACTGAAGGGAAGCGCTCACTGAGTGAGCACTTCCTGTCCTTCCGCCGGCGGCCGGGTACAGGAAACAAAGGTTCCTGTCCCGCGCCGCCCGGCCACGCTACATGGAGAGACCGGCAGGAGGGAGCGCTCTGCGCTTCCCTCCTGCCGGTCACTCAAACCCGGCCGCCCTCCATGCTGCAGTGCTGCGCCGCCTGAGGCTTGCAAGAGCGCTTAGGCGGCGCAGCATGAGGAGCGACACCGGGTGCAGGGATCCGGCGCCCCCTGGTAAGTTGCGCCCTAGGCGGCTGCCTAGGTCGCCTTACAGGTGGCGCCGGCCCTGGGTAGAAGGCTTCTGCTGTGGTTATAATCCCTACAGAGGATTCTATAGTGTAGCATAAGCAACAGATAAACACGCTGTTGCTATTGTTGGAGGGTTGCTAAACCTTCACCTAAATGTCTGCGATAAATTATCTACAAACGGGGTTAGATGCCCCAAGTTGCTCAGTATAATGCTTTACAACCACTGGAAATCTTATGCAGACATAAAGTATAGTCTCTCCAAGAAATTTCAGCATAACATAAAGATATTCACGCTAGTGCTCCTGTTGTAGAGTTACTAAACTGAGACATCACGGCCACAAGCTTGAAAAAGACCCAAATTACTCTAATCTGATATATCCATCAGTCTCCTATACTCTCATCTACCTCCCCCCACCTAGTGAACACACACAAAGTGCTTGGTGATAGTTTAAAAAAGCATAACCTAGCGCACGTTTCGGCGCTATGCAAGCGCCTTTCTCAAAGGTAAAGGTGACACTGCCGCCGGCTCGTTTTTATAACTCATTCCTTTTGTCCGATAGCCAATCACAGGGCACACCTATTAGGATTCTCTCGCGCCAGAATTATGATGGGCGGTCTATGTGTCATAGCTCCGCCCATCCTCGTCATTGGGGGCGTGTATGATACTGCCGCCCATGTGATCCTGAAATTAACATGACCGTAAAAGGTATGAGGTAACGAGATTATTGTGTTGCACATTATATACCGATCCTGAAGATCGATTCAGGACACAGTTTTATCCCCTACAAATATAGAGGGAATATACATATATTCCTATCACTTACCCTTCTATAGCGCAATTTATGTCTTAAAGCGGCACTGTCATGCCGAACTTACCTTTCCTCAATCTCTTCCTCTTCTCCGCCTCTCTCAGGATCTGTTATTCTTTTCTTCCATTCTTCTTTAGTTTTCTTAAAAATCATAAGACAAAGTAGGGACTCTGTCTTATGGAGGATTCCTCCGCTTGACCAGCTCTGACCAGCGGAGGAGCAAAGTGTGCTTCATTTCCGCTGGTCAGAGCAATTTTCCCATGATCCCTAGCTTTCCTCCCTGTTCCCACAATGCTTCCTGTCAGTATTGCCGAAAGTCCTGTCACTTAGACAGAACGCCGGCAAAACTGCCGAATTGCATCCTAACAGAATGAGCACTGTTTCTCCATTGGTGTTAGGATGCAATTCGGTACTTTGTTCGTATCGGAATTTCATTCTAATGAATGAAACTCCGATCCTATTCATTGCTGTGGCTGCATCTTGCAGCCGCTTAGTAGATAACTCCCTAATTCCCACGGTATTAGGGAGCTATCTACTAAAAGGGTGAAAGACCTAAACTGGTCTTTCAGCCAAATGTACTAATACTAAGTAAAGATTACTTAGTATTAGTAAATAATATGCCCCTACTCGCTATACCGCGAGTAGGGGCATGTCTAGTAAGCAGTGAGCAGCCTGTGGCTGCTCACTGTAAAAAAAAACACCTAATAACCCCCCCCCCCCTGCGCGGGGGTTAAAGATGGGGGGGGACCTACTGTCCTCCCCCCTGGCCCCCACCCCTGTGCGGTGGGTGGGGGCCCTAATAAAATAATAAGGGGGGGGACCTACTGTCCTCCCCCCCTGGCCCCCACCCCTGCGCTGTGGGTGGGGGCCCTAATAAAATAATAAGGGGGGGGACCTACTGTCCTCCCCCCCTGGCCCCCACCCCTGCGCTGTGGGTGGGGGCCCTAATAAAATAATAAGGGGGGGGGACCTACTGTCCTCCCCCCCTGGCCCCCACCCCTGCGCTGTGGGTGGGGGCCCTAATAAAATAATAAGGGGGGGGACCTACTGTCCTCCCCCCCTGGCCCCCACCCCTGCGCTGTGGGTGGGGGCCCTAATAAAATAATAAGGGGGGGGACCTACTGTCCTCACCCCCTGGCCCCCACCCCTGCGCGGTGGGTGGGGGCCCTAATAAAATAATAAGGGGGGGGACCTACTGTCCTCCCCCCCTGGCCCCCACCCCTGCGCGGTGGGTGGGGGCCCTAGTAAAATAATAAGGGGGGGGCCTACTGTCCTCCCCCCCTGGCCCCCACCCCTGCGCTGTGGGTGGGGGCCCTAATAAAATAATAGGGGGGGGGACCTACTGTCCTCCCCCCCTGGCCCCCACCCCTGCGCGGTGGGTGGGGGCCCTAATAAAATAATAAGGGGGGGGACCTACTGTCCTCCCCCCCCTGGCCCCCACCCCTGAGCGGTGGGTGGGGGCCCTAAATGAACCCCCCCCCATCAAGGTGACTAGGGGTCCCAAGCCCCTAGTCACTCCCCCCACCCAAAACATTCTATCCCCTACCTACCCCCCTCACCCTAAAAATAGTGAGGGGGGAATAAAATAACTAACCTGTAAAAAAAAAAATTAAACTTACCATTTGACGTCTTCTTTTTTCTAAATTCTTCTTTCTTCAGCCCCCAAAAAAGCCAAATAAAAATCCATCATACCCGTCGCACATTAAAAAAAAACAAAAAAAAAACGAGCGCAAAAAAAAATTAATCCATGTTCACCCATGGAGGGCACGCCGCGTAATGAGCTCCGCGGGGCGGATCAAGGCTTATATAGCCTTGCCCCGCCCTGCAATTAGGCTTAGAACACACTGATTGGTTGGTTTAAGCCAATCAGAGTGCTCTGTGTCATTTTACACAGCGTGGGAAAATTCAAAAGAACTTTCCCACGCTGTGTAAAATGACAGATCACTGTGATTGGATGGTTTTCAAGCCATCCAATCACAGTGCTCTGTGTCATTTTACAAGCGTGGGAAAATTCCAAAGAACTTTCCCACGCTTGTAAAATGACACAGAGCACTGTGATAGGATGGATTTCAAGCCATCCAATCACAGTGCTCTGTGTCATTTTACAAGCGTGGGAAAATTCCAAAGAACTTTCCCAAGCTTGTAAAATTACACAGAGAACTGTGATTGGATGGCTTGAAAACCATCCTATCACAGTGCTCTGTGTCATTTTACAAGCGTGGGAAAGTTCTTTGGAATTTTCCCACGCTTGTAAAATGACACAGAGCACTCTGATTGGCTTAAACCATCCAATCAGTGTGTTCTAAGCCTAATTGCAGGGCGGGGCAAGGCTATATAAGCCTTGACCCGCCCTGCGGAGCTCAGTACGCGGCGTGCCCTCCATGGGTGAACATGGATTAATTTTTTTTGCGCTCGTTTTTTTTTTTTTTTTTAAAGTGCGACGGGTATGATGGATTTTTATTTGGCCTTTTTGGGGGCTGAAGAAAGAAGAATTTAGAAAAAAGAAGACGTCAAATGGTAAGTTTAATTATTTTTTTTACAGGTTAGTTATTTTATTCCCCCCTCACTATTTTTAGGGTGAGGGGGGTAGGTAGGGGTTAGAATGTTTTGGGGTGGGGGGGTGGGGTGACTAGGGGCTTGGGACCCCTAGTCACCTTGATGGGGGGGGGGTTCATTTAGGGCCCCCACCCACCGCTCAGGGGTGGGGGCCAGGGGGGAGGACAGTAGGTACCCCCCTTATTGTTTTATTAGGGCCCCCACCCACCGCGCAGGGGTGGGGGCCAGGGGGGAGGACAGTAGGTCCCCCCCCTATCTTTATTTAGGGCCCCCACCCACCGCTCAGGGGTCGGGGCCAGGGGGGAGGACAGTAGGTCCCCCCCCTTATTATTTTATTAGGGCCCCCACCCACCGCGCAGGGGTGGGGGCCGGGGGGGAGGACAGTAGGTCCCCCCCCCTTATTATTTTATTAGGGCCCCCACCCACAGCGCAGGGGTGGGGGCCAGGGGGGGAGGACAGTAGGTCCCCCCCTTATTATTTTATTAGGGCCCCCACCCACAGCGCAGGGGTGGGGGCCAGGGGGGGAGGACAGTAGGTCCCCCCCCCTTATTATTTTATTAGGGCCCCCACCCACAGCGCAGGGGTGGGGGCCAGGGGGGGAGGACAGTAGGTCCCCCCCCTTATTATTTTATTAGGGCCCCCACCCACAGCGCAGGGGTGGGGGCCAGGGGGGGAGGACAGTAGGTCCCCCCCCTTATTATTTTATTAGGGCCCCCACCCACAGCGCAGGGGTGGGGGCCAGGGGGGGAGGACAGTAGGCCCCCCCCCTTATTATTTTATTAGGGCCCCCACCCACCGCACAGGGGTGGGGGCCGGGGGGGAGGACAGTAGGTCCCCCCCCTTATTGTTTTATTAGGGCCCCCACCCACCGCGCAGGGGTGGGGGCCGGGGGGGAGGACAGTAGGTCCCCCCCTTATTGTTTTATTAGGGCCCCCACCCACCGCGCAGGGGTGGGGGCCGGGGGGGAGGGCAGTAGGTCCCCCCCCCCTTATTGTTTTATTAGGGACCCCACCCACCACGCAGGAGTGGGGGCCGGGGGGAGGACAGTAGGTCCCCCCCTTATTATTTTATTAGTGCCCCCACCCACCGCGCAGGGGTGGGGGCCAGGGGGGAGGACAGTAGGCCCCCCCCCCCCTTATTACCATTTATGTTTTTACAGTGAGCAGCCACAGGCTGCTCACTGTTTAGTGGACATGCCCCTACTCGCGGTATAGCGAGTAGGGGCATTGGGGAGATTTTAATCTCCCTTGTGCTATTATGGGGGTCATATTGACCCCCATAGAGTGAGGGGGGGACCTGGGGGGCTTATGAAGTGGTGGGGAGCACAGCTCCCCACCGCTTCTGTCTTTACATATTACAAGGAGGGAGCTGCACGTCGGTAGCTCCCTCCTTGTAATAAACTGATCGAACAAACGAACACTGATACTCAGTGATACTGTTAGTTTGTTCGTCTGATTTTTTCTATTCATTCATTCGTCTGTCTGATGAATGAATGAATAGGTGAAATTCCCGTTCGCATGTCCAGGTGTTTCACTGGGCATGTGCGGGAATCTCACAGTCTGTCTAGTGTGGGTAGATGACGTGTCCCACAGGGACTTCACCTACCCACACAAAGATGGCGGCGCCCTGAATAAAGATCGGGGCAGAAGATACAGATTTAAAAATAGGTAATCTGGGGGGCTTAGGGGCATTTGGGGGTGACTAGGGGGTCAATATGATGTAGTGGAGGCGGGAGGGGGGTTAAAAAAAAAACGGGATTCGGCATGACAGTGCCGCTTTAAACACGCCGTATATTCCAGGGAGCAAACAAGAGAGACAATCACATATTTGTCCCTAAGGGTATATGTTATTTGTAGGATACAATATGACCAGGGGGCAATTGAACTATTTAGGGTATAGTAAAATACAGAAATCATAAAAGAAATACTATTTCAGAGATATAGTGTAATGTACATATCCCGGTATGAAGGCTAGTTATTGCCCTAGAGAGAGGATATATTTTATTAAGAAGGGTCGAAGTGTGTAGAGGTAACAGAGGATATCAATATATATAATTTAAATAATTCTGTTGTCCTCATATCTATCTCTACCTTGCTATGAAAAACACATCTCTATCTTATATGGTCTGTATGTGATATCCCAGGTGATACTATATGCTCAATATGAATCCCCATTGGGTTCATATGCCTCCTTATTAAATGACAGGAAGTTAATGTGTCACATTATGAGTTAGCTTATGTTAAGTATTGTAACCCTATTGTATCTCAGGTGTTAAATAAGAACATGGTCACAAGTAAACAAACTCTTATATACATATATACATATTTACACTAAAGGATTTCCTACGGTCACTCAACTAATGAAGGGTGTAAATGTAAATCCCTCGTTGAGTCCTTTGGGTGACAGGGTGTCCAATTTGTGGATCCAGTAGCATTCCCTTCTTTTGAGTGCCTGGTCCAGATCCCCCCCTCTCCTACCCATATGAACCTTTTCTATGCCCGCAAATTTGATGCAGCGGGGTGTATCCATGTGTTGAGATCTAACGTGTCTGGCTACTGGGGTGTCTCTACTTGATGTCACTGAGTGGACGTGTTCCATTATTCTTTTCTTGACTGGGCGTATGGTTTTGCCAACGTACTTCATGCCACATTTGCATGTTAGTAGGTACACCATTCCGGACGTATTACAATTAAAAAACTGTTTTATGGGGATTGTAGTGGTATCAGACGAATCCGTAATTGTTTTAGATCCCTTAGCGATGAAGCCACATGCAACACATCTCCCACATTGATATGTGCCCTGCACCGTTAACCAGTTTTTTGATGTATGTCTAGATGTGGATAGATGGCTGGGTACCAGTATGTCTTTTATATTTCTCCCTCTTCTGGCCGTAACCGACACTCTAGAGGGGATGATGTCCCTTAGGTGTGGGTCTTGTGTCAAAAGTGGCCAGAATCGGCTTAAGATCTTTTTTGCTTCCTCCCAACCGGCATCATAATTGGCTATACACCTAATTTGTTTGTCCGTATCCTTTTTATTTTTTTGCAGAAGGGTTTCTCGGTCACTATCCAATGCCTTTTGGTAGGCTTGTTTGAGGCATCTTATAGGGTACCCTCGTTCTCTGAATCTTTCCTTTAATACCCTGGCTTTTGTCTTGAAATCCTCCGTTGATGAGCAATTTCTCCTTAGCCTGAGGTACTGTCCCACTGGGATACCTCTTTTCAGAGGGATAGGATGATAGCTCTCCCATCTAAGCATATTATTTGTTGAAGTGGGTTTACGGAAGAGGGTGGTGTTAATCTTCAAAGATTCGGTTATTGTGAATGTACAGTCAAGGAAATTGAGGGCTTGATCACCGAATTCCATGGTGAATTTCAAGTTTATATTGTTCACATTTAATGTTGCTACAAATTCCTCAAAACATTGCTTGGTACCTGTCCATATCACTAGGATATCATCTATGTACCGTTTCCATACATAGATGAAGTCTGTATACTGTGAGTTTTGTACGGAGAATGCCACCTCCTTTTCCCACCAACCCAGGTGCAGGTTGGCATATGCAGGGGCACAAGATGTCCCCATAGCAGTCCCCTGCACCTGGTGATAGTACTTATTCTGGAATAAGAAAAAATTGTGAGTCAAGATGAATCTCAGTAGGTTTAGTACAAACTTGGTATGGGTGTCATGTTCTGGACCCCTTTTCTCCAGAAAGTAGCCTACATGGTCTAGCCCACTTGAGTGTGGGATAGATGAGTACAGACCTTCTACGTCCAGACTGCAGAGTACTGACCCTCTTGGTACCGTCAATGATTTCAGGTATTTCAGAGTATCCTTTGTGTCCTTGAGGTAATCTTTCTTGGTGCCCCTGAGCTCTGTTTGGGCTTGGGTCCACCTGCAGTTCCCACATTGATGACTAAAGTTGGAATTAAAGTTGGCACCCCATCCAAAACAACTTGCATCTGTTGTAATAATGTTCCACGGAGGTTCCTATAATGGGAAGCCTTTTGCCAAATTATTCTTGCTCCTCCAGTTCAACCCTTTTCTTTTCCGGCAGGGGCAGGAGTTATCCTTTGCTCCCAATCTGTTTCTACTCTGTCGAATTGAAGAAGGAAGCAATTCTGAATAGGACAAAACTTCCATTGGGCCCATTTTACTCATGACTTCTCTTGCTGAGGCTGTTTTGAATTGTAGTTCCGATTTTGTCTTGGATTTTTAGGGCTCTTTCTGGAGAGAGGAACATATGAGCTGAGATTGTGTCTATCACTGCTCCATGGAATATGATTTTTTGAAAAGGAATTAGGGAGCTCTTCTCTATATTCAGAAGCCAACCGTGATCTCAAAAAATGTTCATCATCACTAGAGTATGATGAACCACTATCCTTTAGGATGGACCTATGATGAGGATATCGTCCAAGTAATGGAAGATTTCGATACCTCCTACTCTTATGAAGGCTATCAAAGTGACAAGAACTTTTGAGAATGTTCTTGGTGCCAAGCGTTCTCACGTGGAGCATGGAGTTTACTCCTTTTAAGTTCAGGATTAGACACCACTTTCCTTGGGGTTTTGGAGCCAAGAGCACTGTGGAGTAAACTCCTTTGAACCTTTACTCTTTCGGAACTTCTTCTATAACCCTTTGTTCCTGAAGAGTAGAGATGCAATTCCTCATGGCTCTTTGGTTGATGCCCGTCAACACCCTCGACTTCCTGAAGAGAGCGGATTATGGGTAAGAGGAGAACTCAATCCTATAACCTTCTTTAATGATGGAATTGACCCAGATGTCTGATATTTGCAGCCACACCGTGTAGAAGAACCTTAGTCTTCCTCCCACAATCCCTGAATGGGCCTGAAGACCTTCAGAAGTTCTTCCCAGAGGTTCTAGATCCTCTCCCTCTGGAAGTCTTATTGGTCGATGAATGGGAGAAGCTTTTCCAAGAGGAATTTCTAGAATAATCCCTTACTGCTTCTGCTGTCCCGAAAGGACCGATCCTTGAAGTGTTTAGACTTCCAGGAAGAGGAAAAAGTATCTTCCTTCTTGAGGCAAAAAAGCTTTTTTGTCACCTGCAGCCTTTTGTATGGCGTCCTCCAGAATCTTACCGAATAATAAATCCCCCTGGAACGGAAGGCCACACAAAGATGCCTTGCAGGCATAGTCAGCTCACCATGAATGTAACCATAAGGCCCCGCTAGAGTCCACAGACAGGGCAATACTTCATACGAGTGATGTCTAGAAGGGCCTCCGAGCAGAATTCTGTAGCAAGGCTGTAGTCTGTGAGACTTTCAAGGAGATGTTCCCTCCGGACTCCACGGTCAATGTCCTCCTCCAGATTTGCGAGCCATACTCTTAAGGCCCTCGAGAGATTAGTTAGAATTGGTTAGAGCCACCAGGATTGAGGGCAGATAAGATTTTATATGATCCCCATCCATACGTTTTTGCATAGGTTCTCTAAGGTAGGCCATGGAGTCAATGGGGAGCGTAGTTTTCTTAGCCATATGAATCACGGCAGCATCTATATTTGGGACGGAGTTCCATACTTTGCAGTCAATGGCAGAGTAAGGATATATCTTTGTGAACTTACTCTTTAAGGTGGATTTTCTTTCCGGCTTGTTCGTTCTTGAAGGATCATGATCTGATTGAAGAATGCACTGGGAATGTTGGCCTATTAGGTTCTAGGTCCTGTCAGCCTCTCTCAATTCCGGCTTCTCTTCCATGAGACTAAGAGTTTCCCTGATAAGGGTAATCTGCCTAAATGGACTTAGAGTCAAGAGACCTGGAGGTATATTCAACTTCCTCCTCACCATCATCTGAGACCTCCCACATATCAGGGTCTTCTTCAGAGCATGAAGACTGGGGTTTGGCTCTGCGTCTCTTACATTGACCAACTTTATCCGTGGTAGACTTAAAGCCCTCAGTGATAGCTTGGGAAATTCAGAGTTTAAGGTTGTCCTGTTAGGAACTCCTATTGGAAGCATCCACTATTTCCAATAAGCATTCTCTGCAGATGTTCCTTCCCTGAGGTGCAGAGGACGAACAGTTCACACATTTATTGGTTTTACCCCTTGATTTTCTTCGGGGTGAATCTAATTGTTTGCTGAGGCTTAAACAAAGCCATATATAAACATATATTACAGGCTCAATCTGGCACTCTTTAAAAAAAAAAAAAAAAAAACAGAATATTAAAAATGATTGGCTCACCTATGTGAGAGGGATCTTGCCAAGGCAGAGGGTTAATCCATACTATAATGGGAATCAAAAGAAATATAAAAAAAAAACAAAGCCACATACCATCAAAATTCAAAAGCAAAATTGAATGTCAAGTAAAATTTAAAAATCACAAGGAGAAAAAGCCTACCTTCTGTCAATGAGACACAATTCAAGCAGCCAAGGAAAGAAAAAAACTCCAACTTCAATGCACTGAACCAAAGGACGTGAAGCAGTGCGCTATGCATCATGCACACAGAGCCTCAGATCACTCAGATTTAAATAGTGCCGGGGGAAAACGGTAGTTCCGGGCATGTGCCGAACGCTGGAATGCAGGCTATGAGGTCCAGGCACTCGTGTCTTACCCCCGCGTCACATTTGGTCCCACGGAATACGGCCAAGATGTCCCTTCTGCCCGCTGGAATGGACTACCGCGATCCAGCGATCGAAAACGGAACGATCAGCGCAAGAGAGCCCCAGCAATCAAGACAGAGAGCCGAAGACAGGTAACACAAGGACAAAAAGGAGGTGAAAAGAAGAGCGTCCCTACAATGGGTCCCGCCAACTGAAGGACCCCACACTAGTATGGATCCTGATAAGTTGCCACTAAGGGGAGGGGATTTAGGCCCTAATTTTTAGGGGTAATGCCAAAAAAAGTGGAATTTTTAAAGAGATCCAACCCCATGAAATACTTGTAGCTGTGTCTCCATCAGAACACAAAATATAAATCCCACGCAGCAGTTCAGTGCTGACACTGAACCTGACCCAGTTAGTCCTGCTCATGCAGGCTGTTTACTGGGTTCTTCAAATGAAGAGAGGCTGAACTACATTTGGAATGAACCCACGACAAACGCAGGAAGGTGGCCAAAAAAAGAAAAGTATTTTAAGTCCTGTAGAATCAGCTAAGGACAGGAAAAAAGGCTGTGATGTAAGGGGAGGAGGGACTCTTTATACCTATAAGTCTAATTAATTAATCTAATTAATTCCTGTCCTGTGACTGCTAAGGGAGGAGCTACCCGTAAGTGATGCTGCCATGATTAGCCAGGAAAAAATGGGTTAATTTCCAATCAGATGTTATTAACAGAGCAAGAAATACATTTCAAATTAAACAGACTGTGCAATAAAGGAACCTAGAATATCTAGGTTCCTTTTCAGGAAGGGTTTAGCAAGGCTGTATAAGTCACATGCAGATGGCTGTGACTAGGGCTGTATAAACAAAGTGATTTAATTCCTAAATGGTAGAGAATTGAGCAGTGAGACTGCAGTGGCATGTTCTATACACCACAACTGCTTCATTAAGCTAAAGTTGTTTTGGCGTCTCTTTATATATTTCTTCCTTTCCACGAGTACCTAGGCTGATTTTCAGCTAGTAGAGATACATTGTTGCATACTACCATCCATGTATGTAATAATAAAAATCCCAGCAGATTCTTTACAAATTAACAATAAACTGGAAATGTGATACATTAAATTTAACTATTTTTTCAATAGAGTTGTCACACTGATTGGCTAACAGCAAGAGGCGCCATTTTCAAACATCTGTACCCCTATTTAAAGTCACCCTGCCAGCAATCCTCGGTGGTGATTATTCCACCTGCGCTATCATCAGGGAGCAGTTAGCCTGCTCCATCCTTGTGAGTACCATTTTATTTATTTTATTTCTACACTATTTTATACAGAGAGCACTATTGGTTGTCTCTTTTATTCTCTTTGAGTGACATCTACCCATGAAGAAAGGAGGCTGCATTATATCCCATAAGCGGGGATCATACCGCTGTACGCTTTCCATACTAGAGCTAGCTATAGCTCTATCAAATGTGAGTGCAATATTATCCTTTATGTATCATCTGTTATACCCTAGTGAACATATTACACTATTTGGTCATCTGTTTTATCTTTTCATATAATTGGATCTACCTGGGGAAGGACAGCGAGGACATTGTTCCTAATCCAGCATTGTACAGACTATTTTACCTAAGGAAGATCTACTCAGCTAAGACGTTTTTATTTGGACTTTTTTTATTTTGGACTTTTTTTTATTTGGACTACTTTTATTTACTGGTCTTATCTGGCGCAGCTTTTTACTTTTTTCTTTTCTCTTGTTGTATTTTAAGGGTCTTGAGGGATTCCCTTTTAAAGTTGCTGCCTTATCCTGTTATTAAGCGCTAACCCTCTCCTTTTCTTTTCATACCCATTTTATCTATAAGTGTTGTCATATTGGCTATATCATCTATTATTAAACTTGCTACTGGCGGGTCTGCTTCTCCCGTTAATGTTCTCAGTATTTTGTGGCTCAACCCATGAATGTTATTTATTTTTTATAAATGTATTATCTAGGATGAGGATATTTGAAGCATAGTTTTGAAATGAAAATATTTACACATTAAATGTTTGCTAGTGTTCAGATAAGGTCCTTCATATTTAAACAAAAATAACAGGTATTCTTGATTAGTCAATCCAATGCAGGTCTGAATTTGTGATTTGGAATAAATGTTCTGCAAAAATAGAAGTCCTGGGCCAGAAAGGAATTGAACCTTGACTGCTAAATATAGTGTTAATTTCTATTTTCCTTGTAAACTAACTGCTGTAATTACAAGCATTGCATCTTCTTTCATTTAAACAGGTCAATGAGCTGAGAGGGAACAGATATCCCAAATGTATTAGCACAGATATTTCGCTCATTAGACCCTGACATCCTATTGTACTTCAGAACAATATATTCAGATAGAATTGAAATAGCATACTTAGTATCGTGAAAGAGATAAACAGCTAAATATAGCACAAGCAATTTGTAAAACAAAAATATAATTAAAGGAGTTAGTTTGATGATACACAATATTTACATCAATTCAAACATAGTACCTACTGCAAAGTAAATTCAAGAAAAAAATTCTACCTGACTGGGTTAATGTACAATGTTACCTAGGTCTGCAAAAAACAAAATTGTGGGGGGCGGGGCCTGACTGGCATGGTGGAGAGACATGTATCGATAGAGCTCCTCTCCTTTACTGACAAAAAAGCAAACTTCTGCCTCCTCCAGCTTGACTTGGGTCAAACCCAGGGCTTTACCTGCATATTGACCCAGCTGAGAGTCCATGCAGGGCTCAAGGATTTGACGTGAGCGCATCTGTGGCGTGCCTTAGACCATGCGGCCTAGATTTCACCAGGCGGGAGAAGCAGCTGATCTCCCGGACTGGGGCTACAGACTGCAGTTAATGATGAACAGATGCCCCCTCCCCTGGACCGGCAGGGGTGATTCTGGTCCCTCCCTTCCCACAAAACAGGAACATGGGGTGAAACCATGAGGGCTACTGTAAAATCCGACGACAAGCCTAAGATGGCAGCTACCGCATGGATGTCCAGCAACACAGGAGAAAGGCAAGATATCTTGTCCAGATTGGACAGAATTTTTGAAGATTTCTGGCAGAGAGTGGAGAGCAGGAGACAGCACCCTCCTGCAAGACAGCAGGGTAACTTCTCCACACCACAGCCAGTTCATACCCAGCAGCAGCACAGGGCCCCAACATGATGGAAAACCATGAAGAGCTTCGCACTCCAGCGCAAGAAAGCTTGCAAGAGGATGCTGCAATGGTCCAACGCTCTTCAACGCTCTGAGGTGTCAGAAGTAACCCTGTTCCGGTCGGAACACACACTGAGGCTCGGAGTCCCTCTTAAAGCCACAGGACTCTGCTGTGCCCCTGGTTGGCATAGGCTAATACAGATGAACCGGGTTGCACCAAGGAGAGCTGTCATGGCCGGCGCCACCTGTAAGGCGACCTAGGCAGCCACCTAGGGCACAACTTATCAGGGGGCGCCGGATCCCTGTCCCCGCTGCGCCTCCTCATGCTGCGCTGCCTGAGCGCTTTAACAAGCCCCAGGCGGCGCAGCACTGCTGCATGGAGGGCGGCCGGGTTTCAGTGACCGGCAGGAGGGAAGCGCAGAGCGCTCCCTCCTGCCGGCCTCTCCATGTAGCGTGGCCGGGCGGCGCAGAACGCGGGACAGGAACCTCTGTTTCCTGTACCCGGCCGCTGGCGGAATGACAGGAAGTGAGCGCTCAGTGAGTCAGGACCACTGGGGGAGGGGGGTGAAGGAACACAGGGAGAACGGAGGTGGGAAGGTAAGGACCACTGATGGAGGAGGAGGACCACTAGGGGTTTGGGAGAGGGAGGACCACTAAGGGGGGAAGGACCACCAAAGGGGGGTAAGGAGGGAGGACTACTAAGGAGAGGGAAGGAGGGTAAGGACCACTAGGGGGCGGGGGAGATTACGACTAAGGGGGTGGTGGGAGTAGGGGAAGGTCTAGTAAGGGGTTTGGGAGAGGGAGGACCACTAAGGGGTGTGGGAGAGGGAGGACCACTAAGGGGGGGAGAGGGGAGTGAGAAGACCACCAAGGGGGGACTGCAGAGGAACAGGGGGCCAAGGGAGAGCACTAAGTGACACAAACACACACACACACACACACAGAAAGATACAATGCATTCCTACTCACACACAGACACACCCGAAACACACAATACATCCCTTACGTTCTCTTACATAATTAATGCACCCCTTACAGACACACACTGCATTCAATTACATACACAGAAACAAACCTTGCACCCCTCACACACACACACACACACACAGAAACATACAATGCATTCCTTACACGCAAACACACACTACATCCCATATTAACACACATAAAACATCCCCAACTCATGGATGGGCCATGTAGGTGGATTTATGGGTGGGCATTGTAGGCGTATGCCCCCTGGGGGCCCAGACCTTGAGCTGTGTAAGGGGCCCTAAAAAATGGAGCTGCTTCCTGTTCGTTAATTGTTGTGAGCACTGTTAAAAACAGTCTCCAGAGAGCCTCTTCTACACCAGACCTGTGGAGCCAGACTGAGCCCATCATCAGCCTCTTGTCCTCATCTGGTGGTAAGTAGGCAATCCAACATATTATTAGTGGCACTTATCTCTAATTTACCTCACATTAAATGGATACTATAGTCACCAGAATCACTACAGCATAATGTAGTGGTGCTGGTGTCTATAGCCTGTGCCTGTAGGCTTTTTAATGTAAACACACTGTCTTTTCAAATAAAATACACTTTGTGAAGACTGGCGTTGGCCCATATGGCAGAGGATATGGGCGGGGCATTGTGATGTCACATGGTGGGCAGGACATATGGGGGGGTGGCAAAAAAATGTTTGCCTAGGGCGTTAAAAATCCTTGCACTGGCCCTGAGAGCTGTTGCCCTTCATCTTATCCTCACGCCAAGGAGTAATTTCTGTGACACAGCTCTCAAGCAACCTTAAAATTTCTGACTAATTCCCAGCATCCTATTCTCTTGTGTTATCCCTAGCCTACTCTTTACAAAATGCAACCAACTGGGGGGCCTCCCTGGGAAACTTTCCTGTTAATATTCAAGTTGATGTATGCTTGTCTCTATCTCTAACCTTTTCCTTAGACACGTTAAACTTAACTGGATTACTAATCTTTTTTTTTTTTTTTTTATTGTGCAAACTTACTCTAAATGCCATGCTACTATCTTATATTGTATGTTATGTTATTACATTGCTTATCATTGCTGTTGTGGCATCATAAGCTTGTTTTGTTATTTCTGGTAATGCAAAAATAAAGAATTTTTAAAAAAATTTAAAAATTGTGTAGCATTTATCCATATGGTCTCTTCCAAGAGTGAGAGAGACCAGAACCTGATCACCTGAACAGCCACATATCTTTTAGCAGCCCCGCATTGAATAAAAAATACTGGAGTGACTTACCTGTAATAAGATGTTTGTTTCTCATCACCTGGCTTCCTGAACCAGAAATATAGATGGAACCAATCCTTGAGCTATCTTATCCTTGCACATGTGCAAGGCTTTCTCTGACACAGGTTAATGTAAGCTGCATGCACAGTGCACCTCTCGATATGTAAAATGATATTAATGGAAACCAATGTACCCACACTAAAATAAAACAGATTGTCAAAACCACCAGGGCAGGAATAAAGGAAGAGAAATGTTTCTGAAGTCTACAGAAAGTACCAATGAGACATTTGTGTCAATCCAATCAAGATTGGCACTCTAAAAACATTAATTCAGGGTTATTTACTAAAGTAAGAATTCAAATTGAATATTAAATTTAAAGGGACACTATAGTCACCAGAACAACTACAGCCTATTGTTTTTGTTCTGGTGAGTATAATCATTCGCTTTCTGCAGTAAACACAGTCTATTTACAGAAAATGCAGTTTTTACATTACAGCCTAGGGATACCTCCACTGGCCACTCCTCATATGGCTACTAGAGGTGCTTCCTGTGACAGTGCTGCACAGTGTGCATCACTGCTATTAAGTGTCTCCACCCGTTGCATGCAGACACTGAACATTGATTCAATTCATCTCAATGAGGGCTCTGCCCCTGATCTGCCTCCTTGACAGTCTCAACCAATCCAACACTTTTCAGCCAAGAAGGCAGATCGGGGCAGAGTCAGTTGCAGCAGACTGGAAAAAATGTAAGATTTTGCTATATTGGAGGGGGTCAGGGGCTTTTTTTTTATATTTTACTGTCATTTTTATCATATTCCTCTTTTGTACTTGCAAACCAACAACTGTAATTATGTGGACTGTATTTTCTTTCCTTTAAACAAAGATCAATGAGTCAGGAGGGACCTGATATCCCACATGTACTAACAAAGAGATGTACCTAATTAGACCATGCCATCCTCTTTAAGTTTAGAACAATATTTTTTGTTGAGTTGAGAAAGATTTTCTCAACAGTGAGAAACAGCTAGACACAGTGCAAGCAATTTGTAAAGTAACATTGAAAAGTAACAGTATTAAAGAATTTGACATTTATACTAATTTAGACATTATTTTGGGCATGATATTTTAGACATATCAGTGTTTATTACAAAATAAAAGAAAAACATCTGGCTTAAGGTACACTTTCAAAAAGTTTTTAAAGCAGTTTAGTTCCATCAAGTGAGAGACAATGAATGGAAACTGGTTGGTGCAAGAGTTCTAAACACCACACAAATCATTTTAATAGGAGTTAACAGGGTCACTCTTATAAACACAATGCAAAAACAGATTGTATAAAATCATAGGATGTTAATAGGATTAATGGAAACAATTTTGGTTTATGCAAAACTTAAATGGATTGGACACCCCAGCCAATCACTGAACTCCCGCTGCCCATGTGGAAGAACAACTGCACATGGTAGTTGTTGTCACATATAAAGCTCAATTGTCAAGCTGTAAATGTATACAAATGGAAGTCAATCAAGTCATAGTTACATAACTGAAAAGAGACTTGTGTCCATCAAGTTCAGCCTTCCTCACATTTGTTTTTTGCTGTTGATCCAAAATAGGCAAAAAAAAAAAACAGTTTGAAGCACTTCCAAATTTGCAACAAGCTAGGAAAAAAATTCCTTCTTGACCCCAGAATGTCAGTCAAATTTATCCTTGGATCAAGCAGTTATTACAGTACATTGAAAAATGATATCCTTGAATATTCAGTTTTTGCAAGTATGCATCTAGTAGCTGTTTGAACATCTGTATGGACTCTGATAAAACCACTTCTTCAGGCAGAGAATTCCACATCCTTATTGTTCTACAGTAAAAAAAATCTTTCCTTTGCCTTAGACGAAATCTTCTTTCTTCCAGTCTAAACGCATGACCTCGTGTCCTATGTAAAGTCTGGTTTGTGAAGTAATCTAGTTATGTTTGGTGTAAGAACTCTAGCGTCATTCACATGAATGCAGGGCTTTAAACGTTTCAAAAATAAGCATTCAGATGAAAACAGAGCAACAGAATCAGAGAGAAGAAAAGATGGACATATTGCTCTTTTTGTCACAGAGTACACACAGTATTAAATACAATGTCTAGTGTGCTACAGCTCCACCTAGTGTTAAGTCTGCCAAACACACATTTCACAAATGATGTTGCTATTCCAACAGCTTTTTACTGCCTTCCTAAAAAAACGTGTTGTCAAAGGTGATGGGGGAAAATAAAGGAAAAAGAATATAATGGAAAAATAATTTAAAATTGCAAGCAGGCCACATCATTTTGTAACATGTATTCCATGACTGCCCACATTTGACATGTTAGTAAATATTGTACCTTTAACCCCTTAAGGACACATGATATGTGTGACATGTCATGATTCCCTTTTATTCCAGAAGTTTGGTCCTTAAGGGGTTAAAGTAGCAATATTACATTTCACCAAAGTTAGATGCAAGGTCTGGAAGCATAATGAAAATGGAAGCAACCCTTTAAATGCTCAATTTTAAAGATGCGGGTAAAAATAACTCACTTGTAACATATTGCTGATTAATTAAATTTGAAATGGTATATGACCTACATTATTTCTTCAATTTCATCACTCTGTTTTTCTGTAATACCAATTTCTTCTCTTCAACTCTATTTCATCTCTGGTCAGGTGCTACCATTAAAAATTACATTTTCATTTGTCCCTTCATGATATCCAAGACCTTATTCGCAAGGTTACACTGCAGATTTGATTAACGGGTTTTGCAGGATATTGTTTCATTACTTTAATACTTTTCTTTCTGGACTGGAAAGTGTGAGGTCCTTTTTAAGCTTTACGTACGTAGGTTTCAAATGATGAATCTATACAGGTTATTAAAGCAAATGTTCCATGACGCTGTGGTATGTGGACACATGAATTGCAAAATCTTTTGAATATGAGAGTTCTATTCCATCTTATTTTTTATCATCCCTAGCATTTTCTGTATGGGTGTCAACTCTTGGAATTATTATTAAATCTTAAGGTATTTAGAAATGTGTTTTTGTGTCTGCCTGTGAGGTCATTGTACAGAAAATACAGGAGAGTCATTACAGTTGTCAAACTTTATTAAATAAAGACCATGTGTTTCTGTTATGCCTTTACAATCACTTTTATAATGGGAAATTGACTTGTAGTTCACCGCTGCTGAGAATTTCCCATTATTGTCTCTTTTATAGAATAAATGAGCCATTGCTTAATTTTGTAAAAAAAAATTACATAGACAATCAGAAATAGTCAGGAAATGTTTTTTTGGGCCAATGAAAGAGAAAATGTACAGTGTTTAAAAGGGATTTGCTAGCACTATATTTAACCCTATAACTTTCCAAGACACTATAAAACCTGTACATGGGGGGTACTGTTTTACTCGGGAGACATCGCTGAATACAAATATTTGTGTTTCAAGACCGTAAAATGTATTACAACAATGATATCATCAGGGAAAGTGAAATTTATTGCATTTTTCGCACACAAACGGCACTTACACTGACGATATTTTTGCTGTCATACTTTTTACTGTTTTGAAACACAAATATTTGTGTTCAGCAAAGTCTCCTGAGTATAACAGTACCCCTCATGTACAGGTTTTATGGTGTTTTCAAAAGTTACAGAGTCAAATATAAGGCTTGCGTTTCAGTTTTTTCACAATGAAATTCGCCAGATTGGTTACGTTGGCTTTGAGACCGTATAGTAGCCCAGAAATAAGAATTACCTCCATAATGGCATACCATTTGCAAAAGTAGACAACCCAAGGTATTGCAAATGGAGTATGTTCAGTCTTTTTTAGTAGCCACTTAGTCACTTCAAAAAAACTTTTGAAAACACCATAAAACCTGTACATGAGGGGTACTGTTTTACACGTGAGACATCGCTGAATACAAATATGTGTATTTTATTTCAGTAAAAGCAAACAGTATTATGACATTCACAGTTAGAATGTCACATAGAACTAAGAAAATTTTAAAAAATCGTATTTTCTCTCATTTTTTTATATTGTATTCATATTACGTTATGTTCCATACCTAAATATTTGATGTTAAATGAAAGCCCTGTTTCCCCTGAATAAAATGATATATAATAAGTGTGGGTGCATTTAATATGAAAGAGGTAAATTATTGTTGAACAGACATATAGTCAAAATCTGTGGTTTGTTTACATTTTTTTTGGTTCACAACTTGTACATTTGGCTGCGGTCTTAAGGGGTTAAGAGGTTAAATAAGAGGTTTGTTTCAAAGGTATACATGTCCCTTCAAAATAACCACAAACTGCTATGCACAAAAGTGACCATCTTGTTACAAAGGCATATGTGGTCATTATTAACTGTCAAAGGCAGTAGATGTTTACATAATTCAAACACAATAACCATCACAGCTCGCTAGGTAACAAAAGGTAGCTAGCTGCCTTAACCAAGAGCCTATCACCATGGCTGATTTGACATTTTGTGACATGGCTTCTATTTAGCCACCCCGCTAAATTATTCTGATGATTACCATTTCAGTGTTAGCCTGTAATGCAATCTTTTTAAAGGTAATGCAATCCAAAAATAAATATCTATGAATCTGATAGAAATGTATTGAGCACCATCCACATTTGTCATCTTGGCACGTCAGAGGCACTTTAATCTAAACTTAATCACAAGTGAAAAAATAAAAATCAATGAAATATATTCAATTTTTCTCTGCAATATTAATTCCTATCAGTGCAATAACTGAAGCAGTATACAAAAAGAAATTATAGTTATTAGACTCACTCCAGAGCCCCCCAGGTTGGCAGTAACATTAGCACTCTAATCACAAGCTGTAAACTTACACAAAAGAACATATAAAAAATAATCATTTCTATAAATGCCTGTTTCATGATTTCATATACGTGACTTAACCCCTTAAGGACCAAACTTCTGGAATAAAAGGGAATCATGACATGTCACACATGTCATGTGTCCTTAAGGGGTTAAAGGGAAATGAAATTTATCACTGTTAATTTGCATTTTGCAAATCCACATGAATTAGAAGGAATATCATTAAGAATTTTATGTTAGATTTGAATACTATGAGCGATGGAGAAACAAGGGGTGCTATATTAACCAAATTATCTCTCAAGATATTTTATCTGTGTTAAAGAATGTATGTACAGATTTAATTTAGTTAATGTCTTAAGGTACCCCAATATATTTAATAACCATAATATGTGCTAAAAAATGTAAATTTTATTAAAGACACAGAGGCTCCTTTCTGCTGCACTCTTTCTTTCTTTATTTCCCTCAGCAGCAAAGAAATAACATTTAAAAAATCAATAAAAATAAAACGTGAATATTATAGCAACCACATTTACGTAGTAATGATGAATCAATCAGCATAGTTCCCATCCTATAAAAGGCAGGATCAAGGTAACCATTCATGATCTGTGGGATCTGTTGTGATATATTTTGCTTGCTACGGTAATTGTTTAATTTAAATGGTTTTCAGTTTATTTTTCATTATTTTTATGCTCCCTTTCTATTTTATTTTGGATTTTTTTATTGTTATTTATCCAATTGTTATGCAAAATTATTTCTAAAATACAATTATGTAATTATATATATCACATGAGCTGCCTGTTATTTCAAAGAGTACAATTTTTAACTGTAAGGAACAGGTAATAACACATTGATCACCTCCATGCAATCTAAAGGGCCCTGACCTCACACACTGGGACAAACATGAGTGTCAAGGTAACTGTCATGGTTGAAACACAGAGCATCCACAACACATCCTGAAGATGAATTAAGAGAATGCCTGAGACAACAACAGATAGAGTATGTAGAAAAGGAGGAGATTCCATAGCAAGACAAACCTCTCCATGGGATGTACCATCGACAGATATTGGATGTGGGACTGAACTTAAAAAGCTAAAAAGCAGAGGGATCGCAGGGAAGGAGTTGTGTGCATGAGATGCCTCCAAGGATAGTTTAAGTGGTTCTGCTAGCTATATGGTACCATGCACGTGACTCAGATGCAATGCAGTCCTTCCGGGAGCAAAGCAATTATCATTGCAATCAGCAGACATATCCCCTGCAGCTCACGCTTTATCAAGATTTGAAGAATATAGCTGCCGACAGCAAGCTCAGATTTGCCAAAGTAGCTTTGGAGGACGACGAGGATGAGCTGGGACTCCTGTGGCAGTTACCCCTGGGGAGATTGCCAACCTACAGAATTATCAGGCATATTGCAAAGAATCAGGTGACTTCTACTACCTAGGCAACAAAGAAGGAGCCCCTTCTGGGAGCCAGACACCACAGCGTCGGCCAGCTGGGTCTGTCCAGAGTTATGGTCCTCCACAAGGAAACAGCAGCGGCAGCAGTAGTAGCAGCACCACAGGATTTGGAACCCACTCTGGTAGAGAAGTACATCACAGCCAGTTTGCAGGCCAACATTCAGCATCTGGGACCCCAGTATTCACAAGAATTTACAGAATATTTTTCTCCTTCTGGAGGCCAATACCCAACACATATTCCCAGTCAACAGCAATGACATCAGATTTATCAGTCACATCAGCCTCTTCCACAAACTGGCAATCCACCCGCAACTGCAGGCACACCACGTCTACCAAACTGCAGTATCCTTTGGCAAGACACTAGCACTCCATTTAGAAACTCCACATTGGGACCCGCCCATGGGATAGGAAGTCAGCACCTGATGTTAAACAGATAAGCTTGGCTGATTATCCTGTAACCAGAAAATTTGATGTGGAGCCATTGGGATCCTGTTATGAATTAGTGGCCTATGAAAGAAGGTCTGTCATCTGTGATATCTCACCACTGAGGCAACTAGTGAAAGACTCCACTACAGCTCACCATGTTGGCACTGGGCAAGAGAGACCAGATGGTAGACCTGGGCAGTCTGTAATTTTACCAAGTGGATTCATTTCTTTGGATGCTAAATCAAGCACCCAAGGTGGAACACCTAAAATGGAATATCTTGATACATCAAAAATGCACAGAAAACTAACTGGAGATCACTGCCTCCCATACGGCATCATGATTCTGCTAGGAGCAAATAATCTGCCAGTCCAAGATCCATGACCTATGATCCGAATCAGGAATATAGCTCACATAGCTGGGCCATGCACTCAAGAAGGAGAACTGGGAGAGTAGGGTCTCGAGGGAAGTCACCTGCACACTCTCAGGACTTGGTTGACAAACTTAAATTGTTACCAGGAAGAAGTAGAGGTCCAGCAGATGTTCATCATGTAAATACAACAATATGTTTTTCAGAGAAAGCAAGCAGAGAAGCCTCCTACTCTGCTTTCTTCCAGAATACAGATAGCACTTCTATTGGCTATCATACAAACTCCAGATCAAGCGCTTATGGGGAACCTCAACCAGCCTTTACTTCTCCCCTGTACTACAAGAGACAAATGTATCCACAGGAGGAATACATGGAGTGGCTTGGAAACTCTGCCCAAGCTATCCTCTCTGCTTCTCAACATCATCAGGAAATGCAGCGTAAAAGCCCTAGACAAGAGCCATTTCATGTACGTAGTCCAGGTAGGAGTGAGAATGAAGGGATAAATTACAACCAGACATGGCCCTTAATCGTTCACTTTGTATGGGTGAAGGAGGGACCAACAGTATGTCAACATTAGATCTAAAGTGCAGTAGTCAAAAGACTCCACAAGGTGAGCCTTCAAACTGGAACCTGAGTTGACAAGCGTCACCAGTCAAGAAAATTGGATCACCTACAAGAGTCAGTCAAAAGCCTTTTAGTCCTATTAAGGAAACTGATTCTCATGGATCCAGACCAGGAGATTCTGTTGACATTTCCAAAACTGAATGTAATGCTCATCGACCATTAGGACCTGATGAACAATCACACCAAAATCCTCTAATTATGAGGAGAAGAGTGCATTCTTTTATTTCCCCAATTCCCTGGAAAAGCAGTTGGCTGATGATAAAGGTTGTCCTCCTTCATGTTCATCAAAAGAAGCATGTGACAAAACTGCTATTACTCATGTGTTGAAAGAGAGTGAGTTTTCTCCTGTGACAGAAGGCCAAAAGCCAAAAGCAGCACTGAAAAGAGGAGCCCACCAGCTGTGTCACTTTCAAGCCCAACAAAGACCAAAATCCTTCCTCCATGAAAAGGAAGAGGACTAAAATTGGATGCCATAGAACAGAAGATCACTTCACTGAATGTTTGAAGGACTTCTGTTCCAAGTAGTGCAGATTGTGCAGTTGAATCTGTAACACTCATAATATTCTTTCACTTAAGAGCAAATGTCCAGAAGGTGGAAATTGATCACTTCAGGAAACAAATGATTAGATGAAGTGATTGTTGATGTTCCCTGTACTGAAGACACAAAAGTCAAGGGTATCTCTCCCAAGTCCATTGAGGCTTGGATTATCCACAATGACAAAAATATTAAAATAGAAAGTGATGACCAGTTCATGGAAATCAAAAACTTTATACAGTCTGGAGCACCAATACCACAAGATACAAACCATTATATTGAGTATATAGGATCATCTCCACCCTTAGAACAGAAATGGTATCTGCCCTTAATACAGCAGCATGTCGTTCCAGATAAGGAAAAGATGGCTTCTACGGCTTGTCCTGTAGCCCCAAAACAAGAACTTAAACCATCGAAAGGCTATTTCCCATCTGGAAAAAAGAAAGGACATCCCATTGGTAGCAGAGGCGGCTCTCTAATTAGGCGGTTTAGGCGGCCGCCTAAAGCCTCACGCTGTCTGGGGCCTCGCCGCCGTCTAAACCACCTGTGGGCAGACTGTGTTTGGTCCTCGGTCACTGACCGGCAGCTTGCCCTGTATGCCGCCGGGTGCAAGGCCCCTCCTGGCTGCCCGGCAGTGAGCAGAACTGCACACCATGTGTCTTGCGAAAACTGGCCAATCAGAGCATTGCCACGGGTTACCAAATAGTTTCCAGCCTAACACCACTTATGCTAATCTTTAATTCAATGAGTACTATTAATATAACTACGTGCTTTATATATATGAACATTACATGTAACCCACTGCTGACATTATTCCAGCCGCACCAAACATATATTACAGATTATGCACATCAATGCATTCTGGGGTACACATGTACTGGTCTGATACACTATAAGGAAGGCATACACAGGTTTACCATAGGCTAATTTAACATAACATCTGTGAATGATTTTCCATGTATTTGGTCACACCTTGTAATGCCAGGGGGTGGGGGGTTCTGGGGCACTGGGCCCTCTCCTACCGGTTTCCTTTCTACAGGGGTGGGTGGGCTGGGGTCCATCTCACCTGTGTTGTCTTCACAGATTACCCCTGGTAGGCTCACGGTTCGTTTTTCTGACGTTGCGACTGGTGCAGTTCCTCCTGTGGTCGCAGTTACAGCAGGGCCATCACAGTCTAGCGGCCTGGGTGTGGCTCCACAGATGGCTTCGCATTCGGTTCCTGCAAGTGAGTATATTGGTTTACAGGGTTCGGGGTCGGGGGGTATTAGCGCAGTCATCCCAGAATGGGATTCGTTGTTGCAAACTATGAGACAGGTTTTACACTCTCTGGAAAAGGGCCCCCCCCCCGGGGCTCCCCTCCCCTCAACTTTAGATAACCAACTTAGGACGGGTTGGGAGACTAGCGGAGGGTCAGGTGTCCTGCCTTCTACTTCGGCCGTCTCAGGGGGGCCCACTGGCCCCCTAGAACCTTTGCCCGCTGCAGGGGAGCTTGAGAGCTCTGTGGGGTCAACAGTGAACTCCACTGCGGTCCCGGACTTGGGGGTCGCACCCGCTGCGCACGGGGTGGCTTACATCATTGACAGCTGAATTGTGTGCCAAGATAGAGAAAGGGGAATTTTTTCCCTCCTCCTATGGAGGACCTGCCTCGGGCTGATCCTGCAGCAAAGGAGTCTGAAAAGGAGAAAGAGAAGTTTCGGTATCGGAAGATACCAAAAACTTTTGGGAATTGGATCAGGGCTTTTTCTATCCTGGCTAGCGTTATAGGAGAAAAGACTCCCAACAAATGCTCTTCTCTTTTTTGCTACCAGCATATGATCTGGAACGCGTGTCGGGTTAATGGCGGGTTAGGCTGGTGGCGGTATGATGAGCAGTTCCGCCAGCGCTTAGCGGTGCGCCCTTCCCTGGGTTGGGATCAAATGGATATCGGCTTGTGGTTGGCCATTATGACCCGTCCGGCTTCACATCGGGGGGGGGCTTTCGTCCTTTCTTGGGGGGGCCGGCGCAGGGTCCTCACCCTCCACGTCGGCCAGTCAGCGTAGAACAGGTTGCTGTTGGCAATTTAACAACGGCCAGTGTAAATTCGGAGCAGGTTGTCGCTTCAAGCACGAATGCTCTGGTTGCGGCGGGTCCCACCCCGCTTCTAAGTGTTTTAAACGGGGTAAGTTTGGCGAAAAAGGGGATGCCATGGGCACTAAGGGCGAAGACGCCGGTGGACGTCATCGCGATGCAACCGTGGCTAAAACGTTATAGGAACAAAAAGGCGGCTGACTTGCTACTGGAAGGGTTTAAATATGGTTTTTGGATTCCCCATCGGGCTCGTTCGGCCTCAGGGTCGTGTCGGAACCTGCGTTCCATTGCTGAACACCCGGGGGTGGTAAAAGACAAGCTGGCTAAGGAAGTGGCATTGGGCCGCATGGCTGGCCCTTTTTGTGAACCCCCCCTTCCTAACCTTCGGGTATCGCCACTAGGCGTCGTACCCAAGAAAGAGCCTGGGAAATTTCGGCTAATTCATCATCTCTCGCACCCCCAGAGGGGTTCTGTGAATGATGACATTGCGGCGGAGCTATGCCGGGTTTCATACGCCTCGTTTGATGCAGCGGTTTGTATGGTTAGGGCTGCGGGCCCCGGTGCACTGATGGCGAAAACCGACATTGAGTCGGCTTTTCGCCTCCTGCCGGTTCACCAGGAGTGTCATCATCAGGCTGTTCCTTTGAAGGGCAATTTTACGTGGATATGTGCCTCCCAATGGGTTGTGCAATATCCTGTTTTTATTTTGAATGTTTTAGCTCCTTAATGGAATGGGTAGTGAGAGCTGAGTCTGGTTATGACTCAGTGCTTCACTATTTGGATGATTTTCTTTGTGTGGGTCCCGCGAACTCCCCGATATGCGCGCACATTTTGCAATCGGTAGCCGACGTGGCCTGTGGGTTCGGCGTGCCTCTAGTGCCCCGACAAAACGGTGGGACCTTCCCAGTGCTTGTGTTTTCTCAGAATTGAGATCGATTCGGTTATCGGGGAATGTCGACTCCCGGCGGATAAGTTGGAGGATCTGCGGGGGGCTGTACGGGAGGCGAGCTCCCTCCGGAAGATTACTTTACAATGGCTTCAATCCCTCCATGGCAAGTTGAATTTTGCCTGTTGGATTATGCCTATGGGACGAGTGTTTAACCGGCGCCTAGCGGCCGCCACGGCAGGAATCATAAAATCATTCCATTTTATCCGCTTAACCAAGGTGCTCAAGGAGGACTTGGCAGTATGGATGGTTATTTTTAGATGGGTACAATGGCAGGTCCTATTGGCAACAACCAGAGGTGTTGAATTCAGTGCTACACCTGTTCACAGATGCTGCAGGAGCATCGGGATTTGGGGCTATCTTGGGGACGCAATGGTGCGCGGAACCTTGGCCTGAGGCTTGGGTTGCTGCTGGCCTTACCAAAAATATGGCCCTCCTGGAACTCTTCCCCATCGTGGTGGCAGTTCATTTGTAGGGGATGGAGTTCAAGGACCGGCGCGTCGTTTTCCATTGCGATAACTTGGGGGTGGTGCAGGCCATTAATAATCTCCCCTCCGGTGGTCAGGCTCTTGCGGCGTCTGGTTTTACGATGCTTGTCATTGAACGTGTCATGCCGCTCTGTGCACATTCCAGGTGTTGTGAATACCACGGCTGACGCTCTCTCTCGTTTCCAATGGCAGGTATTTCGATCGGCCACTCCTGTCCCACGGAACTCTGGTCCCTTGGCCTGAACGAATAAGGAAGTGGATACGGTCGTCGGTGTCAGAGGCAACATGGGTCCGGTATGGTAAGGCTTGGGGGGATTGGGTCGCGCTTGAACAGGATTGCGGTGGGTTCGGCTCCTCTGCCGAAAGGGTCCAGGGTCTGTTACGCTTGCTCTGGTTCTGGGAGGCTAGCGGGTGTTCCAAGACCGACATTTTTGGCAGGGGTACGTGGGTTACCCTCCGTGCCATTCCGGATTCGGCAGTTTGCCCCGTCTCGGCATACCTATCTTACAGTTCCGGGCGTCCAGGTTTCTTGGGCCCGCTGTTAATTCATGAAAATGGTGCCTACTTATCTCGCTTTCAATTTCTCAGGGTATTTCGCCTGGCCCTTGATCGGCTGGGAATCCCGAGCAAGGATTTTGGGGGTCATTCCTTCCGTATTGGGGCCGCAACCGAAGCCTCTCGGCTGGGTTTCTCTGATCAAGCTATTCAGAGGATTGGCAGATGGGAATCGGGGAGGTTTCGGTCCTATGTACGGCCTACGCGGCTAATCGGTTCCCCCCTTGTGTTTTCTCCACAGGGCCCGGCCGTAGGATCTGGCTGATCGGGCATTCGTACATCTACTGGGCTCACCTGCGGGCTGGGTTACGCCCGGGTGGGACACGCCTTGGAATTCCTCGGGAGCTGGCGGAGGTCCGATGGTTTGGTTTCCGGGGCATGAGATGGGGCCAGCTCTTGCTGGAGGTTGTACAGTTGGCCACTTTCCTAGGGGCACCAGATGTATTGGTGGTTCATCTGGGTGGCAATGATCTGGGGGCGCTGCCTGCTTGGGGTTTGGGTGAACTGATTAGACGGGATTTAGCGCGCTTACGAGTTTTGTTCCCGCAGCTTTGTTTCGTTTGGTCGGGGATAGTGTCCAGGAACTATTGGGGGCACGCACGCAATCAGGGGGCTATTGAACGATGCAGGGTAAAAATGAATAAAAGGGTGTCAAAATTGTGCTCGGCTTCGGTGGCATTTCGGTGCGCCACCGAATATTTGAACGTGACGCGGCGATCTATTTTCGCCCGGACGGGGTCCATCTGACCGACGTGGGGTTGGATTTCTTTAACCTAGCTCTGCAGGATGCGTTGGAGCAGGCCATGGCATTGGTGGGGGGTCGCGCCTGCTGATTTAGGCTTAAATGCAGCTGGCGCTAGTGGCGGGTATGGTCCTTGCCGAACCAGTTGGAAAAGGAGTACACTAGACGAAGGAATGCTGGGTCTGGTCCCTCCCCTAACCTCGGGCAATGGTTTGGTATTTGGGCGTGTCCTCCGTGCCAGGAAAAGCGTCCAGGGGTTGGCATGGGGAATTGGAGGGCCAAGGTGAAGGCCAATTAGCTTGGACGAGGGGGGAGGGCAGGTGCCCTGGAAAGAGGTACTCCAAAAGGTTATTATGGTCCGGTTGGCAAGGACGGGTTTTGAGTTAAATATATACGCTCATATTAAAGATAATTTGAAGTGGTTTTACTTGTCATATATATAAATAAAGCTGTGACCTGTTTTATACCACATTTATGTTTCTTGTTTTAATTGGGAAAGGAGAAAGGCGGGGGCGGGGTGGGTGGAGCGGTTTGGTGATCATAATGGGCACCACACATTAACCACTACCTGCACACAAGGCCCAGAGGAGGCGGGCTGAAAGCTAGCCAGATAGGAGGCATGTGTGGGTGTGGTGGGTGTAGGTGTCATAAGTGGGTGTGTCAATTAGGGTAGGGGTTGGGTGTGGTCATTTATATACCAGTCATTTTGTCTCCCTTACCTCAGCCATCTTAGATTTAACGGCGTGGTAACATCTCCCCTCCCTCCCTCCCTTTGTTGATACTTTGTTATCCTATTCCGTCTTACTAATTTATTTTCTTCTCACAGCTGGCGGGTATGGTCCTTGCCGAACCAGTTGGAAAAGGAGTACACTGGACGAAGGAATGCTGGGTCTGGGCCCTCCCCTAACCTCGGGCAATGGTTTGGTATTTGGGCGTGCCCTCCGTGCCAGGAAAAGCGGCCAGGGGTTGGCATGGGGAATTGGAGGGCCAAGGTAAAGGCCAATTAGCTTGGACGAGGGGGGAGGGCAGGTGCCCTGGAAAGAGGTACTCCAAAAGGTTATTATGGTCCGGTTGGCAAGGACGGGTTTTGAGTTAAATATATACGCTCATATTAAAGATAATTTGAAGTGGTTTTACTTGTTATATATATAAATAAAGCTGTGGCCTGTTTTATACCACATTTATGTTTCTTGTTTTAATTGGGAAAGGGGAAAGGCGGGGGCGGGGTGGGTGGAGCGGTTTGGTGATCATAATGGGCACCACACATTAACCACTACCTGCACACATGATTTTGACTCCTGTGCATTGACACACATAAATCCTATGAAGAGGTTAGATCATAAATCTTAAGATCTGAGGAAGAATTGAATCTGGATATATTATTGATTTGGATGGAGACTATACTAAGATTTCAAATCCCATATGTTATGAATGAAAAAGACAGAATGTGTCGACCAGGTTTGCAAAATCATTGAAGGAGTAATATGTTGCAAAGTTGTAAACCAAGTATATTTTTTGTGGGAGCATAATATGGTCCCTCAGCGCTTGGTCCGGCTCCTCCTCCTCTGACGTTGGCCATCCAGGGGAACCTATTGCGCATTGATGCTTTTCTCTGTAGTATGTAGTCAACCACTAGAGGCAGTCTTTACCCTTTAATGTAAACATTGCGGTTTCAAAGAAGGGTTGCAGAGTTAAAGGGACAGGGACACTGCACCCATACCACTTCAATGTGATGATGTCATAATGTCAAAAATGTATAATTTATGAACAAAAATACACATTGTGGCATAGCAGGAAAATAACATGATGTACATGACTAAGTTTTATTTGCATATTGTGCTAACCAAAAGTTATTTCTCTCTATATTATTTTGACATTCTTGCACGTTACTACAATGCCATTGGCATAGCAGGGAAATCTCCAAACTTGCATCTACCATTATGCTTGGAATTGTGGGATGTTAAATACATCACCTGGGGATAAAGAGTAAAAAGGCTACTTTACCACATAATTCCAGAATAAACTGTCACTCTGTCTAGTTGAAAAAAATAAATACTTCCTACCACCCCATTATGACATCAGATATATACAGTGCCTACATGGGCGTAGGAACCGGGGGGGATGGGGGGACGCATCCCCCCCAGCAAATCATGGGGAAATCCCCCCCTGCTCCGCCGGCCCCCCTTATGCTGCAGCTGCCCGAGCGCTCTGTAGAGAGCCTCAGGCGGCTGCAGCTTTGCCCGGGCTGGTGCGTCCATGAGGGCGCACCGCCCGGGTGCAGCATGAAGAGAGGAGCTGACAGGAGGGAAGCACTCAGCGCTCCCTCCTGTCACTCCCTCACTGTAGCGTGGCCGAGCTCTGTATAGTCCGCCGGTACAGGGAGCATCTGTCTCCTGTACCCGGCCGGACTAACAGGAAGTGCACACTGAGTGTGCACTTCCTGTTAGTCCGCCGGGTACAGGAAACAAAAGCTCCCTGTACCACGGACCATACAGAGCTCGGCCACGCTACATCATAGGTAGGGGAGGGGGGGAGAAAGAAAGAAACAGGGAGGGGGGAAGAAAGAAACAGGGAGGGAGGGAGGGGGGGAAAGAAAGAAACAGGGAGGGAGGGGGGGAAAGAAAGAAACAGGGAGGGGGGGAGAAAGAAACAGGGAGGGGGGGAGAAAGAAACAGGGAGGGGGAGAAAGAAACAGGGAGGGGGGAGAAAGAAACAGGGAGGGAGGGGGAGAAAGAAACAGGGAGGGAGGGGGGAAGAAAGAAACAGGGAGGGAGGGGGGAAGAAAGAAACAGGGAGGGAGGGGGGGGAGAAAGAAACAGCGAGGGAGGGAGGGGGGAAAGAAAGAAACAGGGAGTGAGGGGGGGGGGAAAGAAAGAAACAGGGAGGGAGGGAGGGGGAAGAAAGAAACAGGGAGGGAGGGAGGGAGGGAGGGGAAAGAAAGAAACAGGGAGGGAGGGAGGGGAAAGAAAGAAACAGGGAGGGGGAGGGGAAATAAAGAAACAGGGAGGGAGGGAGGGGAAATAAAGAAACAGGGAGGGAGGGGAGGGAGAAAGAAACAAGGAGGGAGGGGGTGAGAAAGAAACAGGGAGGGGGAGAAAGAAACAGGGAGGGGGGGAGAAAGAAACAGGGAGGGATGGGGAGAAAGAATCAGGGAGGGAGGGGGAGAAAGAAACAGGGAGGGAGGGGGAGAAAGAAACAGGGAGGGAGGGAGCGGAAGCAGAAACACACAATGCATTCCTTACACACACTCAATGCACCCCGTACACACACTCAATGCACCCCTTACAGACGCACACACTGCATCCCGTACATACACAGAATCACACCTTGCAGCCCTTACACATACAAACACAGATTCACACAATGCATTCCTTACACACATATCAGGACATCCCCTACACACTCCACCCCCTGTGAACAAACTCATTGGTGGAACATGAAGGTGGACCCTGGGATCCAGACCTTGAGCTGTGTAAAGGGCCCCCAAAAAATGGAGCTGCTTCCCGTTCTCACAGAACATTGATTTTTGTGACCACAGTTACAAACAGCCTCCAGAGAGCCTGTTCTACACCAGACCAGTGGAGCCAGACTGCAGCTAGAGCCCATCATCATCCTCATCTGGTTTTAAGTAGGCAATCTAGCATATTATTCGCGGCACTAATCTCTAATTTACCTCACATTAAAGAAACACTATAGTCCCCAGAAGCACTGCAGCTTAATGTAGTGGTTCTGGTGTCTATAGCCTGTCCCTGCAGGCCTTTTAATGTAAACACGGCGGCACTCCAGCACTGGCGTTAGTTAACATGGCAGAAAAATAATTGGAAAGGGTTAGGGGGGCTTCTAATAAGGATAGGGGGAGAGGGGTAGGTAGAAGTATAATTGGAAAGGGTTAGGGGGGCTACTAGTAAGGATAGGGGGAGAAGGGTAGGTAGATATATAATTGGAAGGGTTTAGGGGGGCTACTAATATGGATGGGAGGAGGGGGGAGGTAGAACAATTATTGGAAGGGGTTAGGGGAGTACTAATATGAATGGAAGAGGTAGGGTGGGTTCTAATATGCATGGAAGGGGTTAGGGGGTACTAATATGCATGGAAGGGGATAGGGGGGTACTAATATGCATGGAAGGGGTAGGGGGTTAATATGCGTGGAAGGGGTAGGTGGGGTTCTTTTGTGCATGGAAGGGGTAGGGTTGGTTCTAATATTCATGGGAAGGGTAGGGGTGGTTCTAATCAGGAGGATCCCGGCGCTGTATCCAGGTAAGTAAAACCCCTTCCCTGTAGTGACCCTTTAATGTTATTATTTAATCATTTATATAGCGACTGCAAATTCCGTAGCGCTGTACAATGGGATAAACAACTCCTAGTTTACGGAATAAGAATATACCCGGCGAGTAAAAATGCTATCCCCCCCAGATGTTTTGGGGTTCCTACGCCCATGAGTGCCTATATGCTAGCGTGTTGGTGTCATTCCGTGACTAGAACATTGATGGAACAATTCTGCTTTAATACCGGTATATTAAGTCGACTACACAAGCCAAGATGATCCATTTACCGTATATACTCGAGTATAAGTCGAGTTTTTCAGCACATTTTTTGTGCTGAAAAACCCCAACTCGACTTATACTCGAGTCACTGTCTGTATTATGGCAATTTGCATTGCCATAATACAGACAAGGGACTGTGTAGGAGGGGGGCTGGCAGGAAGCATTTACTTACCTCTCCTGCAGCTCCTGTCAGCTCCCTCCTCCTCCGGGCCGGTCCGGTCAGCTCCCCTGTCAGCTCCCAGTGTAAGTCTCGCGAGAGCCGCGGGGTCATAGCATTGCCACGGGTTACCGTGGCAACGCTCCGTGCGGCCGCGAGACTTACACTGGGACTTGCAGAGGGAGCTGACCGGACCCCTTTTTTGGGGGGTAAAATTAGGGCCTCGGCTTATATTCGGGTCGGCTATACTCGAGTATATACGGTAAGTAAAAAAAGTAATCTTCTATCTCTCTTGGAAATGAAAATTGTAGATGGTTCTGTCAGAGGTTCATAGAATTATGATTTTAATTATGCTTGCTTATGACAGAATTCATGTTGCATATAATGCATTCAGATCTCTTTACCTCATCTGCGCCACGTAGATGAGTTTGCAAGACAGACAATTTTCATTGAGCACATCTGATTTAATCATTTTTTCCGCTGTAGAGTTTAACATGCCAGCTGCTTCTGTAAAACTTTAATTAACATTTATTTCGATTGGAAAAGCTTAACTAGGAAGGAATGCCAAATAGTTTTTTTTGTTTTAAAAAACACCTACAATTTATAACTGACCCTGCTGAATTATTGTTTTGTTACTTATTTCAATTACACATAGACTAAATATTTAATCATATTCAGAGAAATTAAATTTGATCTGTTATAAAAAAAACATGTGGACCCAGAGGACTCCTGCAAGAGTATCAGAGTGTTGCCACGGGTTACCATGGCATTGCTCTGAAACTTTATTTTGCCACTGGAGCGGAGGAACTACTGGAGCCGCATGTGTAATTTGCACCTGCCGAAGTTGAAAAACAAATGATTGGCCAACTTGACTACCAGGAACAAACATTCCTTACCCTCTGGCCAAAATGGAGGGGGAATTAACTTTAATATCATATTTAATATATTTTGTCACATAACCCCTATTCTCCCTCCTGCACTCACTACAATTCATATCCCTTCCTACACTCACAATGCCATCTGCACCAATAAGACCTCCAACCACCCCTACACCACTACAGTCCTATCCCACTAACCTCACTACAGCCTTTATCATCCCCACCAGCACTATCTACAGCCCTTGCCATCTTTACTTGCACCTACTACTGCCACTAGTGCCACTATCCTCTGTGAATACATTACAGACCCTATACTGCTACACCCACTGCAGTCCCTATTAGTACCCACATACTATAAACATCTCCCCCACACACACACTAAGGTCCCTATTCCACCTGCGAATACTACTACTCCTACCCTTCACACACACTACAGCCCCTATCCCTGATCATATCCTTCTAGAGCTCCTATCCCAAAAGGAACACACTGCAGTCCTTATCTTTCATTCACAAATACTACAGACCCTACCCTTCACACACACTACAGCCCCTATCCCTTCCTTGCACCCACTATATCCCCTATCCCTCCCTTGAATTCACTAGTGCCACTCTCCCCCTGCATCTAGTACTGCTTCGACACCTACTACAGCCCCTATCCTTCTCCTGAAGTCCACTAGAGCTCATATCTCACCTGTACACACTACAACACCCATCCATACTAGAGCCACCATCCCTATGTATTACAGCCCATATATATGCTACACCAAGTAACGCCCTTATTCCTCCCCACACAGTATAGTCCCTATCTCCAACATACTACAGACCTTATTCATCCACATTCACTACAGTCCCTATTCACCCATACACACTATCAACCTCAAAAACACACTATAGCCCATATTCCACGCGCAAATTACAGCCATATCCCACAGGCACACACTACAGTCCCTAGAGTCCCTATCTTTCCCTCACATGCACACTTCATCCCCTACACCACCACAAACTCGATAGCTCCTACACCTCCACACACAATACAGCCCCTATTATCCCCCCCACCACGTTCACAATTCAGTAGGGATGTGCATTGGAAATATATTCGATTCGGGAAATTTGAGACTTTGGCACTTCGGCTCAGTACGGCACTTCGGGACTTCAAAAGTTCAGCACTTCGGAACCTCGGCACTTTGGAACCTCGTCACTTTGGAACTTCAGCACTTCGGGACTTCAGGTAAGTGTAGGGTAGGGTTAGAGGTAGGGCTAAGGGTCGGGTTAGGGTAGGGGTAAGGTTAGGGTTAGGTTAGGGTAGGGTTAGGGTTGGTTTAGGAGTACGGTTAGGGGTAGCTTTAGAGGTAGGGTTAGGGTAGGGCTAGGGGTCGGGTTAGGGTAGGGGTAAGGTTAGGGTTAGGTTAGGGTAGGGTTAGGGTTGGTTTAGGAGTACGGTTAGGGGTAGCTTTAGAGGTAGGGTTAGGGTAGGGCTAGGGGAAGCGTTAGAGGTAGGGTTAGGGTTAGGTTAGGGGTAGGGTTATGGGTTAGGATAGGGTTATGGGTGGGATGAGGGGTAGGATTAGAGTAGGGTTAAGGGTAGTGTTGGGTAGGGGTCGGGTTAGAGTAGGGTTAAGGGTAGGGTTAGGATAGGGATCGGGCTGGGTTAAGGGTAGTGTTAGGAATAGGGTTAGGAGTAGGTTGGGTTAGGGCTAGGGTCCAGGGCTAGGGTTATTGTATGTATTGGGGCTGATGTGTACTATGGTCATTTCTGCAGCCCAAGAGTAGTTGGAGTTTAAGTTCAGGACTTATTTTTGTGTATTTGTATCCCCACACATATAATATCGCAAATAGCCTCCTCACACGCACACAACACCACAATCAGCTTCCTCCACATGTGTAACCCTACAAGCCCCCAAATACATACAACACTATAGACAGTCTACACATACAACACTCTCTTCCAGTCCTCTGCTGTTTAATTTATGGAGACACCAGAAACAATTAGCCAGTAAACACAGGACAAGCATCTCATTAAGATTGTTTAAAGGGACACTGTAGGAACTAGAACCACTACAGCCTAATGTAGCAGTTTTGGGGCAAATAATCTGTCACTGTCAGCTCAGCAGTGTAAACACAGCCAGGGCTGGTGCAATGATTTTTGGCATGATTCTGGCGCCCTCCCTCCTCCCCCTTAAAGGATCTTTACCTGTGTGCCTCTTTACCCACCTTTTGTTTCTTATCCCCTTTTTAAAATGTCTTACCCCCTTTAGTGTATCTTATCCCCTATTTTTCCCTATTGTGTGTCTTACACCTCCCTTGTGTATCTCTTAAAACCCCCATTTGCATGTCTTCCTTTCCCCCAGCCCCTTTGTGTATCTCCTTCTCTCCCAGCCCCTTTGTGTCTTTTACTCTTACCAGCTCCTTTGTGTGTTTCTCTTTCACCACCAGCCCATTCATCTCCCCCAAGGCCCTCTGTGTCTCTTTTTTTCTCTTCTCCATCCCCTCTGTGTCTCTTTCACCCCAGCCCCATGGTATTTCCACCACCAGGCACTTATGTGTCGCTTTCATCCCCAGCCACTCTGTGAACTTTCTAACCCATAGGCCCATCTGTGTGTCTTTCTCCCACCTCATGTCCCTCTGTGTGTCTTTCTCCCCACTCAGGCCCCCCTGTGTGCCACTCTCCCTTCCATGTCCCTTAGTGTAGCTCTCTCCTCCCATCCATTTCCAGTAGTGGTCCTCTCCCCTCCCCGTCCATTAATGGTCCTCTCCCCTCCCTTCCCAGTCCCTTAGTGTTCCTCTCACTTCGATGTCCCTTAGTGTTCCTCTCCCCTCCCTTCCCTGTCCCTTAGTGTTCCTCTCCCCTCCATGTCTCTTAGTGTTACTCTCCCCTCCCTCCCCTGTCCCTTAGTGTTCCTCTCCCCTCCCTCTCCAGTCCCTTAATGTTCCTCTTCCCCCCCTTACCTGTCTCTTAATGCCCCCCCATTCCCCTTAATGTTCCTCCCTTAGTGTTCATCTCCTTCTCTTTAGTGGTCCCCAGTGTTCCCTTTTCCTTCCCGCCCCTGTACCTTAGTACCTCGCCTTAATGTTCCTTTCCCCTCCCTGTTTTTTAGTGTTCTTCCCACCCCTCCGCTGTCCCATAGTATTCTTTCCCCCTTCTCCCATAGTGTTCTCCCCCTTCCCTGTCCCATAGTGTTCTTCCCCCTCCCTTCGCTGTCCCATAATGTTCTTTTCCCCTCTCACCCACAGTGTTCTTTCTCCCCCCCATCCCATAGTGTTCCTTCCCCCCGTCCCTTAGTGCCCCTCTCTCTACCACCCTTGGTCCCCGGTGTGTCTCCTACCTATCTTGTAGCGTTGCAGAGTGGACAGACCGCGGTACAGGAGCTTCAGTTTTCTGTACCCAGCCGGACTGACAGGAAGTGCTCTCTCAGTGAGCACTTCATTTCAGTCCGGCCGAGTACAGGAAACAGAAGTTCCTGTACCGCTGTGCGCTAACATCCTGCCGGTCACTCTAATCTAGCTCCCCTGGGCCTGTGCGCCCTATGGCGGCTGCTTGTATCTCCATTCCAATTCATTCCAAAGGTGTTTTATGGGGTCTGTGTGGGCCAGTCAACACCACACCAAAATCATCCATCCATAATCATCCATCCATATCTTTATGGACCTTGCTTTGTGCACTTGGACACAGTCATGATTGAATAGAAAATGGCCTCCCCCAAACTATTCCCACAAAGATGAAAGCATAACATTGTCCCAAAAAAATTCTCTTCAATAGACCAACCCTGAAAAATCATCCCTCCATAGAACAAGTGCTCCAGAGTCCAGTGGCGGTGTGCTTTATACCACTGGATCCGAAGATTAGCATTATACTTGGTAATGTGAGGCTTGGATGCAGCTGCTCATGTCATTTATGGACCGTTTACCTCAGCATTCGGTGATGAAGCTCTTGATTTTATATGGTCTTCCGCTTTTTGGCTGAGTTGCTGCTGTTCCTAAACACTTTTCTATTCCAATAATATCACTTAAAGTTGACTCTGGAATATCTAGCAATGATGAAATTTCACTGACTGACCTTAATTGCAAAGGTGGCCTCCTAACACAGACCCACGCTTGGATTCATTCAGGTCTTCAGAACAACCCTTTTTTTCACAAATGTTTGTAAATGCAGATTGATTTGCTAGGTGCTTGATTTTATATACCTATAGCAATTAGTCTGATTGATCAAACACAGTTGATCAATCTGTAACAGAACAAGCATAAATATTGTCTTCTTCATAAGTAGAGCAATGGGAATAAGAGCCACATCACATCTACAAGGTATGCAGTTAGAAGGGATCTTCGTCCCCAAGAGTATTTTAACTTTGTAATTTCCTGAGTATTTGCCTAAATAAAGGATTGATGATATAGGCTGAAGATGTACTTGACAAAGTTATTTTAACATATATAATCATAGGTAAAAAGGCAGGTAAGGACTTAAAGGGACATTATATGCACCATACCACTATCAAATCTATCAAACCCAGGAAAGTAGAAGAACTTTTCAAACTGTGGATAATTCTGCAAGAAATTAGATAATAAAATAATGGTACTCAAAATTTAAGTACCAGCTGCACATTTGATTATAAACATTTTTTCCAAGTAATAATATTTACTCATAGGCAAGAATAAATTTGATGTCTTATAGGCAAACATATTATAAGAAGAATTCTGTATAATGTTGTTTCAAATGACGTTATTTCATTAGCCACTCTCGTTTGCCTTGTATTCAATTTTCCTATCTATGTTGTTTGAAATAGAAAAATGACATATACCTTTGTATTTTTATCCTATTAGATTAACCAGTGTGTTCTCCACATACGTAATTTTTAATTCTGTTGTTACATACGTCAAATCCATTTCTAGTGTATACTTTTAGTGAATGCATGCTTTATTGTATAATTCTATTGCATTGAATTAGTTGCAATTTCTTGTTTTATATACAGATTTGGTTTACAGTAAGGCTTTCACCTCATCTTAAGATATATTTATTCTACAAGCGTCTCCTATTGCACACGTGGTCTCGATGGTTTTTGCATGGTTTTGTTGGATTGTTTTGTACATATTATTTACATTAGCTACATAGATTTATCTTCTATGTCATTGTTTGATGGCATAATGCCGTATGTGCTTACGTAATAAGCCCACCCCTCCGCTGTCCCATAGTATTCTTTCCCCCTTCTCCCATAGTGTTCTCCCCCTTCCCTGTCCCATAGTGTTCTTCCCCCTCCCTTCGCTGTCCCATAATGTTCTTTTCCCCTCTCACCCACAGTGTTCTTTCTCCCCCCCATCCCATAGTGTTCCTTCCCCCCGTCCCTTAGTGCCCCTCTCTCTACCACCCTTGGTCCCCGGTGTGTCTCCTACCTATCTTGTAGCGTTGCAGAGTGGACAGACCGCGGTACAGGAGCTTCAGTTTTCTGTACCCAGCCGGACTGACAGGAAGTGCTCTCTCAGTGAGCACTTCATTTCAGTCCGGCCGAGTACAGGAAACAGAAGTTCCTGTACCGCTGTGCGCTAACATCCTGCCGGTCACTCTAATCTAGCTCCCCTGGGCCTGTGCGCCCTATGGCGGCTGCTTGTATCTCCATTCCAATTCATTCCAAAGGTGTTTTATGGGGTCTGTGTGGGCCAGTCAACACCACACCAAAATCATCCATCCATAATCATCCATCCATATCTTTATGGACCTTGCTTTGTGCACTTGGACACAGTCATGATTGAATAGAAAATGGCCTCCCCCAAACTATTCCCACAAAGATGAAAGCATAACATTGTCCCAAAAAAATTCTCTTCAATAGACCAACCCTGAAAAATCATCCCTCCATAGAACAAGTGCTCCAGAGTCCAGTGGCGGTGTGCTTTATACCACTGGATCCGAAGATTAGCATTATACTTGGTAATGTGAGGCTTGGATGCAGCTGCTCATGTCATTTATGGACCGTTTACCTCAGCATTCGGTGATGAAGCTCTTGATTTTATATGGTCTTCCGCTTTTTGGCTGAGTTGCTGCTGTTCCTAAACACTTTTCTATTCCAATAATATCACTTAAAGTTGACTCTGGAATATCTAGCAATGATGAAATTTCACTGACTGACCTTAATTGCAAAGGTGGCCTCCTAACACAGACCCACGCTTGGATTCATTCAGGTCTTCAGAACAACCCTTTTTTTCACAAATGTTTGTAAATGCAGATTGATTTGCTAGGTGCTTGATTTTATATACCTATAGCAATTAGTCTGATTGATCAAACACAGTTGATCAATCTGTAACAGAACAAGCATAAATATTGTCTTCTTCATAAGTAGAGCAATGGGAATAAGAGCCACATCACATCTACAAGGTATGCAGTTAGAAGGGATCTTCGTCCCCAAGAGTATTTTAACTTTGTAATTTCCTGAGTATTTGCCTAAATAAAGGATTGATGATATAGGCTGAAGATGTACTTGACAAAGTTATTTTAACATATATAATCATAGGTAAAAAGGCAGGTAAGGACTTAAAGGGACATTATATGCACCATACCACTATCAAATCTATCAAACCCAGGAAAGTAGAAGAACTTTTCAAACTGTGGATAATTCTGCAAGAAATTAGATAATAAAATAATGGTACTCAAAATGTAAGTACCAGCTGCACATTTGATTATAAACATTTTTTCCAAGTAATAATATTTACTCATAGGCAAGAATAAATTTGATGTCTTATAGGCAAACATATTATAAGAAGAATTCTGTATAATGTTGTTTCAAATGACGTTATTTCATTAGCCACTCTCGTTTGCCTTGTATTCAATTTTCCTATCTATGTTGTTTGAAATAGAAAAATGACATATACCTTTGTATTTTTATCCTATTAGATTAACCAGTGTGTTCTCCACATACGTAATTTTTAATTCTGTTGTTACATACGTCAAATCCATTTCTAGTGTATACTTTTAGTGAATGCATGCTTTATTGTATAATTCTATTGCATTGAATTAGTTGCAATTTCTTGTTTTATATACAGATTTGGTTTACAGTAAGGCTTTCACCTCATCTTAAGATATATTTATTCTACAAGCGTCTCCTATTGCACACGTGGTCTCGATGGTTTTTGCATGGTTTTGTTGGATTGTTTTGTACATATTATTTACATTAGCTACATAGATTTATCTTCTATGTCATTGTTTGATGGCATAATGCCGTATGTGCTTACGTAATAATATTTTAAAGTAGCTGCAATGCTGGATTGTATTATAAGTGATGCTCTAACAAAATATATATATATATATATATATATATATATATTTTAGCTATGGCCTGTAAACTTAGCAGCTTTGAAGAAGATAACCTGCCAACTGAATGACAAGGAATTCTACTCACTCAACAGAAGAGTGGGTGCTAAAAATAACAATAAATGTAAAACAGTGAAACTGTGGAAATATGAGACTTTAATTTGTTTGTTGACCACTGTGACCACGAATAATCACTTGATCTATGTTTGAGGCAAAACCGACTTAAAATAAGGAAAGCATATAAAAATGGTTACTATTACTACTAATACTGGTTAGGGATTTGTACAAATGCACAAGAACCTATGAATCATTCATTCGTTCAAATGTTTTGCCAAATATTCTGACATTAGTTTAATTGTTCAGCAGATGCAAATTAACTTTATTTGTAATTGTGCAATAGAATGTAAACCAGTATCGGAGTGTTTGCCGACACTAGTTTGCCCTTCTGAATGAATGCAGAATACACTGTTGTGTTTTTGCACAAATGTCAGAAAACGTTGGACATTCTTGCTATTCAGTGGGTACACGCACGATTATTAACTAAAGTCCGAATGGCCCTTTAACGAACAGAGCTAAACCAGGGCTGGATCTACATGTCAGGTGTCTATAGGCACCAAATTCTAATACGCCCCCTGCTCCCTGAGCCCAAAATAGGGCAAATAAAGTAAATATATTTTATTAAGTGGACATTGCAGGCCTAAAAATATCTGACAAAAAAATAATTAAACTTGTCAACTGCATATGTATTAATGTGTGTATATGTATATTTCTGCTCTGCTTGTAATGTATTGTGTTTGAATCTGTTTGAAGTATAATGGTGTGTCCTACTGTGTAAATGCACACAGTGTTAAAGGCTCCTGGTACTTCTGTTCCCTATTGGTAATGGTAATCCCATCCCTGGGCAAAACCATTTGCTGCTGTACGGGGCCATTCAGACTTCAAAATTCAGATATTAGCCTTGATTTTATATTTAATAAGCATTTTAAATTATTTAATGTTTTTTTTAGAAAAACATTTTAAATATTTATTTCATCAAAATATTATATATATATAAAAAATATCAATATAACAAAATAATTCAAAATATTACAACATTAAAATAGTTGTCATACTATTAAAAAGACACTGTAACGTTAGGAATGCATATCTGTATTCTGAACACTACAGTCTAAATGTTCCTAGTTTTTTTCTAGAGCCCTCTGCCTTGCAATTAACAAACTAAATAAAACAAAATAAAGGAGTTTACTCATTTTGTTTTCAGCGCCAAGTCAACACCTAGGAGCTGCTGCGACTCCTCCTCACCTAATAACATCCTGGAGGTGTGACTGTAGGCACATGCACAACACTTTCCGTAATGCGCCCATGGTTCTTCCATACTGAACAAGTGCATGCAATGATTCTCTATGGCAGTCCATGAGCGCTGAGTATGTGCGTGTGACATCACAGTATGCTAGGGTATGACAGCAAATAAATAACAGTCCCAGCTCTCAAATAAAGAGGGCTTGTGGATGTGGGTGTGCTTCCAAGCCCCCTAATTAGTTAAATAATGGTATTTGGGGCCACTAATAAGGGGGAACAAATGGAGTCACTTTAATAACTTCATTTAGACAAAGCTGTTATAGTGAGAACAATATTTATCTTATATATAACATCATACTAAGTGTATTTTTTTTATTAATATATACACATATTAATATAAAAATAAACTTAGAGTAAAATTACACACGTATATATATAATAACTATATATATTGCCCCTGCAATAGACCTGGCTAAAATACTTTAAAAATACTTTGTTTGTGCATTTGGGATTATATGGTTCAGTTCCTTGTTAAGGAGCTTGTTAAACCCTGTTACGGTTGCCTCCAGGCTGGCTGGAAGTTGGACCGTAGAAAGGATGCTCCTAGCGCTCACCAAAGGACCATCAGCACCGCAGCCACCATAAGCACTGCAGACTCCCCGAACCACCGCTGCTGGGCTGGTATCTCGCCGTCTGCTCTGCGCCCTGGACCTACGACCAGGCTCCAGGTTCCAGTAGGTGAACCTCTCCCTTCTGTAGAGCGAAGCAGGATCAGGAACAAGAGCTCTTACAAGAGCTCAACAGCTAAGGGAGTATGAAGAGCATAGCAATCCCTGTAGTGATTATAGCTGTCCCCTACAAACATGAGTCAAGGCTACAAGTTAGAGGGTCAGAAGAGGTCTCAGGTGCTGGAACACCCAGCCTGGTTTTTATTGAGGTTACATGCAAACAGGACACTCCCAGGGGGAGGCATAAAATCACCAATGACACATCTGGTGCAACCCACATATCCCCTCCCCTCAGATAAACAGTTAAACCAATTATTACATACAATAAAAATACAGTTTTCACACACACACTGTAACTTTAAAACCATACATTCAATTTCCATAAAAGTTACATATTCAGACTCAGCATACATCAAACATAAACACTTCCAAAAATCAGGCAAATCCCTCCAGTAAATAAAAAGTTACACAGAAGTCCTTTTATGACCGACCGCAAGCACCTTTCCTTGCCCAAAACAGTTCCATGGATTTGGGCTGTGCGGTCGGTCACTTTCTAGCATAAAAACGGCTAAGTCCTATTCGAAGTGTGGCCGGTATTCGAAGTGTCGAAGTGGAGTTGATGTTAAGGGTTGGCGGTGTTCGAAGTTAAAATGGCCGCCGCCACGTGGTCCTTTGTCCGATGCCGGCCACTTCGACGACTTCGACAACTTCGGTAACTTCGGCACTTCGACAGCTTCGACAGCTTCGACAGCTTCGACTGTGTCCGAAGTGTCATATACAAAAGTACCAATCCTTCCCCAAAGTATTTAAAGAGCTAGGGACAGTATAATACAATCCACCTGCCCAAAAGTAGTTTTTAAAGGGTCAGTACATTATGGTAGCAGTCCATAAGCCCCAATTCAGTCCCTTAAAGGGCAATATCTCCCAGGGGCCATAGTCATAAGGAAGGAGGCTGGCAAATAGGCTTCTCCACAATCCAGGGAAGCAGGGCAATTTTCCATTTAAAGGGCCAGTTACAAATAGCAGTTTGTAACAAACCCTATTAACACTTAGTAACGATTCTAACCGCAGTGTTCTAATTGTCTGTTTGGGTGGCGGCTGTGCGCATGAAAGACCATGAGGTTGCGGCCATCTTGTTCGCATAAACGAAGGCAGCGGTGTTTGGTCGTCGACTTCCTGGAACTAAAATCGGACACAGAAACTCCAGAACACCGCTGGACTTCCATCATCGCCTGCGTTCAGTTCTATGCAATTTAGAAGGGCACTGTTCAGTGGAATCGTTCGTCTAGATGAAGGGAACAAGCTCCAGGGTAAGAACTTTGACTATGGTCTGTAGTTTGTTCATTTTTAAACTACCGAACTAGACTGACCGCAAGCCCTGATTCTCTCAAACTGTTTTGGGCATGGGACCATGCGTGCTGTCAGTGAAATAAATGACTTCCAGGAAATTCCTGAACCCCTGAACCGATATGGGTGACCAACATATCCAAAATTCACCCAGCTCAGTTCAGTGGTTCAGGAATTTCCTGGAAGGCTGCTAAAAAGTAAAAAAAAAAAGAATGTTATACATATATTATATATTTATAATATATTATAAAATAATTAAAGCATTTTATAATATATTATACCTATATAACGCATATATATGATTTCATTATAAGTGTATACACTTATAATTAAATCTTATATATGCATTATATAGGTATAATATATTATAAAATGCTTTAATTATAATATATTGTACAGATACAGGAAAAAAAGTGTGTGTGTGTGTGTGTGTGTATATATGTATATGTATGTGTGTATATATACACACACACACACGTAATTTATATATATGTCCTGTTCGTCCACCCATTGTAATATATATATATATAATTAAAAAAAATACATTTAGAAAAAACTAATAAAAACGCTAACTGTGACTAAGTGGCTACTACAAAAGACTGGACATACCCCATTTTGAATACCCTGGGTTATCTACATTTTAAAATGGCATGCTATGATAGGGTTATTTCCTATTCCTGAGCTACCATATGGTCTGAAAAGGCAACACAGATCCATCAAACCAATCTGGCAAACTGAATTGGGCAAGCCCTATATTGACCCTGTAACTTTCAAAAACACCATAAAACCTTTACATGGCGGGTATTTTTATACTCAGGAGACTTCGCTGAAATCAAATATGAGTGTTTAAAACAGTAAAACTTATCACGGCGATGAAATCACCAGTAAAAGTGCAGTTTTATTGTAGAAAAAAATACAAAAAAACCTAATAAAAACACTAAAGTGGCTACTAAAAAGGACTGGACAAACCCAATTTCCAATACCGTGGGTTGTCTACTTTTACAAATGGTATGCCATGATGGGGTTATTTTTTATTCCTGGGCTGCTATACTGTCTCAAAGGCAACATAGGCCCAGCAAACCAATCTGGCAAATTTCAATTTGCACACATGGAAAAGCCCTACATTTGACCCCTGTAAGTTTGCAAAAAACCATAAAACCTGTACATTGGGGGCACTCTTGTACTCTGGAGATATTGCTGAACATATATTGGGGTGTTATTTGTCAGTAACACATACCATGGGCGTAGGAACCCAAAAAAATCTGGGGGGGATAGCATTTTTACTCCCTGGGTATATTCTTATTCCGTAAACTAGGAGTTGTTTATCCCATTGTACAGCGCTACGGAATTTGCAGTCGCTATATAAATGATTAAATAATAACATTAAAGGGTCACTACAAGGAAGGGTTTTTACTTACCCGTATACAGCGCCGGGATCCTCCTGATTAGAACCACCCTACCCTTCCCATGAATATTAGAACCACCCCTACCCCTTCCATGCACAAAAGAACCCCACCTACCCCTTCCACGCATTTTAACCCCCTACCCCTTCCATGCATATTAGTACCCCCCTAACCCCTTCCATGCATATTATAACCCACCTTACCTCTTCCATTCATATTAGCACTCCCCTAACCCCTTCCAATAATTTTTCTACCTCCCCCCTCCTCCCATCCATATTAGTAGCCCCCCCTAAACCCTTCCAATTATTTTTCTACCTATCCCTCTCCCCTATCCTTATTAGTAGCCCCCCTAACCCTTTCCAATTATTTTTATGCCATGTTAACTAACGCCAGTGCTGGAGTGCCGCCGTATTTACATTAAAAGGTCTGCAGGGACAGGCTATAGACACCAGAACCACTACATTAAGCTGCAGTGCTTCTGGGGACTATAGTGTTTCTTTAATGTGAGGTAAATTAGAGATTAGTGCCACGAGTAATATGCTAGATTTCCTACTTACAACCAGATGAGGATGATGATGGGCTCTAGCTGCAGTCTGGCTCCACTGGTCTGGTGTAGAACAGGCTCTCTGGAGGCTGTTTGTAACTGTGGTCCCAAAAATCAATGTTCTGTGAGAACGGGAATCAGCTCCAATTTTTGGGGGCCCTTTACACAGCTCAAGGTCTGGGTCCCAGGGTCCACCTTCACGTTCCACCAATGAGTTTGTTCACAGGGGGTGGAGTGTGTAGGGGATGTCCTGATATGTGTGTAAGGAATGCATTGTGTGAATCTGTGTTTGTATGTATAAGGGCTGCAAGGTGTGATTCTGTGTATGTACGGGATGCAGTGTGTGCCTCTGTAAGGGGTGCATTGAGTGTGTGTACGGGGTGCATTGAGTGTGTGTAAGGAATGCATTGTGTGTTTCTGTGTGTGTAAGGATTGCATGATTGTGTGTGTGTGCACGGGGTGCATTGAGTGTGTGTAAGGATGAATTGTGTGTTTCTGTGTGTGTAAGGGTGGCATGATTGTGTGATTGTATGTGTGTGTGTGTGATGGATGTCAATCTCTCTCCCTCGTCACTCTCTTTCTTCCCCCCCCCTCCCTCCCTGTTTCCCCCCCTCCCCCCCTGTCCTCCCTCCCTGTTTCTTTCTCCCCCCTACTCCCTCCCTGTTTCTTTCTCCCCCTACTCCCTCCCTGTTTCTTTCTCCCCCCTACTCCCTCCCTGTTTCTTTCTCCCCCCTACTCCCTCCCTGTTTCTTTCTCCCCCCTACTCCCTCCCTGTTTCTTTCTCCCCCCTACTCCCTCCCTGTTTCTTTCTCCGCCCCTCCCTCCCTGTTTCTTTCTCCGCCCCTCCCTCCCTGTTTCTTTCTCCCTCCCTGTTTCTTTCTCCCTCCCTGCTCCCTGTTTCTTTCTCCCCCCTCTCCCTCCCTGTTTCTTTCTCCCCCTCTCCCTCCCTGTTTCTTTCTCCCCCTCTCCCTCCCTGTTTCTTTCCCCTCCCTCCCTGTTTCTTTATCCCCCCTCCCTGTTTCTTTATCCCCCCCTCCCTCCCTGTTTCTTTATCCCCCCTCCCTGTTTCTTTATCCCCCCTCCCTCCCTGTTTCTTTATCCCTCCCTCCCTGTTTCTTTCTCCCCCCTCTCCCTCCCTGTTTCTTTCTCCCCCTCTCCCTCCCTGTTTCTTTCCCCTCCCTCCCTGTTTCTTTATCCCCCCCCTCCCTGTTTCTTTATCCCCCCCTCCCTCCCTGTTTCTTTATCCCCCCTCCCTCCCTGTTTCTTTATCCCCCCTCCCTGTTTCTTTATCCCCCCTCCCTCCCTGTTTCTTTATCCCCCCCTCCCTCCCTGTTTCTTTATCCCCCCCTCCCTCCCTGTTTCTTTATCCCCCCCTCCCTCCCTGTTTCTTTATCCCCCCCTCCCTCCCTGTTTCTTTATCCCCCCCTCCCTCCCTGTTTCTTTATCCCCCCTCCCTCCCTGTTTCTTTATCCCCCCTCCCTGTTTCTTTATCCCCCCCTGTTTCTTTATCCCCCCCTCCCTCCCTGTTTCTTTATCCTCCCTCCCTTCCTGTTTCTTTATTCCCCCCCTCCCTGTTTCTTTATCCCCCCTCCCTGTCTCTTTATCCCCCCTCCCTGTTTCTTTATCCCCCCTCCCTCCCTTTTTCTTTATCCCCCCCCTCCTTGTTTCTTTCTTCCCCCCTCCCCTACCTGTGTTGTAGCGTGGCCGAGCTGTGTACTGTCCGCGGGTACAGGGAGCTTTTGTTTCCTGTATCCGGCGGACTAACAGGAAGTGTACACTCAGTGTTCACTTCCTGTTAGTCCGGCCGGGTACAGGAGACAGATTCTCCCTGTACCGGCGGACTATACAGGGCTCGGCCATGCTACATTGAGGGAGTGACAGGAGGGAGCGCTGAGCGCTTACCTCCTGTCAGCCCCTCTCCTCTGGCTGCGCCCGGGCGGTGCGCCCTCATGGACGCACCAGCCCGGGCAGAGCTGCAGCCGCCTGAGGCTCTCTGCAGAGCGCTCGGGCGGCTGCAGCAAAAGGGGGGCCGGCGGAGCTGGGGGAGATTTCCCCATTACCTGTCCCCCCCGCATGATTTGCTGGGGGGGGATGCGTCCCCCCATCCCCCCCGGTTCCTACGCCCATGACACATACCAGGAACTGAGAATCCATGCCTAAAGTACAATGAGAGAGAAAAATAACACAAAATAATGACCACCCAAAAGTTTGACAAACACTGGTGGTAGAATTAGTGCATGTAAAGTGTTAAAATACCACCATTTGAAATACCATAGGGTGTCTACGTTTCAAAAATATATGGTTTGATGGCGGTAAATTACATTGGCTGGCTTCAAAAATGTCTCAAATAGGACATGGGTGCATGATGACCCGCTGTGAAAATTCCAAGTTGGAAAACTGGAATGCACACCCTCTAAATAAGGTCTTTTAGCCCCCAGAGAACCCGACATACCTGTACATGGGTCGTATCACTGTACTCAGGAGATGTTGCTGAAAACATATTGGGGTGTTCTTTGGCAGTAACCCTTAAAGTTCTCCGTACATGTATTCATAAATTGCTATGTGTGTCAAACAAATCACTAATTATTATAATTTTTTTTAATTTGGCATAGATTGGTATTACAATGGTTGCATGAGTCAAAATACCCCAAGTTTAATACCTTAGGTTGTCTTCTTTTAAATAATATATACATGTGAAGGGTTATTTAGGGATTCCTGACAGGTATTAGTGTTACAATGTAACTTACGTTAATTTTGAAAAACAATGGTTTGGAAATAGCAAAGTGCTACTTGTACTTATTGCCCTATAACTTTCCAAAAAAAGCTAAGAACATGTTAACAGTGGGTATTTAATGACAAAATTTCAGGACAAAATATGGAAACTATTTAGCATGGATGTTTTTTGGCGGTTGTAGATGTGTAACAGATTTTCGGGGTCAAAGTTCGAAAAAGTGTGTTTTTTTTACATTGTTTCATCATATTTTATATTTTTTTATAGTGAATCATATAATATGATGAAAATAATGATATCTTTAGAAAGACCATTTAATAGCGAGAAAAACAGTATATAATATGTTGGGTACATTAAATGAGTAAGAGGAAAATTACAGCTAAACACAAACACCGCAGAAATGTAAAAACAGCCCTGGTCTCAAACAGTAAGAAAATTGAAAAGTGGTCTGGTCATTAAGGGGTTAAATCTTTTTAAGTTTATTCAGAAATATTAGATAATTCGAAAAGCTTATCCAAAGGCTTCATACCCAGGCCCAGATTATAATAAATATATAAACCTCAGCAGCACTTTGTTTATTTATTTCTCAGTATACGAGGTCTTCCCCAATTTATTATTAATGTTAGGGCCTGTACCCATTGTCCATTCATACACAATCCGGTGTTTAGTGAAAGTGAGAATTAAAAGGAATTTCAAATTGAATTTCAAATTAATGGTCAGCTATGCTTTCAGTTTCTACTCTGACCTTAAATTTGAATTTCAGTTTGAACTTTTGACGAGAGCAATCTCGCCACATTGCATTGGAGAAGCCTGGTTGCCCGCCTGCTGCCTTTGGACTATGGACTGGACTTTAAAAGACTTATTTTCCCTGCAGAAAGGCTTATTCATGCCTTTCTGCCGGGGTGTTCGGTAGATTTTATCTACCGAACAAACTGCCGAAGGAGCGACCACCTGGGAGCTGGAGTGTGCCGCCAATTTACCTCCCTAAAGCTGCGGTTAACCGCAGCTTAATTGACAAATGCAGGGTGGTCTTTGCTTGTTTACCGAACACGTGACGGCGGCCATTTTAGAAGTCCCGAACGGCCAGCGGTGTTCAGCCTTTAAACTATGGAACTAAAGACGGAGACTTATTTGCACAAACACCGCTGAGCCGTCCGCTTCCTGGTTCTTATTCGTGCCGATTGAACCGAACACATGTTCATCCGGTACTTTTGTTATGCGACTGTTTTAACCCAGATAGCTATGCCATGGAACCTATTCGTGTAATTAAAGACTTTGGCTCCATGGCAATTGAACTGTGTGAATAGGATCTGAGCGCTATTCGGTAGTTTTGTGCGCTCAGATCCCAGCTATCTGGGGATGTGTGACAAGTCTGTGTTTTATGTATAAAATGTGACTTTGTGTATTTTAAAGTGTTTTAATGTTTTTGTGCCCACCACGTGCATAATGGCGATTTGCCTTTGTCCTGGGAGATAATTGAATTACTTCTCAATTATCTCCAGGGCAGAAGGGAGGAGGCCAGGATGCATTGTGGGAAAGTATTGTGACTGTATGTCCTAAATTGATACCTGTCTGTCTTTTGTTACAGTCTCCCATTTGGTCCCCTAGGGGAGTGTCCACCAAGTGGGAGACCTGCATAAATACTGGGCGGGTAGCCCATACTAAACCAGACCACTGCTTGACCCTCAACACGGAGCCTTGTCTCGTTCTTGGGGGGGGATTCACTGTATACTGATAGAGACTGATTGCCAGGAGTGTAAGCCGCTTGGGAGCTTTTCCTGTTCGTCTGCTAGCAGCTATTCGTGAGGTTCCGGGAGTTTGGAGTGCTACCTTATTCCCTTGTATGCAGTTCGGGAGTTTGGTGCATTCACTTGTATTCAATTCGGGAATTTTGTGTTCTACAGTAGCTGCCTTTATGTCTGAAAGGGGAATATCCCCTAAACGGATTTTAACCCCTTGTCTGCTGAAACGGTCCGTTACAGAACTCATTTTGAATTTTCACATTGGTAAAAATCCCTGATAGTCTAGACTAGACTTTCTAGACTAATGAATCAAGCTACCTCGTTTTGCTTAACTGCTGGAGCTCAACTGATGCATCAAACAGTATTTTATTTTTAATTAGGTGTTATTATTTGAAAAATGCTGTCACATATTTTAACATTCTATTATCTACCAGAATAATTCAATGTAGATTTAAAACAAGCATAGTATTCAGAAAAGCCCTCATCATCTATAACTCAATATGTGAAAAATAGCTTTGCCGACATATATATATCACGAAAATGTTAGTTCATTAATATATCATAACTGTCTCAATAGGAATGATGGATGGGGGAACCTTGTCCAACAAACAATCAATAATATCACAAACATAGAATTGTGTGATTGAGATGGATATGTTTAATGCTATAGAGAATGTTAACCAGTTCAGGGTGACTTTAACTGACAGCTCTGACCAATAAAAGTCAGAGAAAAGCTATTCTGAAGAAGGAAGTGCAAGATACTGAAAAATAAAAAAAAGTCAAAGTGGGCCGGAAAGAACGAGAGGTGATCCATGTTGATAGCTCAGCTCTGGACCTTGCCGTCTAATGACATCAGAAAACAAATGATGATCACCCTCTGTTTTTGAGTAATATGACGACATAACTTTTAAATAAAGAAGGATTACTATAGTAAAATGATTTAAATCTTTTCATGCAGGGCATAAAAATATATTTTTTAATGTGGCATTTAAAATTAAAAAGATATGCCATGTGATATATGAGATATAGAAGGGTACTAAGGGTAAATGAGAATAGACGGTAAGATGGACAGATAGAGAAGGGTGGTTTATAAAGTAATATAATCTGATTATACTTTTAATGGTGAGCTGATTTTTTTTTTAACTATTTCATATATTTATGCAAATCATATATATAAAACTTTCAATATACAAAATATACAAAAATCACTTTAAGTTCCTCAACAAGATATAAATTCATATATAATATAATAAAACCCAAATAGTAATGGTGCAATAGTGAAATCTGTGCTTGTTACTTGAGAAGGACATCTGTGGATGCTTACAGGTTGGGGTAGAATTTAAGGCACGCATTTCACTCATTGGTAGGCTTATGGTTTAATTGGTTGATACTTTTGACAATTAGGTCATCATAGGGGTCTTACCATTACAGACTGGGTTGATGACAATGTAAAATTAAGTAAAGGAACACTGCAAACACAATAACCACTGCAGCTTTCATTGAATCTCATTAGAGCCGGAGGATCCATAGCAGGAACTTCCACTAGTTCTCCTAAGAGCTTAGCTCATTGACTTAAAGCATCAGCTGATCGCTTTCAGACATATTTGCTTAGCTCAGGAGAGCTAATGAAAATTCCTGCTGAGGAACTTTTGGCTCTTTGACAAAGGTTATGAAGAAGGGCCAGTTAAGTCAAAAAGTAAAAAAACAAAAATGGTCTGACTCTTTACAGGGGCACCAGCAAAGCTCGCTACTGTGGTTATGGGGCCAGGAGGGCACTCCTTTTACCATAACTGCTACCCTCATGTTTTATTGGTTATAATGCTTAGAGTGTTCCTTCAAGTTGAGGATGTTTTTTTAAGCCATTAAAATGTAAGAATATTTTTCTTCCATGCAGAGAGAAAAAGAGGAACATTTTAGTTTCAAAAGTAGAAAGAAGTTATAGTTGAGCAGTAGATGCATGATTCTGGCTACAAGACTATGATACAATGTTTTCACAGTATTCTAACTGGTGAAGTTAAGTACTAATTTGTAGACATTTTATAATTGCTTTTCACTGATTCAAATATCCTGGAAATTGCACATTATGTTTTCATATCTTGTAAATTGAAATAACTAACAGAAATAGAGTAAAGGGAAAAAATTATCTAATGATTGAGCTCAGTGACTGAATTTTATTTTAAAGAATTATACAGCATGTATTATCTTAATATGATTCTGAGTGGTTTAAAAAATGTTTTTGGATAAATGTATTAGTTTTAATTTTGACCAAAAACATCAAATGTTCCTAAAGGAACTCCTAGAAATATGAGATTCTCTACATGCCATTCACAATCATTTGAATTGTATTCTTGGAGTGAGGTAGAGGTATCAAGTTATTTAAAGGGACACTCTAGGCACCCAGACCACTTCTGCTCATTGGAGTGGTCTGGGTGCCAACTCCTACTACTCTTAAAACTCTGCAAGTGTAATAATTGCAGTTTTTTATAAACTGCAATAATTACCTTGCAGGGTTAACTCCACCTCTAGTGGCTGTCTATTAGAGAGCCACTAGAGGGAACTTCCTGGTTTCTAGCACAGGAAACCTGTGCTAGAGCATCGCTGGACGTCCTCATGCTATGTGAGGACCTCCAGCGTCGCTCAAAACCCCATAGGAAAGCATTGAAAGGATTTTTCAATGCTTTCCTATGGGGAGACGTAATGCGCATGCGCGGTATTGCCGCTCATGCGCATTAGGTCCCCTCGGCCGGTGGGCGAGATCAGTATAATCCAAATAACTCATTAGTAAACATATCCCTCCTATTGGCATTGGGTGGAGACTATCATTTAAATAATGAATATACAGATCACTGTCCTCCCCTGCTCCAAGAGTCCATCCCTGCACCGACTCATTTACAGTGGGTAAACTGGGAGGACCCCCATCAATAGGTGGCGGGTGAAGGCTAATAATATATTATATACAAGGGAGTGGACATTACATTGTTTTTATCTCATATTTTGTCCATTGTTGAGCCCCGCACCTAACCCTTTGGGTGACTATAGGTTTCCAAGCCTCTAGCCACCATTCCTAGTAAAAAACAATCTACCTTCTCCACTTTACCCTAATAACATTGAGGGGCCTAATAGAATCATATAACCTGTAAAAATAATAAGGGATCTTCAGTGACCCAGTAATCTAAATTTTATTAAAGACAGGAGGTGAATATTTGCTTTACTTCCTTTACTGAATCCTCCCAGCAACAAAGAAACAGTTAAACAATTTGACCAAAAAACAACCAATCAGAACACATCTCGTCAGTAATATATGGCTATGAGACTCCTTCCAACTCCTCTTTCTTGATGCAGCCGGAATGTGATGTCAACCGTGTAAACCAGAAACAAATAATCTTCAAAGAAAAGTAGTCAATCATGTAAACGAAATGTAACTGATCCAGTAGATCAACAAATCGAGGATGTCATGAAGAGTACGAAGATAGCTTTACTCTAGAAAGAGAAGAACATTTGTGAAAGTATAGTGTGACTGGCAGATTGTCAATCATATAAACGCTAGCACTATAACTAAAGACTATACTATAACTAAACAACACTATACATATCTATATATACATAGATGTATAAATACAATATAATGAACAAATGAGTTAGTGCAAATGTAATACAAAAATATCCTGAAATACGAAAATATTGAGGTATGCAAAACTCTTGAATACCTTACCTGAGTATACCTGCGTGGATGAAACCAAGGGGGGGCAATACAAAAAAGTCAGAGAAGACATAGGGTGGGAAAATATTTGCCTCCTGTCTTTGATACAATTTAGATCATTCGGTCACTGAAGCTAGAATAATCCCTAATTTTATGGCAAGACAGGAGGCTTAATATTTGATGTTTTAACGCCTGGAGAGTAAATGAACAGACGGATGAGATAGAGGACAACAGTAGAAAGTACAGAAGGTAGATTCCTGTGAGCAATCAGCAGAGGCCCCTGCGATTATGGCAGAGGACGCAGCCACGCCCTGTACCAAATAGGTGCCGAAAAAAGCCTCAATGCCCGCAAGGCGAAGAAGCTATCTGATCCAATGAGCAATTGTGGGACAGGACACCGGATTATGAGGTTGAATAAAGGACACAAAAAGGTCCCGATGGAGCAGAAAGGGGAGAGGTAACGGTGACATATTGTTGTAAACCACGAGCAACACAAAGAGATGGTCTATCGGGGAAGTATGAACAGAAGTAGAAAAAACAGAAGTAGGGGACCTTAGTGCGTCGAACAATCGAGAAACATACACTATAAGGAGTGAATGCAATAGCATGGAAATCCAAAGCCATGATGTAGGAAACCTGAAGGAAGGTGACCAAACAAAGCAATAGGGCTAATTTATCATCAATATCTGCACTCGCATTTGGAGGATCAGTACCATCTCTATCATCCTATATCCTTAGACGGGGATCATACCGTCCACGCGCAATACAGCAGAGCTCTTATATAGCTCTATCCAATGTGAGTGGTTTTCCTACAGTTATCTAGCTAATATCTCGCACTTTATCAAATTGTATTGCACTATTATTGTTTTTCTGTTTTATTGCTTAGAGGTATTTAACAGCCCATCCTTCTGCAGTTGTATGTACTTATGATTTTGGGCGCAGTATACGCCATATTCTATCTCTGTTTCACTATTACACAAGGTTTTGGGAATCATTGTACTGTATACAGCAGCAGTGGCGTCGCTAGGGGGGGCATCATGCTGGGCATCATGCACATCATGCTGTGCCCCCCCTCAGACCCCCCCAAATGCCAGCAGCTTGCTGGCCATGTGGTTTGTTTATAATCCCTCGGGCTGTAACAGTGTGTTACAGCCCAAGGGAATGCAGGGCAGAGCAGCTGGAGCGGTGCTGGGGGCCGTCTGTGGCTGAAGGGAGCACTGACAGGCTCCCCGGCACAGGCCCCACCCCCAAACGAAGCCCCGCCTCCCGCAAATAAGCCCCACCCCTGCCGTTAAGCAGCAGCCCATGCTGCTGCTGGAAAGGATGAAAGATGGCTGTCTGACCCCCAGCAACAGCCTCCAGTGACAGGTAGGCTTAATGTGCTTGTGTGTGTGTGTGTGTGTGTGTCTGTCTGTCTGCTAATGAGGAAGCTTGTGTGTGTGTGTGTGTGTATGGACTCAGCAGTCTATGTGTGTGTGTGTTTGTACGGACTCAACAGTCTGTGTGTGTGTGTATGGACTCGGCAGTCTGTGTGTGTGTGTATGGACTCAGCAGTCTGTGTGTGTGAGTGTATGGACTCAGCAGTCTGTGTGTGTGTGTGTTTGTATGGACTCAGCACTCTGTGTGTGTGTATGGACTCAGCAGTCTGTGCGCGTGTGTGTGTGAACTCAGCAGTATGTGTGTGTGTATGGACTCAGCAGAATGTGTGTGTGTATGGACTCAAGAGTCTGTGTGTGTGTGTGTGTGTGTATGGACTCGGCAGTCTGTATTTGTGTATGGACTCAGCAGTCTGTATTTGTGTGTCTGTGTGTGTATATGGACTAAGCAGTATGTGTGTGTGTCTGTGTGTGGGTGTGTGTGTATGGACTCAGCAGTCTGTGTGTAAGTGTATAAATCAGCCTGTGTGCATTCAGCAACGCCTGTGTGCATTCAGGAGTAGTGATGTCCCGAACGGTTTGCAGGCGAATAGTTCCTGGCGAACATAGCATGTTCGCGTTCGCCACCGCGGGCGAACACATGCAATGTTCGGTCCGCCCCCTATTCTTTATCATTGAGTAAACTTTGACCATGTACCTCACAGTCAGCAGACACATTCCAGCCAATCAGCAGCACACCCTCCCTAGCAGACCCTCCCACCTACTGGACAGCATCAATTTTAGATTCATTCGGAAGCTGCAACCATTTTTATTATTTTTTTTTCAGTGCATATAAATGTTACAAGCAGATACTCCCCCCAGACACTCTGTATTACTGCAGAAACTCCCTCCAGACACTCTGTGTTACTGCATATACTCCCTCCAGACACCCTGTGTTACTGCAGATACTCCCTCCAGACACTCTGTGTTACTGCAGATACTCCCTCCAGACACCCTGTGTTACTGCAGATACTCCCTCCAGACAATCTGTGTTACTGCAGATACTCCCTCCAGACACTCTGTGTTACTGCAGATACTCCCTCCAGACACTCTGTGTTACTGCAGATACTCCCCCCAGACACTCTGTGTTACTGCAGATACTCCCTCCAGACACCCTGTGTTACTGCAGATACTCCCTCCAGACACTCTGTGTTACTGCAGATACTCCCTCCAGACACTCGGTGTTACTGCAGATACTCCCTCCAGACACTCTGTGTTACTGCAGATACTCCCTCCAGACACTCTGTGTTACTGCAGATAATCCCTCCAGACACTCTGTGTTACTGCAGATACTCCCTCCAGACACCCTGTGTTACTGAAGATACTCCCTCCAGACACTCTGTGTTACTGCAGATACTCCCTCCAGACACTCTGTATTACTGCAGATACTCCCCCCAGACACTGACACAGAGCAGAATAGGGACTGTTCCCCCTACATAGGGTCACTTGCCAGATATGGATTGACACCTATCCTAAGAATCCCTGATACACACTGACACAGAGCAGAATAGGGACTGTTCCCCCTACATAGGGTCACTTGGCAGATATGGATTGACACCTATCCTAAGGATCCCTGATACACACTGACACAGAGCAGAATAGGGACTGTTCCCCCTACATAGGGTCACTTGGCAGATATGGATTGACACCTATCCTCAGAGACCCTGATACACACTGACACAGAGCAGAATAGGGACTGTTCCCCCTACATAGGGTCACTTGGCAGATATGGATTGACACCTATCCTAAGGATCCCTGATACACACTGACACAGAGCAGAATAGGGACTGTTCACCCTACATAGGGTCACTTGGCAGATATGGATTGACACCTATCCTAAGGATCCCTGATACACACTGACACAGAGCAGAATAGGGACTGTTCCCCCTACATAGGGTCACTTGGCAGATATGGATTGACACCTATCCTAAGGATCCCTGATACACACTGACACAGAGCCGAATAGAGACTGTTCCTCCTACATAGGGTCACTTGGTAGATATGGATTGACACCTATCCTAAGGATCCCTGATACACACTGACACAGAGCAGAATAGGGACTGTTCCCCTTACATAGGGTCACTTGGCAGATATGGATTGACACCTATCCTAAGGATCCCTGATACACACTGACACAGAGCAGAATAGGGACTGTTCCTCCTACATAGGGTCACTTGGCAGATATGGATTGACACCTGTCCTTAGAGACCCTGATACACACTGACACAGAGCAGAATAGGGACTGTTCCCCCTACATAGGGTCACTTGGCAGATATGGATTGACACCTATCCTAAGGATCGCTGATACACACTGACACAGAGAAGAATAGGGACTGTTCCCCTTACATAGGGTCACTTGGCAGATATGGATTGACACCTATCCTAAGGATCGCTGATACACACTGACACAGAGCAGAATAGGGACTGTTCCTCCTACATAGGGTCACTTGGCAGATATGGATTGACACCTATCCTTAGAGACCCTGATACACACTGACACAGAGCAGAATAGGGACTGTTCCCCCTACATAGGGTCACTTGGCAGATATGGATTGACACCTATCCTAAGGATCCCTGATACACACTGACACAGAGCAGAATAGGGACTGTTCCTCCTACATAGGGTCACTTGGCAAATATGGATTGACACCTATCCTAAGGATCGCTGATACACACTGACACAGAGCAGAATAGGGACTGTTCCTCCTACATAGGGTCACTTGGCAGATATGGATTGACACCTGTCCTTAGAGACCCTGATACACACTGACACAGAGCAGAATAGGGACTGTTCCCCCTACATAGGGTCACTTGGCAGATATGGATTGACACCTATCCTAAGGATCCCTGATACACACTGACACAGAGCAGAATAAGGACTGTTCCCCTTACATAGGGTCACTTGGCAGATATGGATTGACACCTATACTAAGGATCGCTGATACACACTGACACAGAGCAGAATAGGGACTGTTCCTCCTACATAGGGTCACTTGGCAGATATGGATTGACACCTATCCTAAGGATCGCTGATACACACTGACACAGAGCAGAATAGGGACTGTTCCTCCTACATAGGGTCACTTGGCAGATATGGATTGACACCTGTCCTCAGGGACCCTGATACACACTGGGAGGGACCCTACTTTTTTGTGGTGGGTGGGTGGGTGACTAGGGGCTTGGGAACCCCTAGTCACCTTTGATTGGGGGGGGAGAATTTTTATTTAGGGCCCCCACCCACCACTCAGAGGTGGGGGCTGGGGGGAGACAGTAGGTCCCCCCTTATTGTTTTTATTAGAGCCCCCACCCACCGCTCAGGGGTGGGGGCCAGGGGAGGAGGACAGTAGGTCCCCCCTTCATTATTTTTATGGCCCCCACCCACCGTGCAGGGGTGGGGGCTGGGGGGGAGGACAGTAGGTCCCCCTCCCTCATTATTTTTATAATCTGAAAACCCAGGAAAAGGACAGTTTGAGATGGGACAAGTGCAGATTTGTCGAAATTGATTACAAAACTGAGGTTCTGTCGGAGGAGTGTGGTCATATCTGTATGTTTCCGAAGAGTGTGTGGATCTTGCACCATGATTAAAATGTCATCTAGGAAGATGATGGACCTGATACCTTGGGACCGGAAAAGGGTCATAACTGGTTTCATCACTTTGATGAAAGACCTAGAGGCGGAAGAGAGACCAAAAGGGAGGAAAGTGAATTGCCAGAGATCTTGTTGCCATAGGACTTGTAGGAAGGGACAGTGAGAGGGTGCTACCCGCACTGTAAGGTAAGTGTCTTTTAAATCGAAACGGGAGAACCAATCTCCCTCACAAAGAAGGTTCCGAAGCATGTGTATGCCTTTCATTTTGAAGTGTCGATATACTATGAACTGATTCAAACTTCTCAAGTTGATAATCAGACGAAAGTCTTCCGGACCAGGAAGATGTTGCTGGCAAACATGGATGGGAGTGGGGAGGGTTCAATTGCACCCTGTCTCTCTGCTTGCAGAGTTCCGTATGTAATATGGCAGTGTCTGATTGGGACATCCCCTGGGGGGAGGGGGGGAAAAGAAACTCCTTTATTGGGTCGGGGGTAAGATCTATGAGGAAACCGGAAACTGTCTAAAGGATCCAAGGATCCTGGGTGAGGAGAGACCACTGTGGGAAAAAACTGGTTAAGCGGCCTGCAAAATGTACTAGGAAATAAGGTTGGTGTCTTACTGTCACGTATTCAACCGCTTATAAAAATGTGGTTAATGACATTTACTGTCCACACAGGAAAAGTTGTGCCGAGCAGCAACCTAATCCACAGAAGGGTTAATGCTGAGCAGCAATTATGCAAATGGTAACCTGGTAACTGACTTTGGGGTCAAAGGCCGGTTACAGCCTAGATCTAGAGGAGGGGTATTTAGGCCCAGTTCTCATCCTGCTCAGTGCGCTGTCGTGGTTTCCCTTGTGGTTGTCCGAGAGCGCGTTCCTGATTATAGTTTTCTACCTGGTTTTTGACTTTGGCTTTGTTTATTGACTTCTCAACAGTGGCGTACATACCGGGGTCGCAGGGGTCGCGGCTGCGACCGGGCCCGGCCCACCAGGGGGCCCGGCCGCCCTGCGACCCAGGTATGTACCCACAGGGCCAGCCTCTTCTACTGGGGGGCCCAGGAGCCGGCTACCTCAGGGCCCCCCGAGGCTGGCCCTGCTGTCACCCGGCTGGCGTGCGCGCGAGGGAGCACTGTCCCCTGGGTGCTCCCTCTTCAGCTCCCTCGCGCACTGCACTGTTACCGGAGCCGGAAGATGACGTCATCTTCCGGCTCCGGCATCATTACGCGGTGCGCGAGGGAGCTGAAGAGGGAGCACTCAGGGGACAGTGCTCCCTCGCGCGCACGCCAGCCGGGTGACAGCAGGGCCAGCAACACCACTGGACCCCAGGGAATCCTCTCAGCTCTACCACAGGTAAGGAGACTGGGGGGTTAAATTTAAAAAATAAAAAATTTGCTGTGTGTTAGTGTGTGTGTGTGTTAGAGTGTGTGTGCTAGTTAGTGTGTTAGTGAGTGTGTTAGTGTTAGAGTGTGTGTGTGTTAGTGTTAGAGTGTGTGTTAGTGAGTGTGTTAGTGTTAGAGTGTGTGTGTGTTAGTGTTAGAGTGTGTGTGTTAGTGTGTGTTAGTGTTAGAGTGTGTGTGTTACTGTGTGTGTGTGTTACTGTGTGTGTGTTACAGTGAGTGTGTTAGTGTGTGTGTTAGTGTGTGTGTTAGTGTGTGTGTTAGTGAGTGTGTGTGTGTTAGTGAGTGTGTGTTAGTGAGTGTGTGTGTGTTAGTGAGTGTCTTAGTGTTAGAGTGTGTGTGTTAGTGTTAGAGTGTGTGTTAGTGAGTGTGTTAGTGTTAGAGTGTGTGTGTGTGTGTTAGTGTTAGAGTGTGTGTTAGTGTTGTTAGTGTTAGTGTGTGTGTTAGTGAGTGTGTTAGTGTGTGTGTTAGTGTGTGTTAGTGTTAGTGTGTGTGTTAGTGAGTGTGTTAGTGTTAGTGTGTGTGTTAGTGTTAGTGAGTGTGTGTGTTAGTGAGTGAGTGTGTTAGTGTTAGTGTTAGTGTTAGAGTGTGTGTGTTAGAGTGTGCGTCTGTCACTGAGTGTGTGTCTGTCCATGAGAGTGTGTGTGTGTGTGTCTTAAGCACTTACCTTTCTCCAGCGCCAGACTCCCTTGGCGCTGGGGATCTCTCCACCCCGATCCGCCTCTCAGCTCCGAATGCACATGCGTGGCAAGAGCCATGCGCGCATTCAAACCGCCCATAGGAAAGCATTACTCAATGCTTTCCTATGGACGTTCAGCGTCTTTTCACTGTGATTTTCACAGTGAGAATCGCAGAAAATCCTCTAGCGGCTGTCAATGAGACAGCCACTAGAGGCTGGATTAACCCTCAGTGAAACATAGCAGTTTCTCTGAAACTGCTATGTTTTCAGCTGCAGGGTTAAAACTAGAGATACCTGGCACCCAGACCACTTCATTGAGCTGATGTGATCTGGGTGTCTGTAGTGGTCCTTTAAGTGTATGTGTTTATGCATGCACTGGCGTACATACCGCGGTCGCACGGGTCGCAGCCCTGCAACCAGGTGCCCGCCGCCATGTGTTGCGGCCCCAGCCCGCGCAGAGTAAGCGCGCGCGGGGGGGGCCCACGGATCAGTTTTCGCACCGGGGCCCCATGGGTTGTGTGTACGCCACTGCTTCTCAATATTCTGGTATCCTGACTCCTGGCTTTCCTCATCGCTGCGTACCTTTCTGTGTTCCCTGACCTCGGCTAGTATTTTGACTATTCTATGTACGTTAAATCCGGCCATTCTAAGGACCGGTAATACGTTACTTATTTGTCATCTGTTCTATACATTTCTACATGCTGGATCAAACAGTCATCCTGACATTACGACAGGGCCATAGATCCTGTAGAACTGTGTCAGCACATAGCTGCTTGCGAGAGGAAATTAGAGAAGAATGATCACCACATGGATCAATTCGCTCAGGCTTTCAGTACGCTTCTCGCTAGAATGGTGCATCTGCAGCCTGCAGCGTCTCCTCCTATAGCACCTCTATCCTGTGTACCGCCACCCACTGTTAATAGGACTCCTAGCATCTCCTTATCGCTATCCCTACAGTTTGATGGCAATATCCAGGAATGCAGGGTTTATCTTAATCAGGTGGAGTACCATTTTGAGGCCTCACCAGGGTCGTTCCCCACGGACAGAGCAAAAATTGGTTATCTAATGATCAATTAAAGGGCAAGGCCCTTGCCTGGGCTAATCCGTTGTGGGAGAGTAATCGGAGCATTGCTCATAATAGTTTGGTAGGGATTAACAGTGGGAGAGGCTAGATAAACCAGAGGATGGTTAACAAAGGACTCCTTGACATAGGTAGTATTGTTTTGAGCATCGGAGGAAGGTTCATCCTAAGAGTACCCAGCACAGTACTCATCCACGATTTGCAGATCATAATGTGATGTTGAACCCTCCAAGGGATCGATTATTTGATGGCTCATGGAGGAATGAGATAATCTGGGAGTTTTGGCATTACACACAATACACAAAATGAACACCAAAAAATAGATAGACAAAAAATATACAAATAATAAATAACATTAAGGGAAAACATTCAAGGTGAAATGCATCCGAAAATGAACATAAATATACATAAACCCATAATCAAAAGCCTGTGTAATCAGAATTGACTCACCTGGGAGGCAAGCAGCAAAGAAAGAGGAGTTGGGAGGAATCTCATATATTACTGACTAGGTGTGTCCTGATTGGTGGTTTTTTGTTCAAATTGTTTAACTATTTCTTTGCTGCTGGGAGGATTCAGTAAAGGAAGTAAGGCAAATATGAAGCCTCCTGTCTTGCCATAAAATTATGCTCAAAAATACTGACAAAAAACACAAATACAAAAACTAAAAAAAATACAATGCAACAAAAATACATCCATGTAAACCCTACAAATGCTTCCCACCTTCTAATCTTATTTATAAAGGCTTTCCCACACTTCTCAGGAAAGTGCCTTGATTGGCTTGTAAGCTAACCAATCAAAGCAATCCAACCTATGACAGGCAAGACTCAACTCCCACTAGATTTACTATGGAATTCCCTGATAGTTCGGATTTTAAGTATTCGTGCCTGGATTTTAGTAAACTGGGTCTGGATTTCAGATGTCCAGTGTCTTTCAAAATGGCTGAAATTCAGACCATATGTCTCGTTTTGAGCTTGCTCTGCAAAATCTAAACATTGTTAAATAGTGTGAACAGTTTCCGGATTTTGCATTCCGAATGGCCCCAGCGATCAGACTTTAGTGAATAACCGTTAATATATATATAATACTGCCTTTAAACAGCAGCTTGAAGATAATGTCTGGTCATGAATCCTTGTTCTAAATATGTGCAGTTAGATCTTATTACCTCCATTGAAAAAAATGACAATGTAAACCATCCGTACTAATCATATTATCAGGGTCGCCCCATATATTACTCATTCTTTGGTGTTTCAGAACTTTGTTTTATACTAAGTAATTGCATCTCTGGATTCCTGCCATTTATTACGTTTTTGGAACCAGATCCCTCATTTCCAGTCGTAGCGTACTTTAATTTTGTGTTATATTATTTTTTTGGCAGTTTATCAATAAAATGTAATAAGAATGCATTTTATTTCAATCTTATTGATTTTTCCTGTAATGGAAGTTATACTTGGCCAAAACATTAACACAAAGAGGGTTTTCACTAAATGACTGCAACATTTGGGAACAACATCTAAATATATAACCTGAAATTACATTTGCTAAAGTGAATTTAGATTAACATTCTGGAATATGCCTCAAAATATGGAAATTTGATTTAGAGCAATTAATTGTCTATTACAGAAATATGGCCAAAAAGGTCCAGGTAGAGTGATAATTGAACAGGACATTTATCAGTCATTAAAGCAGAATTGAATAGCTCTAAAAATAGACAAATTTAGGTAACCCTTCAGATAAGATTACAAAGAGGAGTTGAGAGCTTGTGCTAAGGAGATGCTTAGTCCCCATCTGATGTCCAAGTATCCCCATCTCTTGCTCACGGGAAAAAATAAAAAAAGATGTTATTTTCAAATAAAAAAGTTGCACTGTCTGGGGAAATAGCTGAAATACAAGTGTGATGTCAGTTGCACTGTTCCTATATTCCTTTGGTCCGACATATGTGTCTAAAATAGAGCCTGACTTTTAGAGTTGAGCGGACACCTGGATGTTCGGGTTCGCCGGGTTCAGCTGAACTTCTGCAAAAAGTTCGAGTTCGGACTCAAACTTGACCCGAACTTGACCCTGAACCCGAACCCCATTGAAGTCAATGGGGACCCGAACCCGAATACCAAAGATAATGAGGGGGGGGACCTACTGTCCTCCCCTCCCGGCCCCCACTATAATCATTAAAAGCAGAACTGCAGCACAATAGGCAGAGGGGATGATACCTGCCTGAAAGAAGTACTGCAGCGGAATAGGCAGCGTGGACGATACCTGCCTGGAAGCAAAGCTGCAGAGGAATAGGCAAAGGAGACGATACCTGCCTGGAAGGAGAGCTGCAGCCTGGTCGGGTGGAAGAACTCCAGAAGGACCCCAGTCAAGCTGCGGCGACTGGGGCAGAAGTGTTCCAGGGTCCCTGCAAGCGGCTAGGAAGCAGATTGGGCAGAGGTACTCTGTCAGAGTACGTGAGCTCCGTCACAAATAGTTTAGTCATCCCATTTCTGGGTATATTTTTATTGGATGTTTAACCCTGTTCTTATATTAGGGCGTCATACAAAAGGAGGGCTTTAATTCCCTTAGGGAGGCAACAGAGGCTGTCCCCCTGCAGTCAGTCCTGCCAATCTCAGTCATGTGATCGCGATGATACCACAATCACATAACTCAGATTAGCGTGATTTACAGCACTGCCGGGTTGTCAATCAGATCCCCCAATATCAAAATTATAAAATAAAATAAAAATAATGCATAAATATACATGTAGAATTAAGTGTGGGCACTTCCTGTTAGTCCGGGTAGAGGAAACTGTAGCGGAGCTGCAATGTTAAATCCCAATATCTCCGCTGGTAACGACGATTTTATTAACAGCTCCAGTATTTATGTGGTTCCCCATGCAAGGGGTTTCCTTAGTCACATTACAGGGGTATTACAGTAGAGGACTACATGGGAAACTGAATATACAGAGCATTTATCCTACCATGCACTGCTGTACGAGAGGGATGTCCCAGGGGCTCTTCTGAGTAATTAAATACTATCTCCTGGGTTGCTGGCTCCGCTTGGTAGTGGTGTGCGGCTGCTCTTGGTGCTGGGTTCGGTCGTACTTGGCTCCATGCTTGACGGCTCCGGTTCTGGGTACACTCTCTCGCCATGTGGTCCCACTGCTTGCAGGTATGGCATTGGATATTAGCTCTGCCGTTGTATCGAGAGGGTGGAGTGTGTCCCCCCGTGGTTGGCCAGAATGGGGTTGCTGTGGGTGCAGTAGTGGTAGCTGTAAGAGGTTGAGTGGCAGGTCGAGGATACCCTCGGTTGAGGTTACCGTGATGCCTCCTAGCATCATAGTGCTGGTCCGCTAGTCGTGCAGCTTCTGTTAGGGTGAGGGGTTTTCTGTCTCTTACCCATTTCTGTGCCTCTGGGGACAGGCCATTGAAAAATAGCTCCAACAACAGCAATTGTCGTAACTCCTCCATGTTGGTAGGTTGGCTAGCTTGTATCCACCCCTGGGAGGCTTGGTTCAGTTTGTGTGCCCACTCTGCGTGGGAGTCTTTCTCTGGTTTGCGCAACCCTCGAACCTTCGCCTCCAGGGTAATAGTGTATCTCTCTAGTATAGCCTGTTTTACCCTGGCATAATCTTTTCTGTCCTCTCTGGGTACGGCCCGATAGGCTTCTGCTGCCTGACCTGACAGTTTGCCTGCCAGTAAAGGTACCCACACTGCCTGCTCCAAATCATGCAGGTCACATAGCCTCTCAAAGTCTTGTAGATACCCATCAATCTTGTCTTTATCTTCGCAAAACATTTTAAAAGCATGGTATGGGATCTTGGGCTTTACCTGGCTGATGACTGAAGCAGCAGTAGATTCTGCTCTGGAGGGTGAATCTTGCTGTCTGTGTGCCATCACATACTCCTGCACATCCGCCATCAGTACTGTCAATATTTCCAGTGGTACTGGCTGGGGTAGAAATTCCATCCTGGTCCTCATTTCTTTTTGGAAGGGAGTTTCTTCCATGGCTGGTGGGGGTGTAACGCTGCGAGCTCTGTCTCCCGCCATCAGTTCGGCAATAAGCACAGCTTTTGACTTATTGCTGGCTATCTTACCCCTGTCTTCCAGTAGTTCCTTTAACGTCTGCCGTTTCAATGCAGTGTAATCTGTCTCCATTCACCTCTTTGTTTGGTTCTTTGTTGCATACGAATTGCCATTCACTTTCTTGTTCGTTAGTTTCAATTACCCGAACACCGCTTTTCGGCTGTAAGGTTGGATCCCACCGCTGCCACCAATTATAGCGGAGCTGCAATGTTAAATCCCAATATCTCCGCTGGTACAGAAAGTAATCCAAGTAAAGCGCTGGAAATGAAGGCAATATCCCAAATCCCCCCAGTAACGAGACGAAAAACAGTTCTGGGAGTCAACCGACTATTTTATTCACAGCTCCAGTATTTATGTGGTTCCCCAAGCAAGGGGTTTCCTTAGTCACATTACAGGGGTATTACAGTAGAGGACTACATGGGGAACTGAATATACAGAGCATTTCTCCCACCATGCACTGCTGTACGAGAGGGATACTCCCACTAGAATATCCTATTAAGTGGATTATCCCTCCGTACAGCAGAACCGGGTTTTAACATAAAAATGTATAACTTTAACATTATTCGTGGGATTAGAATAAATGACCGTTCGGTAGATAGCTGGGGTCTGAGCGCATACTTCATGAAAGTACCGCTCAGATCCCAGCATAAATAGCCAAACGCCGCACGAAACACACTTTATATTACATTCTCCTGAAAGTATCGAATACCGATTGGGGAACAAAATACCGAAAGACCGGTGTTCCCGAATGGCCTGGAAGTCCAGCAGTGTTCGTGCCGTCGAGTAGCCGATTTTAGTTCCAGGCGCTCGACGACCAATCACCCCTGGGCTAACAAAGGATCCAAGATGGCCAGCCCGCCGCGTGGTCGCTAGCCGAACGACGGCCACCCAGGAAAGCAATTAACCGCCAATTGTTACAATGTTGCAATCGGTTAATGGGAGCCACACGACCCTCTGTGTGTGGGCTCCCATTCTTTAATTTATTCTTTTCACGAACAGTGTGTAAAGTCACTGTTCGTGAAACTACCATATGAATGCTAGCGGCTTTCGGCCGCCAGCATATGAATGCTATATATTGCAAAATTACAGGAATACATTTATACACAGAATTACAGCGGCTTTTACAGACAACCTTCCAATGTAAAGCAGTAGGATCTAAAGTGGCTAGGTTTGCCACAGAAACTAAAAAACCTCTACCCACGGATTGGCACTTTACAAAGTCAGCAGGCAGAGGAGGGGCGGGGGGAGAGTAATGACACATTTTGCCGATTACATTGGCTTCCTCAGTTCTGCCCTCTCTCCATTGACAGTCTAAATTTAAGTTCATTAGATGGAAGTGACCTGCCCCAAAAGACTGGTATGACAGACTGACCGCACCCTGACCGAGTACCTCCGTCAATCGCTGCTTCCTAGTACTGACGAGTACCATAAGCACTGCGCTGGCGCACCATAACCACTGCAAACCCCACAAACCGCCGCAGCTTGGTTGGGGTCTCGCCGTCTCCTTCCCACCCTAGACCTACGACAAGGCTCCAGGTTCCAGTGGGTGCACCTCGCTTGCTACAGAGAGTCGAGCAGGAACAGCTTTTCCAAGAGCTTAGTGATTATACTCAGGGGAGTATAGTGATTATAGCAATCCCCAGACATGAGCCGAAACTTCATAAAGGTGCAAGATGATCTGCTCTTTAATGGTTCAGGTTGGCTTTTATACAATTCTTCAGGCCAGAGGAACACCCCCTGGATCTGATGGGGCACAGGGACACAAAGGACACAAACCAATCAGAACAATTATACAGTCTGTGACACTCCCATGTACAGCACACAATCCCTCCCCTCTGCTTGGGAGATAATCAAGTCATGTAAGTAACTAAATTACTAAAACTAAGAAATACCAAATTTTCACAAAGTTCAGAAAGTACCCCAAAACATAACATATCCCCACATCCCCGGATAGCCCTGATCTGGGTGAACAACATATCCAAAAATCACCCAGATCAGAGCAGGGATGCAAAAGTTTCATGGAAGTATTTTTTCCCCCCAATGATTAAAGTGCACTTCAAATAGTCGAACGGGACCGTTTGTGCACAAAGTCAATGTTGAAGTGTGTTCGGTAGACTATTTCTATTGAACGGCGCTATGTTCGTGCATATTTAGCCGAACATCGATGGAGGTGGAAGTCCCAGCGGTGTGTCCGATTTTAGTTCCATGAACTCGACGGCAAAACACAGCTGACCGCGTTTGATTAAACAAGATGGCCACCGCCACGTGTTTGACTATACGAACGGCGACCACCCAGCCGTTCGTCAATTAAGCTGCGGTTAACCACAGCTTCTGGGAGGTTAACAGACTGCACACTCCACTTGCGGGTGGTCCGGCTGTTCGGTTGTTGTTCGGTAAACGAACACCATAAGCATAATCCTTTCGGAAGCCCTTATACCGAACCATAGAGGGAAAAAGGCATGAACAAAGCCTTCCCACAGTTCTGAAGCCAGGTCTAATACATGGGACATAGTCCTGGGGCAAGAGGCTGGCAAACCGGCCCCTCTAAAAACTCTAAAAACATCTGGGAATGCTGTATTGACATTGGCTGCATTATGAGAGTTTATTTGTATAAGGAATTAGAATATGCAGTCCCAATGTTAGATCAAAATACAGCATAGACAAAGAGGAATATCACCTAAACAACTAACTATGCGCCAACAAGTTTTGTCGTGCAGTACAAGGGGTGTACTAACAGACACGTATTTGTAACCAGACAAGTTTGATACACTGGAACAGAGAGATTGAGGGCCCTGCTCAATTAGCTTACATGCTAGATGGAATGGGGTATAGTGACACAAAAGGAAAGAGTTGGGTAGAAAAGTAGGTTGCTAGGAAAGTTTTATTGAGGGGCTAGGAAAGTATTAATTGAGGGCTTAATGTTTTGTTTTACATTACCAAATAAGTGCGCTAATACTGGAGATAGTAGTAATACTGAAAATAAGCAAGGAAAAATATAGTGCAGATGGTATATACAGAACCATATATAAATAGGGGTAGGGGGAAAGAACTCACATGGACCAGAGCCTAATCACCGCTGGCTCTGAGTTTTCAAGCCTCTAGGGACTAATGATTTAAGTTTAAACACCCATCTCATTTCTTGTTGGGAAAGTTTTTTGTCCAAATCATACCCTCTCCAGTTCCTATTTACTTTTTCAGTTCCACAAAACTGGAGTTTAGTAGGGTCTCCTTGGTTCTTGTGTATAAAATATAGGGATAGGGGATGTTCCTTAAACCATTTCTTTATGTTCCTTAAATGTTCTTCAATGCGTACATGTACTTTCCTTGTAGTTTTCCCCACATATTGTTTCATACATGGACATGTAAGGACATAAATACAATTGGTCGTTTGGCACGTTATTAGTTGTTTAACCCCTTAAGGACCGAGGACGGTTCAGGACCGTCATCGGCATTTTTGCCTTGCCGACCGCTGACGGTCCTGAACCGTCCTAATGGTCTTAGTTACTTACCCGATCGCCGTCGTTCCCCCGGCGGCGATCGCCGTTGGTCCCGGTGTGGGGAGACTGTCTGCAGCCCAGACAGTCTCCCCATGGCGGATTAGGACCCCTGTGGCCATGTGATCGCTCAATAGGGCGACCACATGGTCACAATAGGTGTCCTAGTGTCTGCCTGCAGGGGGACTGTCTGTGCTGACAGGCAGTCTCCCTGCAACTGTAAAATCATAAAAAAAATGTAAGGTTAAAGTTAATAAATAAAAATAATAATTATATATGTGTATATATATATATATATGATATATAGACGTATATTATATGTATATAATATACGTCTATATATCATATATATATAATGTCATACTAAGTGTATTTTTATATTAATATGTACATATATTCAAATGGAAAGAGTGCACTCAAAGGTCTTCTTAAGAATATAAACGATTTATTTTGCCAAAATTTCAAAAGACATACAAGTCGACGTTTCAGTCCTCGTGGGACTTTTTTCAAGACCGTATATTAATATGTACATATATTAATATAAAAATACACTTATAATTAAATTACACCAGTGTATATATATATAATATATATAATAACTATATATATTGTATATATATTATTATAACATACAAATAATAAGTAATTTAAATTAAATTAAAACAAATTTAAAATAATAATAATTTTTTTTTAAAATTATACATCTATATGAAATTTTATTCTAACTGTATTTTGATATTAATATATATATTTATATCAAAATACACTTAGAATGAAATTGTATATATATCTATGTATATATAAATAAATAAAAAGAATACGAACTATACATATGTCCATATACAAAATTACATAAATAATTATATAAATATACACGTAGACTTCAAATATATAAATATGCATATATATTTAAATTCTATGTGTGTATTTATGTCATATTTTTACATAATTAAGTAATTTTATTGATTGTAATTTAAGGGACCTGCCTGCCAACCCAGGTCGAAAGTCCAGAGAATTTAATTTGTTAGCACTGTATTTTACCCTGTAACGTTCTATGACACCCTAAAACCTGTACATGGGGGGTACTGTTTTACTCGGAAGACTTCGCTGAACACAAATATTAGTGATTCAAAACAGTAAATCATATCACAGCGATGATATTGTCAGTGAAAGTGACTTTTTTTTTAAAATTTTCACACACAAACAGCACTTTTACTGATGATATAATTGTTGTGATACATTTTCCAGTTTTGAAACACTAATATTTGTGTTCAGCAAAGTCTCCTGAGTATAATAGTACCCCCCATGTACAGGTTTTATAGCGTTTTTGAAAGTTACAGGGTCAAATATATGGGTCTATATTTTTACATTGAAAATGGCCAGGTTGGTTACGTTGCCTTTGAGAGCGTATGGTAGCCGAGGAATGAGAATTACCCCCATGATGGCATACCATTTGCAAAAGAAGGCAACCCAATGTATTGCAAATGGTGTATGTCCAGTCTTTTTTAGTAACCACTTAGTCACAAACACTGGCCAAAATTAGCGTTCAATTTAGTTTTTTACTTTTTTCACACACAAGCAAATATGAACGCTAACTTTGGCCAGTGTTTGCGACTAAGTGGCTACTAAAAAAGTCTGGACATACCCCATATTGAATAGCTTGGGTTGTCTACTTTAAAAAAAATATGTACATGTGGGGTGGTATTCAAAGATTTATGACAGATAATAGTGTTACAATGTCACTATTGATACATTTTAAAAATGTATGTTTTGAAACTGCAATATCCTACTTGTACTTATAGCCCTATAACATGCAAAAAATAGCAAAAAGCATGTAAACACTGGGTATTTTTAAACTCAGGACAACATTTTGAATCTATTTAGCAGTTTTTTCATTCGCTTTTGTAGATGAGTAAAAGATTTTTCAAGTAAAAGTCAAAAAACATGTATTTGTTTCAATTTTTCATCATATTTTTTTTTTATTAAATTACATGAGATTATATAAATAATGGTATGTAAAGAAAGCCCCTTTTGTCCTGAAAAAAACAATATATAATTTGTATGGGAACAGTAAATGAGAGAGCGGAAAATTACAGCTAAACACAAACACCACAAAAGTGTAAAAAAAAATGCCTGGTCGCAAATGTACAACATCGCAAAAACAGTCCGGTCCTTAAGGGGTTAACCTTATATTTTTTGCCTGTATTTCCTCCAATTAGTTCCTTTTTAACACATTTAGATGCCTTCGTAGTTCTACAAGCTAAACTAAAGAACCCTACCTCGCTATTCAAAAAAGTCATTGAAAGTGATCAAGGCCCAGCTTTTACAGCAACAGTGACTAAAGAAATTTGGACTGCTCTGGGAGTGACCCTAGCCTTCCACACCCCTTACCACCCACAAAGTAGTGGTAAAGTAGAGCGCATGAATGGCACTCTAAAAGCCAGAATGTTAAAAATGTCACAAGAAACAAAAATGCCCTGGCCAGAAAGTCTGTCAATAGCTTTGTTCAGCGTTAGGCACACACCTAGAGGGAAACACTCGTTATCCCCATATGAAATTCTATTTGGGACAGCACCCAGGCTAGGTTGTTATTATCCACAGCAGTTACAGCTTCAATCAGATGTTTTAGTAGACTATGTAACTGAACTTGCAAGTGCCTTGAACAAAATACATGCCCAAGTTTTCTCTTCAATTCCAGATCCTGATCTGAACACAGGTACCCATAACCTGCTTCCCGGAGATTGGGTTCTGGTTAAGAAGTTCGTGCGGAAAAACACCCTGGAACCAAGATTTGACGGGCCATTCCAAGTTCTCCTGATCACCGCAACTTCCGTCAAATTGGCCGGCAGGCCACATTGGATCCACGCTTCCCACTGCAAGAAGTCTCCTGCCCCAGAGGAAGCAGATACCGCACAACCATGTACCTCTGGTACATTGTCTCCTTAATTAGTTTAATTAAGGCCCAGCAAGTAGCCATCACTAAAGATGCTAGTGGGTACACCTTCTGGTATAATTCATCATGTACCCGTGTGGCTACCTATACCTTTGATTATTGTGACATCGTAGAATGCCCATTCACTACAACACAAATCCAGAATATCTATAGAGATATCCCTCATGTAAAAGATCCATATGTTTGTGTAGTTGACAAACAATGGGGGCACAATTGTGGCCATTGGGGGGCGGCGGGATGGAATGCCGGGCCTTCCTGGGGCTACAAGCCAAAAAGTGCCTTATCTAAAGTAGATGATCATGGTAGGTCCCTCCTTCAAAGAATGACTCTGAGAAAGCCTGGAGGAGGCACACCAATGAAATTAATTCTTAATGTTGAGCATCCAAGCCCAACAGATGCAGACCAGTATGTATTGGGAATGTACTGGAAAAAGGGTTCCTATACTAAATTAGGGCATTTCTACCTTAAAGATATGTGTTATTCCCCTGAGTGGCAAGGAGCTACTCACATGGTCACAAACCCATTAAAACCACACATCCAGTCCTTTAAGGACATGATGGCCATTGCTAACCCCACCTTTGAAGATACCATGGCCGCTGAAACAGGTTTTAATGATGTTAACCTATGGTTAGAATGGATGAAATATAATGCCAACAAACATAACCGAACCGCATGCTATGTGTGTGGTGGTGCCCGGCCTCATCTGGGCACTGTACCTTTAACCCTGCCAGTAGATGAAGAAAATTGCATTTTAAGTCTTTTTGCCTACCAATATAATTTCAACAGGTCTCTATGTCAAGCATGGACAGCGGAGTATCCTCTTATAGCCAAAAATGTAAGACCTCCTCATGGTGTTACCGTATATAAAGGTAATTACACTTGCTATGTCAAACATGATGGGATTGGTAAATTTGTGGGTAACTTTCCCGCAGGTTATTGTACTACATATAGAACTGTTCCTGTACGTTTGCTGCAGCAGCACATTAGGTCACTGGGAGATATTTACTGGTTGTGTGGGGATTTACAGCTAAGATCCAGAATGGACACAGAGTGGTGGGGGGAGTGTACATTGGCCAAGGCCATTATGCCTATACACATTATTTCTGACACACACACCAACACCCATGAGTCCAGCCACACTAAGGCTAAGCGTGAAGCCCCAGTAAAAGGAAGTTTTGACCCTCACATTTACATTGATGCCATTGGGGTGCCTAGGGGGGTACCCAATGAATTTAAAGCAAGAGATGAAGTTGCTGCAGGATTTGAATAAATTTTTACCATAGTTACTGCAAACAAGAACTTAAATTGGATAAACTACATTTATTACAATCAACATGGTTTCGTTAATTACACCAGAGATGCCCTCCAGGGATTAGCCGAACAATTGCAGGCAACATCCCAAATGGCCTTCCAAAATAGAATAGCCCTGGATATGATCCTAGCCGAAAAAGGAGGGGTATGTAAAATTTTGCCCGACACCATGACATGTTGTACATACATCCCAGAAAACACAGGTCCTAATGGTAAAGTTACATTAGCCATAGCAAAATTAAATGACCTCTCAGAGGAATTAAAAAGGAATTCTGGGATAAAAGATCCCTGGGACAGATGGTTTGGTTGGATGACGGGTTGGAAAAAGGCTTTAATGCATATTGGTATGGCAATACTAATTTCTCTTTTTATCTTTGCTCTTCTCTTTTGTTGTGTCTTCCCCTGTCTGAGGAAAGCTCTCACGAAGACTATTGACCAAGCGGCACCCACTTTCACACTTCTTGATGTTGATGACCAAGATTTCCAGGATCTCAACTCACCCTGTTCGCCGCTGCAATCTATCCCTTTTGATGATAAAGTGCGAGAGTTCTAGGAAGGGACCACCTTAGGGACAGCATCTGTCAGTGAATGGTAAAGGCCCCGTGTGGAGAAGCGGTGGGTTAGCTGCCGTGGGACACCCATGGGTGTGAAGTGTTCGAGAGCCATACTGACAGATGAGTTAGCCTAGTAAGGTCAGAAAATAGGGACAGACTTGCACTTTGCATTAACACCTAGCTAGCGGCCACGGGGTTTCTGTGCCTTTGGGCTAACACGTCTTCTGGTATTAACAAATAAAGTTTTTATCTCTTAGAATCTAACATTTCATAGGGGGGACTGATGTAGAATTATTAAAAAAATCTTATTGTATTTATATTGAATTGCTGCTCTAACTCTGTATTAACCTGATACTGTGACAAATCCTCCATTTTGTCCTCATAACCTGACTTCTCCATATGAAAACTACATTACATGACAGTATTTCTCAGCACATCTAATACAATAGACAAAGACTGTATTCTCCATAAGGATATGACTAATCCAGGAACTGTTGAATTTCCCCTAACTCGCAACATAGTATAATTTAAAGGCCATGAGAACACAGTAGTAATGAAATGTTCTATTCATAAGAGACCTTGCACCTAACCACTAGATTTGACATCACCGACCGAGTAAAATGACGCTCAAGACCCCTTGTCCCCCACCCGTGTCCGAAAAAGTACCACCTCTTGGTGGGTGGACACGGAACTAACCACTTAGTTTTTGATCCAATTAATTATATTGATAGGTGGACACTAACCCAGACACTTAACAATTAATCCAATTAATGATGTTTATTCACTGATATCTTGATAATCAATGATGACGAAAATGTCTCTTAAAAGGGCCTGCGCGCCCTTTGATTTTGCACTTGCCAATAAACTTCCTCGAAGTTATTTTAACCTGAACTCCGTGTGTCAGACTGAATTACTTCAGCGTATATACGCAATTCAATTCTCTTTAATTTGGACAGGAACAGATAGACACTTAAACATTTTGGTTTACTGAAAAAGTACCATAACAACTTTATAAATGATCATAGGTTTATTAGAAATAATTTGATCTAAAAGAGAATAAACCAATATTTTTGGATAATTTTCTTAAGTTCTCTATTTTTTCCCGAGTAATTGAAGATTAGAGGGACTTCATTAGATGTCATTTTATAATTCTTATCTTTCACTTTACTATTTATTAGTAAATCCTCTCTACTGTGTGATTTAACTTCTTTGTAGACCTTATCTAATAAAGCTTGCGGATAATTTCTAGCTGTAAATTCACCGATTAGTTTCTTAACTTGCATTTCATATGAGTCCAAATTAGTGCAGTTCCTCCTGATTCGCATCATCTGTCCTTTAGGTATGTAAGACAACCAGGGGCCATAGTGACAGCTACCAAAAAAAATAAAACTATTGACGTCCACCGTCTTTAAGAATGTTTCTGTACAGATATGGCCATTCAGAATAAAAATTCTGAGATCTAAAAAATTTACTTGGCTGTCACTATGGTCCATAGTCAATCTGACACCCCAGGGGCTGGAATTCAGATGTGCCATAAAAAGTTGTAGTTCTCCTACAGAACCACGCCAAATGAAAAACAAATTGTCAATGTAATGGCGATACAATATACAAAGAAACCAAGCTAAAATATGGCGCAGTAATTTCTAAGTGACTAAAAGATATTAAAACAAATAATAGCAGCACCTTATAAGTGTAAAAGCTCAAAAACACTAGAATACAAATAGTTAAAACATAAAGTGCGCTGTGTCTTTAAATAGCTATGCCTTCACAAAATTGTGCAAAATGCAACACTCACAAAAGTGCTTAAGTGCAAAATGTGCAAAACAATAAATGTTGTGACTTGTGTATAGATTCTTATTATACAACAAATTGTGATAAAAAAAGTGTTAATTTTATGAAATAATGTAGTTTTACAAACCCAAATTGATAGAAGTAAATGATGCTCTACATATAAAAAGGAGACAAAACATATAATAGTATAATACTGTAAACACACATGAGAATATTTAAAAATGTGGTATAACACTCACAAACACAGAGCAGGTAAAGAGACTGCTCAGGCTGTAATCGCTTGTACACTGTGAACAGTGTCTCCAGGGAGTAGACCTCTGGAATCCAATAGGTTAAAAACGATGGGGCGGTCGTCTCAGTAAAAAATAAATTTTATTGCATAAAAATAATCTGCAGCCTTCAATATACAACTTCTCTAGACTGGATTATACTCGCTTTAACTCCACTCCGAACGGGCAAACAAACATCCAGATACCGGTTCTCTGGATGTTGTGAGTAGTGTCCCTCGGTCTTTCAAGCGTCCAGTCCTCCTTGCGTGCTTCGTGCTAGCGTGATGACGCGTTTCGCCGTAAAGGCTTCCTCAGATCACGTGTTCCTGTGCCGACCATCCCATTATAACAGCCTCCAAAAGTGGGCGTACATCACATCACCGCACAGAGAGCAGCAGAATGTTGAACAGGTCATCTGTTCAACATTCTGCTGCTCTCTGTGCGGTGATGTGATGTACGCCCACTTTTGGAGGCTGTTATAATGGGATGGTCGGCACAGGAACACGTGATCTGAGGAAGCCTTTACGGCGAAACGTGTCATCACGCTAGCACGCAGCACGCAAGGAGGACTGGACGCTTGAAAGACCGAGGGACACTACTCACAACATCCAGAGAACCGGTATCTGGATGTTTGTTTGCCCGTTCGGAGTGGAGTTAAAGCGAGTATAATCCAGTCTAGAGAAGTTGTATATTGAAGGCTGCAGATTATTTTTATGCAATAAAATTTATTTTTTACTGAGACGACCGCCCCATCGTTTTTAACCTATTGGATTCCAGAGGTCTACTCCCTGGAGACACTGTTCACAGTGTACAAGCGATTACAGCCTGAGCAGTCTCTTTACCTGCTCTGTGTTTGTGAGTGTTATACCACATTTTTAAATATTCTCATTCTCATCCATTATTGTCTCTTAATATGATGATATGATAAATATACCTTAAAACTGATGATTAGGTATACTTTGGTGACTGGATGAGATGAATATGGGCTAAAATTGCCCACCCGGTGGGATAGGCATATTCCCTTGACACCTCATAGATGATGGTAAAATAAGTTTAAATTATCCTTGCTAGGTCTTGCTTACTTGCTTGAGTTGTCGGGTAGGGTAGTTGCATGCTTGAGGGACACTATCGGTGGCTGTATATTTGCTCCTACTTGTATACTATTCCCTAGGACATATTTATTTATTTTTTTCTTTATTCCTTTATTGCATTTAATTTTCAACGATGAGTGGATTCCCCATATACTTTGGCACTTATGTGTGCTGGCCCTTAAGTGATATTTTTAGGATAGCGGTCTTTATAATAACGCAGTAATTATGTCCAAACTTCTAATCTCCCTAGTTTATAGGGATAGATGCTACAATGTGGGTTTTTCATATGCAATGTTATTTAATTCTATTTCTACTGCCTCCTCAGTCATTTGTGTTTTTGTTTTTAGTTGTTACCATGGATTTCTTTTCCATGGCAACAGCCTCCCCATGATGCTGCCGGACGGGTGGTCACATGTTGCGGTAATGACGCCGGCGCCACGTTATGACGTCATTTTTTGACGCACGCACTGACGTCGGCGGAACCCGCGGGAAACCTGGACTGAGCTGACAGGGAGATGCAATTATCTCGGTGGTGGGTAAGTTGATTGCTAATATGTATATTTGTATATATATGTGTTTTTACAGTGTGTCTATTAGTCCTGATGAAAGTCTGTGGTTAACAGACTGAAACGTCGATTTTTTCAAGCTAATTAAAAGTTAAGTTTTATCTTTTGATTTACAAGTCCTGGGAGTGCTATCTTATTTGGATTTTTTTTTAAAATATTCTCATGTGTGTTTACAGTATTATACTATTATATGTTTTGTCTCCTTTTTATATGTAGAATGTAACGGCGATAGGTGACCAGATTCTGCACACAGCCATGCTGCCCATAGATATAAGTGTGCTCCCAATGGGACATAAAAAGGTTAGCATAGCTGGGTGTGAATCTAGTCCCCATCAACATTCCAAGAATCTGTAAATAAAATGAATCCTTAAAATGAAAATAATTGTTGGTGAGTATCAATTGAATACCCTCCAAAATAAATGCCTGATGTTCAGAAGATAAATCAGTTGAGGTAAGAGAATATTTAACGGCTTCAATGCCTATCTGATGTGGAATGATGGAATAGAGTGATGAAACATCTGCTGTCACTAGGATGTCACCTTCTTTCCACTCTATATCTCTTAGAAGGCATTAAATTTGACTCGTATCTCTAAGGTATGCATTGGTGTTCGTAACCATGTATGAAACAATATGTGGGGAAAACTACAAGGAAAGTACATGTACGCATTGAAGAACATTTAAGGAACATAAAGAAAGGGTTATAGGAACATCCCCTGTCCCTACATTTTATACACAAGCACCAAGGAGACCCTACTAAACTCCAGTTTTGTGGAATTGAAATAGTAAATAGGAACTGGAGAGGGGATGATTTGGACAAAAAACTTTCCCAACAAGAAAAGAGATGGGTGTTTAAACTTTAATCATTATTCCCTAGAGGTTTAAACGGGGAATTGAGATATTTCACTTCCTTTGATTTATTAATATCATTTGCACTGTAAGTTAGACTCACCAATTTTTAGTTTTTTTGAAACTATAAGATGTTTTTAACTCTGTGATTCTTTTCTTCCATATAATAGTTAGATCTCATATCAATGAATACTATCCTACAATTTTAGAGGATGACGTGTTAATTTTTAGGTTTTTTTTATTTATATTTTATTTTTTGGTATAATTATTCTGCATAAGAATTGATAACATAGATATGTTTGATTGTTTCTCTGAATATATGTCAGCTATAAAGAACCTGGTGTTAATAATTTTGGATATGATTGAAAGATGGATGTCTCTTTAAATATATGCTATCTATAATTATCTCTATAATTATTTTTAGGTTAGTAAGAGAACACCAAGTGTACATGGTAGAAGATTGGGGTATATAAATATAATTTTCCCCTTATTATTTATATGTTTCACTTAATTCTTAAGGAAAGAACATTAGGAATAATGAAAAATACTTTTAAATGTTTCTATATAAATATATTGATGAGAAAGCATATATTTAGAGACAATTTTTCTCATGGCTGTTCTTTTTTCTGTATATATTTTTATATCTCTCTCTTGTGTATTTATCTCACTTTTTATATATTAAGTATGAGATAAATTGTCCTGAGTAGGACTATTGTATGTAGTGTGGTATACTGTTTGATATACATCTATGTTTTTAGCCGTTATGGCTAAATAATACATGTGTGGAAGTAACCCCAGCTCCAGTCATGTTTTCGGCAAAGAGGACTAATGCAACCACAGGTTCAGCTGGAATGTGGATTGCCTCCCTCCCCTAGATCAGTGACGACAGTATGGGGGCGGATCAATGGGTATAAGAGGAGGAGCTGGTGAACATTGACGTAGTCGGAGGAAGCCTAGACAGGCGGGCGAAACGCGTCACGGAGATGTCATCAGAAGGCGGACCCAGAAGTGGTCACGTGAGCAGGACTTTCGAAACCCAGCGTTGTTCGTGACTGTGGCATTTTACGTTGTGTATTAATGCTTTTATTTGGGTAGCTTATACAGCTGATACCCACCACTTCTAAAGTAAGAGTTTTTAACCTTTTTTGTATTATTAAACTTTGAAGATGCTGTTCAATTGGGGGTCTTTTGCCTTTCTATTCCACACAGAATCATTCTTTGGCTTGATAGTATCCAGTATACAGCCTTCAACTACAGATTGTGGGATTTACCCTCTCCAATAGAGCTGAGGAAACCCAGAGCCAGGGGTGATTAGGCTCTGGCCCATGCGAGTTCTTTCCCCCCAACCCTATTTATATATGGTTCCGTATATACCATCTGCACTATATTTTTCTTTGCTTATTTTCAGATCTACTATCTCCAGTATTAGTGCACTTATTTGGTAATGTTATTTATTTTCTGTGTATACTAGTTTGTGTCACTTGGGTATAGTGCTGCTATTCTGTTGTAGCACATATTTTCTTAGCGCTCACTTATTTTTGTAATGTTTTGTTTTGATGACAGTTTCAGGACAGGAACACAGGCAGCACTCCAGGATAATGAAGGTAAGTTTTATTCGTGGGTTCACCACCTCACCAAAAAACAAGTGCCACCTTTTGGCTCAGCAGAGCCTTAATCATGCACAAGGGATAAAACATTACAAAAGTGTTTAAATAACCCCAAGCCCAATTTAGTTAATTTAAAGGTATCCTCACATTTTAAAACAAACATATGCATAGGAAACATATAAAACAAGACATGGAGCCTGCCCGAGCAGAGTGTCAGGATCTTAAAGGTACAGTAACCCATTATATTATCACATAACGATCTATAGTTTAATGTTCCATATAATGAGAGAATCAGATGTCCTACTTAATACAGCAAGATAAACTGGCATGTATTAATCCATAAAGCAAGCTTCAAGTTTAGTATGAGGTCTAGGGGATAAAGTGACTCATAGAATATATACAACAAATATTGATATAAATCTCTATAGCTTATTAGTCAAACAAAATAAATTCGTAGAAATGGACATTGTGTATAAATAAAAAGATGATCATAAATTAGAAAAAAGGCCATTAGCAAAATACAATCATTGGATTGAAAGTCCAATATATATGAAAAATAAAGCATTAAGGAAGATAAGACCTCCTTCAAATAATTAATTATGAAAAGAAATCTTAATGAATGGAGACATCATGATATTCCAACTTATCTGAAGAATCAGAAGATCCAGCCAGAAGGGAAAATACAATGATGAATATCTGCTGAGCCGAAAGGTCGCACTTATTTTTTGGTGAGGTGGCGAACGCACAAATAAAACTTACCTTCATTATCCTGCTGCCTGTGTTCTTCTACTTTTGAGACTGCATTGGTGGATTCAGCAGTGTCCATCCTTCACACGGGGCGCCTCCTTGGTGGAAGGTCGGAGCATACTGTTTCTGCCTGACAAGTTTCAGGAGAGGAATCAGGGTGCGGGGAGGGAAAGCTGTTCACAGTTTAATTGATATACTTTCCTAAAGATGTAAGTTTTCAAAGATTTTTTTTTAAGGAGTGGACATTGGGTGAGAGTCTAATAGATAAGGGAAGGGCATTCAATAGCAATGGTGCAGCCCTGGAAAAGTCTTTAAGTTGAGCATCAGAGGTAGGAGTACGAACAGAGGTTAGACGTAGGTCTCCGGCAGAGTGTAGGGCCTAGACAGGATATATTTGTGTATTAGTAAGGATAAGAAGGTGGGAGCAGCATTGTGTAGAGATTTGTAAGCAAGTGTCAGGATCTTAAATTGAGCCCTATATCTTATGGAAAGCCAATGGCGGGACTGACAAAGGGGGGAGGCGTGAGAGGTGCAGGCGGACAGGAAGATGAGCCTTGCTGCCGCATTCGTTATAGACTGTCACGGGGCAAGTTAGGAACATGTAAGACCAATGAGAAGCGGATTACAGTAGTCAAGGCGAGAGAGGAAAGCGGCATGGACAAGCACCTTTGCTGTATCAGGTGTTAAATAGGGTCGGATGCGCACAATGTTTTTTAGATGAAAGCGGCAGGATTTGGTGATTGATTGAACATGAGGGGTGAAAGAGAGGTCGGAGTCAAAGAAAACACCTAGACAGCGAGCCTTAGAGGTAGAGTGGATGGTAGCGCCATTGACTTGGAGGGACACAGACAAGGGAATAGCAACATTTGAGGGATGGAAGACCAAAAGTTCTGTTTTGGACAGGTTCATTTTAAGGAAACGAGCAGCCACCCAGTTGGAAATAGCAGAGAGGCAGTCAGAGACACGAGTCAAGAGGAGTGGTGAGAAATCAGGGGAGGAGAAATAAATGTAAGTGTCATCCACATAGAAATGATACTGGAAGCCGAAGAAGCTGTTGAGTTTACCAAGGAAGGTTGAGAATAGGGGACCAAGGACAGACCCTTGGGGAACACCAACAGAGAGGGTTTGGGGAGAAGAGCTAGAGAAGGAAACACTGAAGGAGCGCTGGGAGAGGTAATTATTACACAGTTTTAAAATGTATGCACTATTGTATATATATACTGTTTATGATTATAATCTTGCACTTTAGGTGCTTTTGTAAATATGTTTTAAAGACACAGAGCATTTTATTGTTTGTTTTATGTTGACATGTGTGTTTTCAGGTTTAGACATTGTTTCTTTTTAGCGCCATACTTTTACTTATTTGTTTTTTTAACAAATTCTAGGTATGACTTTGGTTCAGAACTTGGACAATTACCTACGTCCTTAAGGGGTTAAATCTCTATGCTTCAAATAAATATGGAAAGAACTGACCCAGTAAGGATTAATAAAAAAATATATAAGTTTATGCATTCAATATGTTTAAAACATCTGGTTTATCTTTGGAGTTAATAATAACCACACACTACAGAAAATAAGCCTTAAGGAATTACATATATATTTTTCACAGCTGTGCACTTATCATATAGTCACTGTCATGAAATGTTCTATAATATTTTTCATGTTAACATAATCATAACATTTTATTCAGTATCTACAGTACTACTTATATTTTAGTGGCTTGTTTTTTTAGTATGACTAAACCTTGCCAGGGTTCACTACTGAAAACGTCGACCTCTATGAAGATAGGGACATTACACGCCTAGGACATCTATATGTAGAAAATATGATTCTGCAATACACCGACAAGCCAGATTACAACATCTGATTTTATTTTCAGATATCAACAACTTAAAAGCTTTGCATCCCCACCCTCAATAGGCCAAGCAGGTACTTCACCAGGTACTTGACACCCTTTCACAGAGACTGTATCCAATCACCAATGAAAAAGGGGAAAAATATAATATATCTATATGCTCTTAGCAACATATACATTTTAAATAGCTTTACCATACATTTCAGCCTGGGAATTGGATTTAGGTCTCCTAGAGGATACTACTAACGGGTCATACATTTGGAATGCTATAGCGTCCCTAATGGCATGTGTCACCCATAAAGTATAAGCCTATAAAATTTAATTTCGGTGGTATCTCATGCTATCATTCACCACCTTCCAAAAAGTCTATGCTGGAAACAATGTGGAGAACCTGGGACTTTCCTCCACTACTGATGAACAAAGCTACGGACCAATAAGGCAAAGCATTACAGCAGTGCTCGGGATATTATTGAGTCAACCTTATCCTCTAGATACATGGGCATGACTTTTATCTAAGCCACTATACTCTTTCACCAGAGTGGGAAATAAGCTTGTGGCCAGAATAGCATTGTCAATACAAATAGTATGGGGAAGTATGGGCCACAAAGCTGTGGAAAATAATATTAAAATACGGGAAAATGTAGAGATGGATAGACTCATAGTTCAAATTCTTGATTCTCCCAATTTTTTTACAAGATTTGGTAGCCCTGGCTAGATAAAAACACCACCCTGCTATGGTAATTAATAATTACACATTTTTCACGGGTCACGGGTCACGGGTGGAGGTGTATCGGAGAGCCTGTTCTGTTCAGTCTGTTCTTTCTTTCTTTCTTTCTTTCTTAACTTCTATTTCTTCCTCTTCTTTATTTCTTCTCCCAACAGGGTATCAGTGCAACAAGACCCTTGAAAGTATCAAATAGCCTTCCGCATACAACCCTACTGGGCAGATCTTTGCACTTTCCCTATTTAAATATTTTTATACTTTTCTATACTGATAACACCAAATTGTCACTTGTAAAAATACCTCTTCCATGGACATGGACAAAGACAGCAACTAGGAACTGGGGCCAAAGATCAAAGATAGATTTGCATTGTAAACTGACTATTAAATTACCTTTTCTAATATTCATTCTTGACCTCTGTGTACATTTATAATGGGTGTATCTTTCTGTCCAATTATTGATTCCAGTCTTAAAACCAATATCAGGTATTAGGTTGCCAGTGCGACCGGGCTCTAACCTCCCGGAGTTAGTTCCGCTTTTCACTATTTGTTGATCTCCTGCTGTCTGCCTTTTTCGGGCCGTTGGGGAGATCAAAGATCTCCCTCACCGGTCTCTCGGCAGTTTTTAAAAAAGGAGCGGAAGGGTGGTAGGACCCGGGAGGCTGTGATCCTCCTGCGAGCAAACAGATGTTAATGGTAATGCACGGCAACGCTCTGACAGCACTGTGCTTGCGGGAAGAGAATAGTGAAGTCAGCCTGCAGTTCCTCCAGCTGCAGTGCATGCAAAACTACTGGACCACCAGGGCTTGCTATGTACTCTCCTTCCAGGCAAGAGGTAAGAAGGAGGGGGATGCATACATTTCCCCCCCTCTTTTTAAGTAAACACACACCCAATGCACCCCTCACACAAACACACAGTACCGCTCACACACATACAGAACCCCTCACACAAATACACTGCACCTCCTCACACACACACACACAACATCCCTCACACACACACTGCACCCCTCACACCCACGCACTTCACCTATTACTTGTTCTCTGGACCCCTCACACAAACACTACACCCCCTCACACACACTGCACCCCACCACACACACTGCACTCCTCACACACACACTGCACCCCTCATATGAACACACTGCACCTCCTCACACACATACTGCACCCCTCACACTATGTACCCCTCACACTATGCATTCCTCACACAAACACACACACACTATGCATCACTCACACACACACTATGCATTCCTCACACACGCACTGCACCCCTCACACACACACTACACTCCTCACACACACTGCAACCCTCACACCCACTGCACCCCCCTCCACACACATACACTGCACTACCCCCCCACACACACACTGAACCCTCACACACACACTGAACCCCTCACACACACACACACACAAACTGCGAGTAGCAACATCATCAATATCAGCTAACATCATACCAAAGAGAAGCAGTTCCAGCCATCACATTAGGAGTGAGTTAATTAAATGTTTGACCAGATAAAGCAGGCTAATTTTTAAATTGATTATTTTGTATGGCCTGCGAGTGATGTTTTAAATATCCAAATGGCCCTTGGCAGATAAAAGGTTCCCCACCCCTGATGTAAACTATTGACGTGTGCTAGGGGTAGTGTAGGAGTTAATGTGTAGTGTGATAGGGTAATGTAGCGATAAGGGGATATTTAATGGCACCATTTAGACATACATGCCTGAGCCTAGTGGGATTTGCAATCCTGGACAGCAGACTGCATGGAGGTAATACTTGCAGGTGTCTACCTCCTGTTCTTGCAGGCGTTTTAATGTAAACACTGCCTTCTCAGAGAAGGAAGTCTGAGTGACTGCCACTAGAGGTGCTTCCTGTGTCAGTGCTGCATACTGTGCAGCAGTGATATTCAGTATCTCCACTCTCTGCACGGAGACTGAATGCTCCCCATACAGATACAGTGATTCAATGCATCTCAATGAAGTAATGCTAATTGGCGCAGCGCAATGTTATGCAGCAAGTGCGCAATAGCCTCCCAATGGTTTTTCTAAGGGAAAGTATTGGAATGGCTGAGAAAGTCAAATTTGATCTCAGCCAAGGAGGCAGAGGGGGGCCAGCCACGACAAGACCAGCGCATTTACAAATATATTACAATACGTTTGTATTCCTGACATCGTAGTGTTCCTTTAACTTCCGAATGGCAGAGAATTGTGCAATTATACTGCAGTTTCACCTAAAACTGCTTCATTAAGCTACATTTGTTAATAAGCCTATAGTATCCCTTTAAATTTCAAATTCACTTTGAATTCTCTCTATAGGGAACAACCCTGATAGAATTATTGAAAAAGATGTGTTTATCCTACGTGATTTATATAAAATAAAAATAAAATCTTTCTTTCAACCTGTTTTACCGCGAGGAGGTTATTTTATTATTTTTAATTTTGTTTTCCATCTGATTTATTTGTTGCGAATATTATAAAGATCAGCATAGCAACATTGTGATTGAGGTCATGGTATAAGTTTATTTTCATGACTCAAGCAAGGCTTCATTTCATATTGAATTCAAGGTCATGCAAAGCTTAATAAACAAGTGGAATCATAATAATATATAATTACTTCAGCAGCGTCAGAAACATCATTAGGAGTTAAATTAAAGTAGCAAACTGCTTCATTAAAATATGAAACTTATCGTTACTAAACCATACGAAAATCATAAAACATTTCCCTGTACAAACAGGCAATTTGTGACCCTATTAACTGAAATCTATGCATACATTATAGCCATACTCTGCTTGATATAATTATTAACCTTTATTTTATAACAAAATATATTGTTTTATTACATCTTGGTAACATTATGACATGAAAGAAAATAAATTAACTGTTTTGTTGACATATGTTTTGCAGAGATAAAATGTTAAAGGAGCACTCAATCACCATAACCACTATAGCCCACTATAATAGTTAAGAATCCAGAAGTGCCCTGGCTTCTTCCCAGTAAGTAATCAGAGTATTAGTGCAGCTACAAAGCTAATCTCTGTGATGCAGGGAGGTGCTAATGGACTGAAACCATTCAGCTAATGATCAGGCCCTTCACAGTAGGGCTTAGCTCTGTAGCGCTAATGGAAGTTCCAGGTAGAAATATCTAGCCCCAGGGTTGGTAGTGGACACCAGGTAAGCTGTCAAACCATTGTATTTTTTAGAAGTATTCACTTTCAGTTCCCGAAAATTCACATTTCAGTGACTAACCTTGTCTGTGTTTCCCTTTTCCTGGACCTAATAATGTGTTGGGTGAAGATTGTATAACATATCACCCCAAAACGAACTGGGCATATTTAATCCTATTACCTTCTCATGTGCTTTAATGTTTAATGTTGTTGGTTCTTCACGTGGGTAAATCAGCTAACAGCAGAAGCCATACGGGATACTGATCTAATTTTATATGGAATTTATTTTTTCTAGGTTTGAACCCTTTCACTGTACGGGGTTCTTTGTGTAATTTATTGTGTACAAACTATTAACAATTTTAAAACTTCATGTATACTTCACCTGTACACTCAGAAGCATTAAGATAAGTGGGATTTTCAGATTCATCCTGACAAGTCTGGGCTATAATTTCAGCTAAACGTGTTTTGAAAATATTAACTAACTATTCTAACACCTCCTATATATGAAGGGACACTCTAAGCATCAAAACCACTACATCTTACTGTAGTGGTTTTGGTGTATAGAAGCTGTCCCTTTTTTGGACAATGTTAAACATTGTTTTTTACACTTGTCCAAAGACACCCCTCTACTAGCTGTCACAGTGACAACCACTAGAGGCACTTGATTTTCATGTTTGGTGTCATTACGCACATTATAATATAATCAAATGCATCAAATGCTTTTCATAGAGAAGAACTCAGTACTTCTCAATGAGAAGCATTGGATTGTCAGAGCTTTGTTATTGCTGCCTATGACCACTGTGTCAACATGCTCCTTCTTCTACATACATATGGCCAGTTATATATCGCAAGGCAACCTTAGAACACTATCTCCTAGTCAACACGGGGGATTTTTATTGAGAATGTAACTTTTGATGCCATTGGAGCACCTCGAGGCATGAGAGTATTGTTGGCCAGTGAAATCCATATAGGGGCAGTAAGATTGATCATATTGGGCACCAGTAGCTTTGAGTGAAACCAGGAGATTATTTATATGTCTTGGATACTGCTACAATATTTTAGATTTAAAAAATACATCTATAAGATAGGTTCCAATAGCTAGAGTGGAACCTGTGTTTAGCTTTGAGACCCATGAAGAACACTGGACCTTGAATTATCTCCAACCTGAACTACCCAAAAAGAGCCAATGACCTCTCCTGCAACTTGTTTGGGAGTGGGTCAATTTATAGACTTCGTTCATCTAAACATGGCTAGCAGAAGTCTGCCTCTAGACTTCAAACAGGACTTCATTCATTAATTAGTAGCAGTGTGACATATATTGGATCTCTTTAAACACGATGGCACCATGGATGGCACCATGAATGACACAAATATACACAAATAATGGCACAACTTATTGCTGCCAGCAACCATTATTGCTTGCAAAAGATACTGTGTGTGTTTTTACATGCGCTTGTAACACAGAGATAGACATGACATTATTGGACTCTCTATTTACAAGCTTTACCTGTTCTATCCTATTGAAGGAGTTATTCCTGCTTACCTACTACTTGTGACCCAGATTGTTTGCTATTTCTCCTAACATAGATCTTCCTTTATTCTTGATTTTTCCTACTAGCTGCTGTTACTGCTCTGAACAGCCACATCACCACTATCTGGCCCTTTACTTGTTTTATTTTTGCTCTTTTGTTTCAAAATCAAAATCAAGAGCTCAATGTTTGGGCAAGTGTGTTTGGTAAGGGGAAAAATATATATATAGATTTAATTGAATAGCCCTTTAATAAACAGAGGCAATCTCTACATGAATGGTTCTACATCCCAACAATCATTTCTACTTCAGAAGTCGTATAAGGAACGAAAATAAAATTACCTAAGGAACTTCAGTGAAGTTAAAACATACACATAGGAGTCAGGTGACTAACTGTCACTGTGTACCCAATCTATACAAATAAAGACATGGATACCTGAAATGTAAAATTAGATTATGTTTGAATGAAGATGTTATTTCTATGTTGAGGGGTCCCGAGCATCTTTCAACCAATATCATTAGCAGGAAGTAGCTGATTTGAATGGGTAGCCAAAGGGATTATTCAGAGTAGGTGACATGAAGAATTTAATGCATAGGTTTAGCATTTCAATTTTCTTGGTTTTCCGTTCTTGCAGAACTCATCTCATTCAGGAAAAAATTAATCTAATGCTCACAATTTAATTCCGCCTTATCCTCACTACTCCCAACTCAGGACAATACTATGTAATATGTGCCCCTGGGATAAAGAGTTTCACTCCAGCATGCGCACTAACCCAGAAAAAAAACCTCACTCTCGGTAAAACCTATTTAAAAGTCCACGCTACATCTTCAATATATATTCACCCACTAGCCACTATTGAGAACTATATGATGGTGACAAGACAATGAGGAAAGAGGGAAGGCAATTAGAATAAAATCAATCAAGGAGTAAGAGGAGGGCATTTGGAGGTAGGGGGACACAACAATGGAAAAGATAGTGAGAACATGGATTCAAATATGTATGTTAAGTCATTTTAAATGCACATCCATATGCTAGCTATCAGTGGCGTACATACCGGGGTCGCAGGGGTCGCGGCTGCGACCGGGCCCGGCCCACCAGGGGGCCCGGCCGCCCTGCGACCCGGTATGTATGTCACTGGGCCAGCCTCTTCTCCTGGGGGCCCCAGGAGCCGGCCACCTCCGGGCCCCCCGAGGCTGGCCCTGCTGTCATCCGGCTGGCCGGTACTGCGGGCGCGCGAGGGAGCACTGTCTCCTGGGTGCTTCCTCTTCAGCTCCCTCGCGCACCGCACTGATACCGGAGCCGGAAGATGACGTCATCTTCCGGCTCCGGCATCAGTACGCGGCGCGCGAGGGAGCTGAAGAGGAAGCACTCAGGAGACAGTGCTCCCTCGCGCGCCCGCCAGCCTGCCTGCCCACCGGGTGACCGGCCCCCCAGGAGCCCAGCAGCACCACTGGACCCCAGGCAATCCCCTCAGCTCTCCCACAGGTAAGGAGGCTGGGGGGATTTAAAAAAAAATGTTTGTGAGTGTTAGTGTTAGTGAGTGTGTGTTAGAGTGTGAGTGTATGTTAGTGTGTGTTTGTGAGTGTATGTTAGTGTGTGTTTGTGAGTGTATGTGTATGTTAGTGTGTGTGAGTGTATGTTAGTGTGTTTGTGAGTGTATGTTAGTGTGTGAGTGTATGTTAGTGTGTGAGTGTGTGTTAGAGTGTGAGTGTGTGTTAGTGAGTGTGTCAGTGTGTGTGAGTGTATGTTAGTGTGTGAGTGTGAGTGTATGTTAGTGTGTGTGAGTGTGTGTTAGCGTGTGTGTGTGTTAGTCTTAGAGTGTGTGTGTGTGAGTGTGTGTTAGAGTGTGTGTGTTAGTGTGTGTGTCTGTTACTGAGTATGTTTGTGTGCATCTGTTAGTGAGTGTGTATGTATGTCTGTCACTGAGTGTGTGTCTGTCAGTAAATGTGTGCGTCTGTTCATGAGATTCTGTGTGTGTGTGTCTTAAGCACTTACCTTTCTCCAGCGCCGGACTCCCTTGGCGCTGGGAATCTCTCCGCCTCTCAGCTCCGAATACGCATGCGTGGCAAGAGCCACGCGCGCATTCAAACCGCCCATAGGAAAGCATTATTCAATGCTTTCCTATGGACGTTCAGCGTCTTCTCACTGTGATTTTCACAGTGAGAATCGCAGAAAATCCTCTAGCGGCTGTCAATGAGACAGCCACTTGAGGCTGGATTAACCCTCAGTGAAACATAGCCGTTTCTCTGAAACGGCTATGTTTTCAGCTGCAGGGTTAAAACTAGAGACCTGGCACCCAGACCACTTCATTGAGCTGATGTGATCTGGGTGTCTGTAGTGGTCCTTAAAGTGTATGTGTTTATGCATGCACTGGCGTACATACCGCGGTCACACAGGTCGCAGCCCTGCGACCCGGTGCCCGCTGCCATGTGTTGCGGCCCCTGCCCGCGCAGCGTAAGCGCGCGCGCGGGGGGGCCCACGGATCAGTTTTCGCACCGGGGCCCCATGGGTTGTGTGTACGCCACTGCTAGCTATACATATAAATATATATTTTATATGTACAAATTTATCTTCAAGATAAAAGTCATTACTGTCCTTTAAACGTGTATAGACCAATGTGCTCTATGTATAATGACCCAAATTGCCTTGTCACGATATAGATACACAAACTTTGTAGAGGAGTACTTAATTCATAAAACCAATAGCAAAACAAGTTAATTTCCGTATAACAGACACTCTTCTCTGTTCGTTATTTTTACTTATAAACACTGTATGTGAAAGGCAAACTGTTTACTAAAGTAGCAGCAGCAACGCATCTATATTCAACTAATTTGATTATAAGTAGTTACTGAACAGCCTGGCCTATTTTAAATGTCGCAGATGAGGTTCTAATTTAAAAGCTGTTGATTAGATAAAAGAAATGTAGATTTTAGCAAACCTACTTTTTACAGCTTCGTAATTAGCAAGTTGGAAATGGAATATTGCCAGAAAGAATAATGACTCATGCATATAAAAGAAAGATAAATGGGAAAACAGAACATTGATTTAAATCTGTTGCCAAAAAATGATGTTGAGTCTCAGGGGAACTTCAATGGGTTTGGGAGCAATTATTTATTTCCTGTATTAATGTATCAGTTATCTCTAGTATTTAGAACTTCTGTGTCGAGAATAATATGCAGTGGACAAATTTTATGGATTTTCATATTTTGGACCAACAGGGAATACAAAGGAGATATGCTAAGAAAAGTATCGAGGAGGTGGAGACAGTGCATATCTGTCTCCTTAGCTCCTCTCACACCATATAGTTATAGGTTGAGTAGGAATGTAAGAGACAACAGATGCTAATATCAATTGCTGTTGAATGAATATAGAATGTAAGCTCGTTTGAGCAGGGTCCTCTTCAACCTATTGTTCCTGTAAGTTTATTTGTAATTGTCCTATTTATAGTTGAATCCCCCTCTCATAATATTGTAAAGCGCTACGGAATCTGTTGGCGCTATATAAATGGCAATAATAAATAAATAAAATAAACTCCCAACTACCAATCATGAGCAGACCAGGACATTAATGTTCTAATGCTATTCTAGCATTAAAAGAATCCAAGCACTAATGCTTGCTTTAACCGTAGCCCTAGATCTATTTTTATCCTTAACCATTTTAAAATCATGCCATATAAAAGATACATAGTAAAGAGAAAAGGGGAACTGGGGGCACACCCGGAACATGCATTTTTCAGAAATGGTGCTGCTGTAGTGACCAAAATGTATACATTATACAGATTAAGGAACAGTGCAGACATACAAATACACTTTAGCTCATTTACCACTAGCACTAATTAATGTGTCTTCCACGTTGGAATTAGTTTAGGACCCACCGATATTGGGGTACTGTGAAGTAGTGGTGGGCTTAAAACAATATGGCCATATGGTGGAACTGAATCCCCATATTTGTTTGCTGAGATAGGTGATTTTAAGTACCCTTATAAAATTCAAAACTTTATTTTTATGTGTGCTCTGTTCCTTAATCTATATATTACATAAAAGATACATAACTAGACTGTAAGCTCATTTGAGCAGGGCCCTCATCTACCTGTTGTTCCTGTGTAATTGTCTCATTTGTTGCAAATCCCTCCCCCCCCCCCCTTTTTAATATATTGTAAAGCACTGCAGAATTAGTTGGCGCTATATAAATACCAATAATAATAATAATAACATTGTATTAGAGAAAATAATGGTATTCTGGGGTTCAGGAGAAATCAATAAAACTCTTGGTGCCATAACATCTCTATAAAAAGTCATCACTATTATGTATCCTCTATTCATTATAGATTAATATATCATGCTTGATTTCCTAGTTGGCACTGTTACAATGATCTGTCAATCAGTCACAATGCATCCTCGGGTTAGTCTCACTCCCTCGTGGCTTGCCTGGTTCAATCTTTACTGATATCAAGAGGCTTTCTTGAAGATGCCCCAAAGGTTGGTTGGCTTCAAAAATTAAGAGCTCATTGAACAGACGAGTGCTGCCATAGATCATAAGGGGCATATACATAGCCCAAAGAAATTGCCAAAGTCATATAAGCTGCTTTCACTTTGTGCCAGGGGTTTCATTAATGCATTTCCATTATGTACTAAGGGTGGGGGATAACTGCAGCCCAGAGTGTCTCTTTAGAAGATTACATATTTGCATATTTTAATTTATGTAATGGGCAAACTTGTAATGAACATTTTGAGTTTTCTTTGCAATCATTTTCTACACCTTTCAGAAAAACTCCGACCAAAAGTTTATTCTGTAAACGGATTCTAAGAGACTGAATCAAGACTTTCACGCTCCATCCTAGGAAGAAGCGCAATTTATTCAGTGTCTATTTTTTGGCAATCAATATAAACATCGATACATACGGCAATTTAATATGTAACATTAAATTTTAAATACTTTAACAAGCTCAGTTTGCATAATGCTCCATTGACTGATTAGGAAGGATGCTTAATGAACAAAACATAGGCATGTGAGAAAAGATAAGGAAAAGTACAGTTTGGCCAGTTGGAAAAGTATATGCATCCAACTGGAAACGTTATTGGTGCTCTGGTGGGATCCAATTAAATATGATCTGCATGTTTTTATTAATGCAAATCAACAGGTAATCATGAGGCTTCAACTCAATATGCAAGCATACAGACACGATGTGTAGCTTGAGTTGTTCAAACAATAGATGGGAAAGATTCGACCTAAGCTATTTAGGCCTTGGTATAATTAATGATGCTTGGATTGGTGATTCCAACATCTCAGAAATAGCAAAGGTGAGAATTTCATGCACTGTATTCTCTACAGATCACAGAGAATAACACAAACAAATAAAATGATCAAGAGGAAGACATTGTGTAATTGAAAGCACCTTGTTACAAGCATCAAAAGACAATGAATTTGCCACCTCACTGCTAACTACAAGGCTCATGATCACCAAAAATCAGAAGAATAAAAATTGAAAATAATGTTCCTCAGCTGATGAATCTCAATTTCTTTTTTTCTTTCTTTATCATTGACTTTTTATTGAGGTAATCACATGAAAATCAAATTGGAGCAATTGTGAATAGCGGGTACCTCATTTTATAATAGGAATAAAAAATAAGAATCAAAGCAGAATAAAATGAATGTTTTAGTAAAAAAATTCAGATATATCAACAGAGCAATTCATATGCATAACTTAGTTATTTGATGACAGTGAAGTATTCCAGTAGAAGATGGGTGAAACTGCAGGATGTGTATGGGGCAGTCCTAGTCAAAGAACCAAGTTCAGTTATGCCCTTTGAGGGCTGAACAGAAGCCTGCAGTATAGTAAGTAACCAGATAGTCATAGGCCAATGTGTAGGTAGATGCCCAGACCAAAAGAGGCTAGTGGACTGTAGTAACCAAATCTGCACATTGGGATCTCCAGTCATTGGGTAGGTCATTGGCCTTTGCTTTCTGAAACATGGGCAATAGCAATCCAAGTGCCAGATTCTCATTTGTGAGTGTATGCTGAGACCTCTAAGATTATGGAGAGGTATGAATAAGCACTCTCTCATGGGTGTACTCATCCTGGGAGCCAGAGATGCTCGGCGGTCGATTTAGAGATAAGGTGGGTATCTGCTTCACACTTGCATGGGACTGCAGTCGGCTGCTGAGCATTGACCAAAATCAAAAGAACTGGTTTAGTTTACCAGTGTAGGAGCATAGTGACAGCCATTACAGAAAGGACAGGACACCTTTAGCTTGCTTATCAAGAGGTGTAGCCAGCTCTTAATAACTCATCGATAATTGCATAAACCTTCGGTTTAGAAAGTATGGTCTGCCCCTAACAAAATGCATAAGATATCATCAAAACAGCATCCAAAAAGTATTACATGGTGCCCACAAGACTTCTAGTATATAATCAGTTGATGCAATCAATATAATGCAAAAAGTAGAAATGTAACGTTCTGAACCTCGTCACTGGTTCTTGGAGGAGCCTGCTGGCCAGCCTCTTACCCTGTGACTATGGCCCCTGCAATAGACCTGGCTAAAATACTTTAAAAGGCTCTGTTCATGTGAAGTATGTACTTTTGTACTCCAGACAGAGAGACCGACCATTAGCACTAATTCTCTGGAACTATTTTGGGCATGGGATCATGTGCACGGTCGGTCAAAAATAAGACTTCCAGGAAATTCCTGAACCCCTGAACTGATCTGGGTGAATTTTGGATATGTTGGTCATCCAGATCAGGGCTATCAGGGGGTGTAACATTTGTGGTGTTTAATGTATTTGTAGGGTACTTTTGGGGTGTTTTTAAAAAGTATATTGTTTCTGTGCTTGGAGATAATTGGATTAGAATTAGTACAGTTACTGATCCAATTATCTCCCAAGCAGAGGGGAGAGATTGTGTGCTTTGTGTGGGAGTGCCTTACATTGTAAATGTGTTATTATTGGTTTGTAAGTATGTGTCCCTGTCCCCAACAAGGTCCATATGGGCGTACACCTTGCTTGGGGACTTGCATAAAAGGCCAGTGTGGCTCCCATTAAGGAGAGATTTGTTTACCCCTTCATAGAGCCTTGGCTCATGTTTGGGGGATTGGAGAACTACATTCACTCTGGGGATTGCTATATCACAATACTCCCCTGAGTATAATCACTAGCTCTTATAAGAGCTGTTCCTGCTACGCTCTCTGGACTAGGAGAGGTCTAACCACTGGAAGCTGGATCCTGGTCTTGGGTCCAGGGTGGGTGGAGGACGGCGAGACCCCAATAAAGCTGTTTCGGTACTTGGGTTTATGGTGGTTATGGGGCTTATGGTGCTCACAAGTACAATGAAGCAGCGATTGACGTAGGTACCCTCTCGGGGTGCCAGACGGACCGTCACAAGAAATATCAGTTTTTCCCTCAGATTTCAATGCAATTGACTATCATGGCAGTCAGCACCCCCACAATTCCCCTCACATCCCCCATCTTGATTTCTACTTAAATACTATACTGGGCATGCTAAACTGCATGGATCCATTCTTCGTCTGTGAGTTGGATAGCACATTCTGTTTCCCACATTGTTTTGCAGTGCAGTGTAGTGTTAGGTAGGGAATTTTCCCAGGCCTTATAGCATAGGGAAATGCTTTTCTTTTTCATAGGGCTCTTGGATTAAGGTTTTGTTGTTGTCTGTTTACGTGTGTAGTGATGATCCCTTTTAGTTGTAGGTATGTGAAAATAGTGTTTGCTTGTAATTCCCATTTCTGTTGTATGTCTGTGAAGGCCATTACCTCTTGAGAGTGTAATAGCTGGTGAATGTGCGTGATACAACATTTATCTTTATTTGATGAACCTGAGGACCAAAAAGAAGAAAATAAACATTGTTTATAAAATCTTTGCAATCAAAAAATGCAATAAAATGGAAGGTTACATTAGCTGAAGTAAAAACATAGCTGGCCAAGAGAATGTTTCCATTTCTGCAATTTAGGCCTTAACCCCAAAGTACTTTATCTTGCTGAAATGCTTTGTGTGACTTTTTTCAGGTGATTGCCTATAGCATCTGCCTTGCAAAGACATAGAGCTGCATTGGGAATATGAAAAAAAAATTCTTAATTAAATGCATGTATGTTTTCATTTAGTGTAGATCAGTTATTACGAGATTAATATATCATGCTTGATTTCCTAGTTGGCGCTGTTACAATAATCTGTCAATCAGTCACAATGCATCCTCGGGTTAGTCTCACTCCCTCGTGGCTTGCCTGGTTCAATCTTTACTGATATCAAGAGGCTTTCTTGAAGATGCCCCAAAGGTTGGTTGGCTTCAAAAATCAAGAGCTCATTGAACAGACGAGTGCTGCCATAGATCAAAAGGGGCATATACATAGCCCAAAGAAATTGCCAAAGTCATATAAGCTGCTTTCACCTTGTGCCAGGGGTTTCATTAATGCATTTCCATTATGTACTAAAGGGTGGGGGATAACTGCAGCCCAGAGTGTCTCTTTAGAAGATTACATATTTGCATATTTTAATTTATGTAATGGGCAAACTTGTAATGAACATTTTTAGTTGTTTTCTTTGCAATCATTTTCTACACCTTCCAGAAAAACTCCGACCAAAAGTTTTTTCTGTAAACGGATTCTAAGAAACTGAATCGAGACTTTCACTCTCCATCCTAGGAAGAAGCGCAATTTATTCAGTGTCTATTTTTTGGCAATCAATATAAACATCGATACATACGGCAATTTAATATGTAACATTACATTTTAAATACTTTAACAAGCTCAGTTTGCATAATGCTCCCTTCACTGATTAGGAAAGATGCTTAATGAAGAAAACATAGGCATGTGAGAAAAGATAAGGAAAAGTACAGTTTGGCCAGTTGGAAAAATATATGCATCCAACTGGAAACTTTATTGGTGCTCTGGTGGGATCCAATTAAATATGATCTGCATGTTTTTATTAATGCAAATCAACAGGTAATCATGAGGCTTCAACTCAATATGCAAGCATACAGACACAATGTGTAGCTTGAGTTGTTCAAACAATAGATGGGAAAGATTCGACCTAAGCTATTTAGGCCTTGGTATAATTAATGATGCTTGGATTGGTGATTCCAACATCTCAGAAATAGCAAAGGTGAGAATTTCATGCACTGTATTCTCTACAGATCACAGAGAATAACACAAACAAATAAAATGATCAAGAGGAAGACATTGTGTAATTGAAAGCACCTTGTTACAAGCACCAAAAGACAATGAATTTCCCACCTCACTGCTAACTACAAGGCTCATGATCACCAAAAATCAGAAGAATAAAGATTGAAAATCATGTTCCTCAGCTGATTAATCTCAATTTCTTTTTTTTCTTTCTTTATCATTGACTTTTTATTGAGGTAATCGCATGAAAATCAAATTAGATCAATTGTGAATAGCGGGTACCTCATTTTATAATAGGAATAAAAAATAAGAATCAAAGCAGAATAAAATCAATGTTTTAGTAAAAAAATTCAGATATATCAACAGAGTGATTCATATGCATAGCTTAGTTATCTGATGACAGTGAAGTATTCCAGTAGAAGATGGGTGAAACTGCAGGATGTGTATGAGACAGTCCCAGTCAAAGAACCAAGTTCAGTTATGCCCTTTGAGGGCTGAACAGAATCCTGCAGTATAGTAAGTAACCAGATAGTCATAGGCCCATGTGTAGGTAGATGCCCAGACCAAAAGAGGCTAGTGGACTGTAGTAACCAAATCTGCACATTGGTATCTCCAGTCGTTGGGTAGGTCATTGGCCTTTTCTTTCTGAAACATGGGCAATAGCAATCCAAGTGCCAGATTCTCATTTGTGAGTGTATGATGAGACCTCTAAGATTATGGAGAGGTATGAATAAGCACTCTCTCATGGGTGTACTCATCCTGGGAGCAAGAGATGCTCGGCGGTCGATTCAGAGATAAGGTGGGTATCTGCTTCACACTTGCATGGGACTGCAGTCGGCTGCTGAGCATTGACCAAAATCAAAAGAACTGGTTTAGTTTACCAGTGTAGGAGCATAGTGACAGCCATTACAGAAAGGACAGGACACCTTTAGCTTGCTTATCGAGAGGTGTAGCCAGCTCTTAATAACTCATCGATAATTGCATAACCTTCGGTTTAGAAAGTATGGTCTGCTCCTTACAAAATGCATAAGATATCATCAAAACAGCATCCAAAAAGTATTACATGGTGCCCACAAGACTTCTAGTATATAATCAGTTGATGCAGTCAATAAAATGCAAAAAGTAGAAATGTAACGTTCTGAACCTCGTCAATGGTTCTTGGAGGAGCCTGCTGGCCAGCCTCTTACCCTGTGACTATGGCCCCTGCAATAGACCTGGCTAAAATACTTTAAAAGGCTCTGTTCATGTGAAGTATGTACTTTTGTACTCCAGAAATTCCTGAACCCCTGAACTGATCTGGGTGATTTTTGGATATGTTGGTCATCCAGATCAGGGCTATCAGGGGGTGTAACATGTATTTGAAGGGTACTTTTGGGGTGTTTTTAAAAAGTATGTTTTTTCTGTGCTTGGAGATAATTGGATTAGAATTAGTACAGTTACTGATCCAATTATCTCCCAAGCAAAGGGGAGAGATTGTGTGCTTTGTGTGGGAGTGCCTTACATTGTAAATGTGTTATTATTGGTTTGTAAGTATGTGTCCCTGTCCCCAACAAGGGGGCGTACACCTTGCTTGGGGACTTGCATAAAAGGCCAGTGTGGCCCCTTATTAAGGAGAGATTTGTTTACCCCTTCATAGAGCCTTGGCTCAAGTTTGGGGGATTGGAGAACTACATTCACTCTGGGGATTGCTATATCACAATACTCCCCTGAGTATAATCACTAGCTCTTATAAGAGCTGTTCCTGCTACGCTCTCTGGACTAGGAGAGGTCTAACCACTGGAAGCTGGATCCTGGTCTTGGGTCCAGGATGGGTAGAGGACGGCGAGACCCCAATCAAGCTGTGTCGGTACGTGAGGTTTATGGTGGTTATGGGGCTTATGGTGCTCACAAGTACAATGAAGCAACGATTGACGGAGGTACCCTCTCGGGGTGCCAGACGGACCGTCACAAGAAATATCAGTTTTTCCCTCAGATTTCAATGCAATTGACTATCATGACAGTCAGCACCCCCACCATTCCCCTCACACCCCCCATCTTGATTTCTACTTAAACACTATACTAGGCATGCTAAACTGGAAGCTTCAGCTTAGCACCTGCAAATGTCTATTACCATATGTGTGGTATATGTGATTGCTCTAGATCAGAGTTCCCCAAACTCTGGCCCTCCAGATGTTGCTGAACTACAACTACCATGATTATGTGGCGTTTTATTTAATTCAAATCATTGGAGTTGTTCAGCAACATCTGGAGGGCTAGATTTTGGAGAACCCTATTCTAGATGATAGGATGCAGAATAAGGACAGGGTGGCTATTGATCCAGAGGATCCACACGTTTGATAAATAGATCAGTGCCATGTGCAAGTGGTTGCTGTCTACCAGGTACCGAATCTCTTGAGAGCTCTGGCAGCTCAGGAGTCAGGACTTAGGACCAGGTTAAATTGTAGTGAGAGGCAGATAAGACCTACATTATAAAGGGATGCTGAACTCTTAAAAGCTATCCTATGAAACCTACAAACTATCCAGTTACAATAACAATATGAGATCAAATTTTTTTGCAGTAATCCTTCTCACCTGTGACTGCAATGCTCAGAGGGCATAGAATCTCATATCTGTAGAGACCATCAAAATCTCTCATGTTAGCCAAAGATGTACATCTTACAATTGTGAGACATTTTAGAGTCATTAAACTTCCTCAAGATTCTTGGCTCATTACTAGAAAATTGTGTGCGACTCCTTCAAGGTCTTTGAAGAGCAATCATTTTTTTGGGATGTGGCAACAGTTCATGTTTTCAGACTGGATTTCGGTTTTAATTTACAATTTCACATTTAGCAAATAAACCCCTAAATCACAAACAAACAAAATCATGATCTTGACTAATAGACTAATGCATGTAGAGACCACAAACAGAGACCTTCCCAGCTAACAGAAGCATTTGTATACCCTTGTTTATAAGAGGCAATTGTTCATTAATGTGACAATCACATTGCTTTACTGAAAGTGTCTCATTCATGCTCAGTGACATATTCTCTAGATATACCCACCACAGCTTGCGCTAGCTTGTTGGATTCTTGTTTGATGAATAAAACTATTCACAGATGTGCATGTGTACAAATGCACTACTGCTTTTCTAATAAATGACTGGATCAATGTGTGGATTCTATGCATGCACACACCATACAAGAAGATCTACAACCATTTCAGCTTACACAGTTGATGGATTGAAATATAGCTGGAATTGTTTTTTTCGCAAATACCTGCAACAATAATGAGAAGAATGATGGGAGACAAGTTCTTTGCGATATACATTATGTAAGGGGCATATGTAGATATGTGGTTTGGACAGCACAAACTTCCCATTTATACTGGATATTGTCCAGTTAGATGCTTCTCACTAAGAAGTCTTGCAGGCAATCCATGCATGCAGGCGACTGGCCAATCATATACTTCTCAATTAGCTGTATTACAGATCAGTGAGCGGAGTATGAATAGCTAGCTCTGAGATCGCCACAGTTCCTCGTTTCCACTTTGAACTACAGTTCAAGGCAGGAAACCCTCCTGCTTGTTTGATTGACAGGTTGAAAGGTGTGAAAAAGTATTTCATAAAAGAGACAATTTCTCTTGAAATTTACACTTTTATAAAAAAAATGTAAAAACAAAATTAAAAAAGTGTGTGTGGGGGGGGAGGGGGGGGTCTGATGAGGTGTCTGATGAGACAGGGAATTTAACCCTAAAGCAATACAATTGAATATTATTGAGACAGGGAATTTAACCCTAAAGCAATACAATTGAATATTATTGAGGTTCTTGTGATTTTAAGTTAGAAAAACCTTTATTCTGAGTCCTTAAATGTGATCCATTAGCAAATGTTCTATAAATCAATGCAGTTGTTTCTTAAGATATCAATGATGTGTTTGTTACTTTGAAACATAATATACTTTTAAAAGCAGCTAAATTGCAAGAGGTTCCCAATATGTAAATTTTCGACACTGACTTACAAACAATTTAAAGGACTGTAGTTATTAATTAGTTTATCTTTATGTACATGATCAAACATCCCTGGTTATGGAATGGGAATTAATGCTTTATGTCTTGCAGCGTGTCTCTGGAATAAGTTCACGTTAATTTAAAACGGGTTGAGTAAGGTCAATGTGTACATTTATACCCTTGTGAATAAGAAACTTCAGAATGTAATTTAAGGAAGAAGAGAAAAAAAAGGAACGACAAGAGTCCCTCTGGCATTTTTATCAAATGCACAGTTTATAGACAAAGTCATATATTATTAAAGATAGCAGTGAGAGCGAATTCTGAATGTTCCTATCTCTTACGTTTCCCTAACAAACATTGGCATAAAATGAACGGCTCCCAGGGCACATTGTACATTTAAGTTTAATCGACTTTAAAACAACTTAAGCAGAAGTAAATTATGTCTGAATGGTGGCTCCGTGAAATGTAGAAATCCCGGTATCAAACTGGCAGTAAATAAGAATTAGATTGTGTAATTATTGGGAATATGTAAGAATAGCACTTGAATTTCCATAACTGACCTAGTGGCTGTTGTAGTTTTTCTGTTATGAATATAAGACATCTTAGATTCCATAGATATTTTATTTAGGAAGATGTAGTGGTTCTGCAGTAATAATATATATATATAATTATTTTTTATTTATTTATTTATTTTTTGGTGGGCTTCATGTGGTTCATAAGATTGACATCCTCTTCTAATAATTAAAAGTTATATAAATGAATGATCTTCAGTACAACAAGTGGTAGAACATTCTGCAGGTATAGGTGTTCCTAATCGTAAGCCACTAAATCTGTGGAGATGAGTTGGTTATCAGAAATGAAGTTTCCACCTGGAAGAAGGTAAGATCTAGATTAGTCAACCTTCATTACTTCAGATACTGTGGATACATCTACTAGGATGCTCTGCCAGAATTATGGCTGTAAGAACATACTGGGGGATGTAGTCCACAACATCTGGAGTGCTGAAGGTTGCTTACTCCTGATCTTGAAAGAACAAGGTGAAGCAATTGAACATTACACAGTCAGAAGTAGGGTGATGGGTACTCGTATATACAGAAATGCAAGATGTGTAATGGAGATATACTAGTATCTAATCTCTCCTTTAAGTATATAATAGTACATAAACCTCCAACTGAGAAGTTTAACTATCAGCAGATCAATGTAGACTATCGTAGACAATGTAGAATACATATAAATTGATGTATGACTCCAAAATCTGCTCATTCATCACAAGAGATTGAATTTTGAAAACAAGATTTTATTTTTCAGTTGAAGCTTATCCATCTGACGGTCATGATGCCTTTTTATTTATAGGGCCCTGTAAACTGTACAGTCAGTAGTTCTTTCTCTACTGCACAGTTATAGTGAGTGCAAGGCTCACTAGATCACAATGCACTGCACATGTAACTCATTCACCTGAAGAGAATTCCAAATATCTATCTTGAACAATGTATTTCCTTGAATTTTGGCTAACTTTGGCTCATCTTTGCATTGATTTATGTTCTCTGAATAACGGATGGTGCCTTTCATTCATTTTGCAAGATGGGTTCTTTTCTACTTTTTTTTCATTTCCAATATCCTCAAAGGCAACATTTTAATTTAATGAGGGCTGCATTTCACATCCAATACACATTTTAGATATTTAAGATTATTTTTTAATAACGTAAAGTGACTGCTAGAGATTTTTTTTAATCTCATAAAATTTAAAACTGATATTTTTAATGAAATGTTCTGTTCAGGAGCTGCAGGACGAGAAGAAGGAAGCATGCCAGCAGGACCTGCGTCCTTAGAGCAGGTATGTGCATGTGTGTGTATTCAGCAATCTGTGTGTGTATACAGCAATCTGTATGTGTGCATTCAGCAGTCTGTGTGTGTGTATTCAGCAGTCTGTGTCTGTGTATTCAGCAGTCTCTCTATGTATTCAGCAGTCTCTCTAGGTATTTAGCAGTTTCCGTGTATTCAGCAGTCTGTGTGTGTATTCAGCAGTCTGTGTGTGTGTGTGTATTCAGCAGTCTGTGTGTGTGTGTGTGTGTATTCAGCAGTCTGTGTGTGTGTGTATTCAGTAGTCTGTGTGTGTATATTCAGCAGTCTTTGTGTGTGTGTGTGTGTATTCAGCAGTCTGTGTGTATTTCGCAGTCTGTGTGTGTTTGTATTTAGCCGCCTGCATGTCTGTGTGTGTGTATACAGTTGTCTGTGTGTGTGTTTGTATTTAGCAGCATGTGATCAACCCCCCTCCCTCAAAATCATCCCCTCCCTCAACATCAGCCCCCCTCCCTCAACATCAGTCCCCTCTCCCTCTAACATCACCCCCTCACCACCCTCACCATCAACCCCCTCACCATCAACCCCCTCCCTCAACATCAACTCACTCTCCCTCTTACCATCACCCCCTGTCACCATGATCCCCTGTAACCATCACCCCCTGTAACCATCACCTTCTGTAACTATCACCTCCTCTCTCTGTCACCATCACCCCTTGTCACCATCACCCGCCTCTCCTTCTCATCACCTGCCTCTCCCTCTCATCACCCCCTCTCCCTCTCATCATCACCCCCTCTCCCTCTCATCACCCGCCTCTCCCTTTCATCATCCTCTGCCTCTCCCTCTCATCATCACCCCCTCTCCCTCTCATCATCACCCCCTTCCCTCTCACATCACCCCCCTCCTCCCTCTCCCCATCACCCCCTCCCTCTCATTATCACCCCCCCCCCCCATACACACAACACACTTCAAGCAGCTACCCTATACACATAGGGTCCCAGACAAAAACGCAAACATGCTCACAGAGACATACATTCACACACACACACACAAGGATACTCTCTGTCAGACACTCTCTCAGGCACATACACAGGTAAACTGTGCATAAATGTGTATATGTGACAGTGTGCATGTATTGCAACTCTATTTTTTTTTCACTTTTTTGTTAGTGGGGCCTCATGTTTGAGTTTCGCCTAAGGCCTCATAAAGTCTAGAGCCGCCTCTGTTCTCCCCACTGTCACTGCTTGACAGATAGGCCTCCCTGTCACAGTCATTGATGCTTGTCTTTTCTGACATCGATGTTAATGTTAATGTTAATCTAGACCAGGCATAAGCAACCTTTGGCACTCCAGATGTTTTGGACTACACCTCCCATGATGCTTTACCAGCATTATGGGTGTAAGAGCATTATGGGGGATGTAGTCCACAACATCTGGAGTGTCGAAGGTTGCCTATCCCTGATCTAGACGAACCCCATTTCCTATAATATAATATCAGTCGGTAACTGTGGTAGAATGGTTCAATATCCCTGACATAAAATTTTAGCATAGTCCCATTCATAGCACATATAGTTCTATGATATTTTCTTCAGTAATTCATTGTGTTTGACAGTACAAGTGTCACCACAGCTTATAATTAATAAGGAAAGCATTTTGTTTCTTTCCATTTAGATATTACTTTTTTAGCAATACCTCAACAGTTGGATAAAGTATAGTTTTAACCAAATTGTCTGCAACATTTATCTTTATTTATTTTTTTTTAATATAATTTTTATTAGGATTTTGTTTCATCGTTTGCAAGGAAATAAACAGTGGATGGTAAAGGGCATCACATGAGTACATAGGTAACAATAAGGATAACATATAGTAAGGTAACATGTAGTTGTTTACAGGAATTCCTATACATCGTTTGGTAATATGAGGCAGTATATACAGTTGAAATGACGTTTAACACACTCATTATGCTTATGGTACATTATAGTATTTACTCGTTATGGGAACTCTTTCCATTTGTTGTCACGAATGGTGAGTGTCTGTTATACAGCTCTTACTGGTTGTTGTTGTGTAAGGTTACCCAGGGAGCCCAGGTTGTGTGGAATATTTGTGCTGTTTTTGAGTCTGGGGTGGCCAAACGTTCGTATGTGTAGAATTGTTGTATTTTGTCCCATAGTTGGGCTTTGTTTTGGGCAGAATGTGGATTTCCAATTGCAGGCTATTAAGTTACGAGCCGCCAAAATGATGATTGCACTCAGCTGTTTGTGCGAATATTCGAATAGTGGGGGGAATCGCATAAGTAGGTATATTTCAGATGCGTTCCTGGTGTTTGGAACTTTGAGGGCACGTGTTGTATTTTGTACCTCTTTCCAGAGGGGTTGGATGTTAGGGCATGACCACCATACGTGTATGTGTGTGCCCTCCGCCACTGAGCATCTCAAGCAGAGGATAGATGTGATGGGATATATTTTGTGGAGTTTGTTTGGGGTTAAATGCCATCTGTACAGCAATTTTCTATGTGCTTCTATATGGGTGTAGCATTTAGTCCATTTAGATATGTCATTCAGTGCGTGGATCCATTCTTTGTCTGTGAGTTGGATAGCACATTCTGTTTCCCACATTGTTTTGCAGTGCAGTGTAGTGTTAGGTAGGGAATTTTCCCAGGCCTTATAGCATAGGGAAATGCTTTTCTTTTTCATAGGGCTCTTGGATTAAGGTTTTGTTGTTGTCTGTTTACGTGTGTAGTGATGATCCCTTTTAGTTGTAGGTATGTGAAAATAGTGTTTGCTGGTAATTCCCATTTCTGTTGTATGTCTGTGAAGGCCATTACCTCTTGAGAGTGTAATAGCTGGTGAATGTGCGTGATACAACATTTATCTTTATTTGATGAACCTGAGGACCAAAAAGAAGAAAATAAACATAGTTTATAAAATCTTTGCAATCAAAAAATGCAATAAAATGGAAGGTTACATTAGCTGATGTAAAAACATAGCTGGCCAAGAGAATGTTTCCATTTCTGCAATTTAGGCCTTAACCCCAAAGTACTTTATCTTGCTGAAATGCTTTGTGTGACTTTTTTCAGGTGATTGCCTATAGCATCTGCCTTGCAAAGACATAGAGCTGCATTGGGAAGTCTGTGATTCAACAGATAGAGAAATGAAAAAAAAAATCTTAATTAAATGCATGTATGTTTTCATTTAGTGTAGATTAGTGATTACGAGATGTGAGCCTTCCTTCCTCCTGAGCCTTCGGATCAATAATGGCTGCCAGATTGTCAACTCTTCTTGGGCTCTTCCCTTGGACCACCTTCCATCAATGAAAAGAACACCCGTTCAAGATGATGAAGCAATTATAACATACATGTGTAGCGCCAACATATTCCACTGCTCTGTACAATAGATAAAACAAGACAAACAATTAATTCTAACAAAACCAGATTGACATCCAGTGGATAAAGAGGGCAATGTCAAAACTAGAAAGTAAAGGGAAACTCAAAGTAAGAGTTGTCCACCTTTCAATGTTCAAAACATTGTGGAGATAAAAAAAAATACATAAAATAAAAACAAGGTATTTGAACATCCCTGCATAGGAAATGCGACTTCTAAAGTGATATCTGCAATATATGTGTGTGGGGCTGACATATATCTGAAAATACTAGTCTTCTCATTTTTTACTATGGAAGAGATGATTTATGGTACATGCATACAAGCCATAGCGAGGGCAGACATTGCTGTAGGGATCGAGTCAGATCTGTAGAGACCTGGACAATAGTGACATGTGCATGTGTGACTCTTTGGCTACTTATCTTTTATTAAAAAAAAATTATGAAGAGCGCTTTGGTGAGTAAATGGATACTAGTGGCTTCTATTAATTTGCCAAAGTGCTTCTCATTTATATTTGTTTTAGAAAACCAAAGGAGTCTGCCAAATGTATGGTTTCCTGCGTTGGCTACTGTCCTTCCTCGAGTTCCTGTTATATTATTTGGGTGGGGTAAAGAACCTGTGCTTGGCAGACGGTAGCTGACAGTCATATCGTATATGTTCCTAGCATAATTATTTACCATTAAATTGTTCTAGGTTATACAAATTCTTAAAATAATTGCAAGCAGTTATGTGCTCTCAGTAACAGCTTCTGTACCACCGATTGACATTAATCTTTTACGCGAAACTGCATGCTAATGAAAACAGAAGCCAAGACTAAGACTGAAATTCATTTCAGTTTGAGCTTAATGTGATGAGACAATAACATAAGTTCGAATCAGGCTGTTTCTTTTATGTGGCAAGGAGCATTAGAACAAGCATCCGGTTTTTATTTTATTTTATTTATTTTGCAAGCAATGCCAGCTGGGGGAATACTGGAACCAAATCAGGGAACAATTATGAATATTTTATGGGAAAAAGTGCAATCTGCCACGCTACATAACTTAAATTGAGTGACCCATGTTTACCAAGTGGTGCTATGCTCTGTTTCAGATACTGTTGGTTTTACTTACTAAGATGTCTTTGCCAATCACTTGTCAGCTCACTGCAACTTGGATACATCATCCTTTGGTTTCTTTAGGCTAATAGAAACTGAAATAGTGAATTTGTCCTTTGCCTTATAGTTTGTCTCTTGATATCATAGGTTTAATTGAGTGAAGATGCTTGGGGGTACAAATAACCACTTTTCAAATGTTTAATCATTTTGACATGCTATTGTGCATGGGTTTTTTTTATGCCCGAGGCTGATCTCAAGTCTGTCTCTGTAATAAATGTTAAGCAATTACTAAAGTCCACCAACTTTTTATTGGTGTGTTTTCGTGTGTCCTATGCATTTTACAATTTAGAGTGAACTTATACTATACTGGTATCTAAATCAATCAGAGGTAGTAGAATAGTAAGCAGCACTACCACATATCTCCTATAGGTGTCACAAGATTGGAATCTTAGACAACCCTAATATAGTCCAGACAAGTAGCATTTCTCACAACACTCATTGTGTGTGATACAGTTTTGTCCTTAGTTTAGAGAATTACAATGTTTATGCCTCCAGTGGCTTTAAGTCTTTTAACGTCATGCATAATGCTATTGAAATTAAAAGGAAATATACATAGTGAAAGTCTTGTCCCCGTGTATTGCAAATGAAGTCAGACAGTCTGACCTGAATTTAGCAATCGGCAAATTGCTCTGTAGTTAAAGAAGATGAGTTAGGCAGAGGACTTTCCTATCACTTGATGGACAGGTTAGTTTTAACCCAAGTCCAAAATGTCAGATTTCTGTATTAAACACTTACATTCTTATCACATGCTATGCATGATGCTAAATGTGTGTTCTGATGCAAAATTAACAAGATATAGTATATCACAAATTAAACATGTATATTTGTATTGTCAGGGTAAGTGCCCCTATAAAAAAAATGCCCATAGTCAGGTACCTACCCTACTGGCAAATCCAATGCTGAGTGTGTTTTGTAACCTCAACGTCTTACATATTATACCCATAAACCACTGGGAGTAAATTTGATGGTGTGCAGTAGAAGGTCTGCACACCTATGAATTTAGCAATTTTTTCTCCCTGCTCATAGCACTGGCTGTCTTTACTGTAAAGATATAGAATTCCACTGTACCATATCTCAAATAACACCAGCAGTAAAGGTGACAAGAGGAGGGGGCCGCGAGGGAGATGGAAAGGGGGTAGGATTAAAAATTATAAAATTAGCGGGGGCGGAGCCTAGCCTGCAAGACGAACAGTCACATGTCCACAGGGCTCCTCTATTCTCAGCGGATTTCCTGACGCAAATTGAATTGCACAGCTTGACCACCCACGAAACTGCTCTACCTAAGATAGGGGAGAGCTGGTGTACCCCCTGATACCTGACTTGAGCGATTCCGACATTGGTAGCCAGACATGGCTAACCGCGGCCTGTGGATGGCGGAGATGGGGAGAGACGGCCGCTCTCCTCGTCCTGACACTAGCAGCGCAAACTCATTGACAGCCTACCTCCCCCCCCCCCCCCCAGGGACCGGCGTGGGTGGTCCCGGTCCACTCCAGGGAGGCAACCCTGCTCCACGAGACACACGAGCAGGCATTGAATGAGCACCATCCAGCCATAGAGAAGTGGAAAATGGCGGATGCCACGTGCTCTCATATAAGCTGGGACCTCGAAGCAAAACTGAACAGCCTGTTTGCTGCCTTCTGGAAAAAATTGGAACTTAGACATCAACAGGTCCAGATGCCAGACACGACAGAACACCCACCTCGCAAGCCAACTCCACGATTCAGTGGCAAACCCACGGTGCTCAAGGTACAGAGGGCCCGAAAATGGCAGACCACGCGACCCTGCTCGCAACGTTCACATGCTGCCCATCGAAACACTGCCAGACATCCCAGCACGAGAAAGGCGGCAAACAACACAACAACTAACCTGCCACGACCCAACCGCCCCAAAGAGCCTACCTCTCAACTCAAGCTGGTTTTCTGATACCACACAGGAGAGGCTTCAGCGCCTCTATAGCAAGGCCTTACCTTCGACTCATGTATGCGGGTTCCTACCCGGTAAGGCACCAGGATTCAAAAGCGAGATTCTCTGGACATGGAAGCGGAGTACCCCAACACGACATTGGATGACCTCAGGACTGAGCACAAGTACCACGGTACCCCAGCAGTGCACCATCGGTACCCACACCATGTGCCCAGATTAACCCATGTTTAACCCACTACATTAGCATGTCCCCTTTCCTTTCTTACCACAGCGGGACTCAAAACCTGATCTACCTGGGGGGCCTCCCGGAAAAACACTTCTCAATCACAGTGCCTATAGTTCTCACGCTCATGTCACAATAGTCAACCCCTCACTAGCACTGTTATCATGCTTAAGCTTACACTTCATGCTACAATATAAAAATGTGCATTGTGTTTTCATTGCTATGCCCTGATAAGTTACTGTCTGTTATTATGGCGAATGCAAATGCTGTTGGCACTGCAAAAGCAAATGTGACTGTTTATTTAATTTATGCATGCAAAAATAGAAATAACAATGTATAAAATTATAAAGTATTATAAAAGGTTGAAACAAGTTAAGGAAAAGATGAGGAGGGAGTAATAAACAGCTGAGCATTGGAGTGTAGGGAGGATGGTATGTGGTGAGAGAATGATTTGTGGGAAATGGAAAGAAGGGGTTAGGAGACAAAAAAAGAGGGATATTAATGGAGATAATAACTTTATTAAAGGAGTAGTGTTTGAAATTAGTTGGGAGGATAAAAACAACATGCAATTGGTAACTGTGTGTTTTTATAGCACTTTGTATTATTTCTGTGTGGCTTAGTAATATGCTCTTTCATTCATTTAAAATTTAAAATTCTGGTTCTTGCTTTCAAATGTCTACATAATGCTGCTCCCACCTATCTATCCTCCCTTATACACAAGTATGTCCAGTCTAGGCCCTTACGATCTGCTGAAGACGTCTATCTTCTGTCCGTACTCCCACCTCTGATGCTCGCCTTCAAGACTTCTCGAGGGCTGCACCGTTCCTGTGGAACTTACTTCCCTCCTCCATTAGATGCTCACCCAGTCTCCACTCCTTCAAAAAATCATTAAAAACCCACTTCTTCATAAAAGCGTATCAATTAAACTGTTAATAGCTCCCAACTGATTCCTCTTCTGCAACTGTCTCTAGTCTAATACTATCCTTACCTTTTTGTGTCATTTTACCCCACTCCCTCTAGCATGTAAGCTCATTGAGCAGGGCCCTCAACCCCTCTGTTCCTGTGTGTCCAACTTGTCTGGTTACAACTACATGTCTGTTCGTCCACCCATTGTAAAGCGCTGCGGAATTTGACGGCGCTCTATAAATAATATAATAATAATATAATAATAATAATCATAGTAACCTAAGTGAACTCTGTTGCACTCTTACCCACAGTATATAGAGACGTGGAGTAGCAAAATGGGCACAAAAAAAACAGTGGAAACCATTAGTTTGTGATCTCAGCATTCCAGATAACCCTGCCAAATGAAAGGTCTAGAGCTGCCCCTCCGGCGAGTGCTTCCCATCTAGTAGAGAGATTCAAAAGAGACTGTAATTTTTTAACATTTAATTACTCTGAAAGTGATATTAAAATCATTTGAAGATCTGTCAAAACTGAGATGCCTGGACACAGTGGTAGGCTAATTATCCATAATATATGACTATTGACTACACATGGTTCAATCTTAAAATGGCACTGTCAGTGTCAAGATAGGATCTTTATGAAATACTCATTTTGGCTGCGTTGGAATTTCACTGAAATTTAAACCCAGACAAGAGATATACAGAGTTAAAGAAGGGACTACTTTGTCTCTGAATATTTCCTCCGCCTGACTTTCTCAGACCTTGAGCGGAGTATTAAGTGTCAATCCTGAAAGTCTTCATCAGTGACTGCTGCTGGATACTGGCTGTGTCTTGTGGGATCTTCCATAGACCTCGATGCTGTACTTTCGTGTTCCAGTGTCATTGGTGTAAAAGAGGACCCTATCAGATCAAGATTACTGCGCCCATGAGGGACAGGTTCAAGTAAGTAAACTCATCTCTTCTTGCCCCCCCAGCAGTGATATCACCCTTTGGGGACTTTGCAAATTTGGAAAAATCCCCAAAGGGAAATAGTGCTTCTTTCATTTATCATTACATAAAGTTGTTTATGTGCATCCCTCTTAGATCTATACCTTTTTGTATGGTATGGACTATTCCCATTATGTATTAAGTGTACAGCTAGTTAGGTACACCTTATATATATGTGTGTATATATATATATATATATATATATATATTCTATGCACACTTCTTGTCTATATGATTGAGGTTAGCCACATTTTCGCCAGTTTGTATTTATATACAGTGTATAGAGTAGTTCAAGATATATCTGAACGGTATGATGTGCTCCAGACCAATTCCCTAACATTTTCTTGTGAATGAATGTCCTCATTTCATTGCAGCCAGACTTCTGAAATGGCTTTAACATTCGCTGTGATCTGCAGACTCCACATGATGTGATCTGCTACACATTTCACTGATTTTGTTTTTCTTTCAAATAACCGATGCTTTATATATATATTTTTTTTTCAGTACCAAAAGGCTTGACATTTCAGATTAAAGAAAATCATAAAGCATGCTATTTCACTGGTCAGCATGTCAAGGACTTTAAATAAATTATGATGTTTGTCTCTGATCATAGTAATAGGTACCAAATGTCATTGTATTTTCTTTTAAAGTAAAAACCGTGAAACATACAGGGAGAATGGGAGTATATTTGATCAGAGGTAAAACGTTGAAGAGAAACTCTTATAATATGGCATTATAAGAAAGAAAATTCATTATGTCCAAGAATACATGTTATAATTTATTCACTCAAAATGATGAGGTGAATTTTAAAAATGACCTGCAAACTGTATGTCAAAATTTTAACTGCATAATTAGAAAAGGCACGATGGGGCAGAAATCTGTATTCTAAATGCTATATTATCCCACTCTGTAGCTGGTTTCATGTGAGTGTCCCCAACCCCCCCCATTTGCCATAAAAATTCCACTTGCGCATTCAAACTACATCAGTGCAGCGCAAGACCCTCTAGTGTCTGTCATACTATGGTGGGCTTAATCCTGCAATATAAACATTAAGGTTTCTCAAAAACTCAACTGTTTTATATAGTAGGGGTAAGAGAACAGGGACACTGCACCCAGTCCACTTCATTGAGATAAAATGTTACTTTAAGCAATAATTTCTCCAATACCTTTATGTAAGAACTGCTTACGTCAAAGTCCTATTCCTTTTCTAATTCATGTTCTACGGTCATGATCTTCAGCAGGTCAGATATAAGACTTTGGCCAGAGTTAACATCTAGATCTTTATTTGTGAGTTTGGGCATATTAAAGTAACTGGAAATCCTATAAATGAAATTATAGGAAAGAAAGAGAGAACATAAATAAAGGGGTTTAGGCAATATGCCCCAAATAGGTTATAAACAGGATGTGAGTAAATAATAAGTGTGACAAACTCCCTTTTCCTGTGAGTTGGCTACAAGGTTTTGGAGGGGCTTGGTTGCCAGCCTCTTGCCCCAGGACTATGGCCCATGTATTATACTGGGATACAGACTGGAGAAAGGGCTTTTGTTCATGTCTTTTTTCCCCAGTTCAGTCTATGGGACATCAGAATGGATTGTACCTATGGTGTTCGTTTATACGAACAAACTACCAAACAGCCGGACCATACACAAGTGAAGTGTGTGTCTCATTTACCTCCCAGGAGCTGCGGTTAACTGCAGCTAATTGACGAACGGCTGGGTGGTCGTCATTCGTAATGGTCGAACACGTGGCGGCGACCATCTTGTTCAGTCGAACGCGTTCAGCGGTGTATGGTCGTCGAGTTCGTGGAACTCAAATCGGATACACGACGGCACGAACACCGCTGAACTTTACCTTCTCCAGAACTTCGACATTTCAATGGGAGTCGAACGGTGTTCGACAATTCGAACACCACTTTGACTTTGGCTATTTGCACGAACGGCCCCCTTTTGTGCTTTCAAACGGAACTTAACTATGGTAAATAGACCGGCTGAACAGCCAAAATCTGTGGAACTGTTTTGGGCAGGAAAGCCATGCTGCAGTCGGTCAAAAGAGACTTCCATAAACACTTGAACCCCATGGCGATTTGACTATGTTCGTGGGATCTGAGCGCTGTTCGGATATATTGAGCGCTCAGATCCAAGCTATCTGGGGATATGTCAAATGTGGGGGTTCCGTTCTGTGGAATATAAGTTATGTATTTTAATGTGTTTTGTTGCAGTTGTAACTTAGAGATATTTTCTGTACCTGGAGATAATTACATTTCCAACGGCCACTTAAGCCAATTATCTCCAGGATAGAGAGGAGGGATTTTACTGTGTATGTGGGAGTGTTACTGTGTTAATTAGTGTTCCCATTGGTTTGTGTCCCTGTTGTCCCTGTGTTCCACCAGGTCCAGGAGGTGTGCCTCTGGCCTGAAAATGTGTATAAAAGAAATGCCTTTGTGCTCAATAAAATAGATCATCTTGCACCTTCATGAAGTCTAGGCTCATGTTTGGGGGATTGGAGAACTACACGCTGGGGATTGCCATAATCTTTATACTCCCCAGGGTATAATCACTAAGCTCTTGTAAGAGCTTGTTCCTGCTCTCTGGATTTACAGAGGTCTACCTACTGGAAGCTGGATCCTGGTCTTGAGTCCAGAGTGGTTGGAAGACAGTGAGACCCCAACCAAGCTGAGGCGGTTCGTGGGGTCTGCAGTGGTTATGGTGTCTAGTGGAGTGCTTGTAGCCCTCGGGAAGCACTAGGAGCATCCGTCAAACGGAGGTACCCAGTCGGGGTGCCAAGAGATCCGTTACAATAAGAAAACCTAAAGATAAAAGTATGGGTTGAAATAGAAGGACTAATAAAACAGAACAGAACAATAAGGTTTCAGGATTACAGGAAAAGAAGAACTTTTGTGAATTTATAGAATTCAAAGTGAATTTAAAGTAAATTTCACATTTTAGGCCAAAGTAGCCAAACTTGAAGCATAGCATTTTTCCAATTCCGCTATTTTGGCCTTAAACTTGAAATTCATTTGAATTTGCTTTTCTGCCAGCGTCATGCTTATACCGAAGCCAGACCTCAGTTATTTAGTCAAGATGAAGTAAGAACATATTATGTCAAATTAATGCTATGACAGTTCTTACTTGACTGTGATCCCTAGAACTTCTCTATGTCTTCTTAACGATAAGTCCAGCATTATGCAAACCCCAAAATAAGTTTAACCATGCTATTTACTCATATCAAACCCTGAAACCAAAGCACTGGATCCGTAAATATGGGAGAATCTGAATAAGAAATTCATTTGTTCTTCAACTCAAGTAGGATAAGGGTTCCTTGATATTAAAAAGACACTCCACTGCCCAAATCCCAGCCCAACATAAAAGGCACTGTTGTTATCCAACAATGTTTTTGTTTAACCCCTTAAGGACCAAACCTCTGGAATAAAAGGGAATCATGACATGTCACACATGTCATGTGTCCTTAAGGGGTTAAAAAACAAAAAGAAACAGTTATCTGTACACTTCCCCACATCTTTGCCTGAAGCTGAAGAAAGCAAGATGAACTGTTTTTGTAGGACCCACCTAAGAGGTTTGCCTTGACATTGCAGATGGGCTTACAACTAATGGCCATTGGCGTGAAACAAAAAATCATTTATTTAAAATTGCATAGGGATATGGGGCAGTGCGCAGGTAACTATTTCCTCTGGTTTTTATTGTATGTTTTGAGGATGTGCCCAAGAGTAGTGGGAGTCTGAGCGCAAGGCTTATTTTTGTGTATTATTGTTTTTGTTTAACCATGATCTCTTTGCATTACTTATCGATAACTATCGTACATTGTTTCTGAGGGATGATATTTAGGGTTTTCTTATTTTAGTAAATTATGGCTTTGATGTCAGAGTGCTTGTAAGAAGACAGTAAATTTTTATTTTTTAGTTCTAATGCACAATATTGTAAGTACCTAAAGAGGGCAGAATTCACTTGCTCTGGTCAATCCCACCTGCAATATCTATATATCCCACTTGTTTTTTTATTTGTTAAGTGTGTATGTATTATTATTAATATTATTATTGGTATTTATATAGCGCCAGTTTATTATGCAGAGCTTTACAATAAGAGGGGAATCTACTAAATGAGACAATAACAAAATGTAACAGGAACAATAGGTAGTTGAGGACCCTGCTGAAACGAGCTTACAGTCTAGAGGAGGTGGGGTATTAAACACAACAGGAAGGGTATTGAGGGAGACAGCAAACAGACATGGTGGGAAAGTAGCAGAACTGGAGGTGTGAGTGGAGAGTGGCCCTTTAGGAGAGAGCAAGGGGAAGGATTCAGAGATAGAAGTTACTCTTGGAGGTCATAAGCGATCCTGAAAAGAAGGGTTTTGAGGGACTTCTTAAAGGATTGAAGATTAGGGGAGAGTCTGACAGGGGTAGGCAGGCTGTTCCAAAGGAAAGGAGCCACCCATGAGAAGTCTTGCAGGCGTGAATTTGCAGTAAGGGTGTGAGCAGCCAACGGGAGAAGGTCACCAGTAGAGCGGAGAGACCGAGAGGGGGCCTACCTATGAATCAGTAAAAAAATTTAAGAGTGACTAGAGTTGGTTAGAGCTTTATAGGTAAGGATTGGTATTTTAAATTGACACCTGTAGGGTACAAGAAGCCAGTGTAAGGATCGACAGAGGGGTGAGGTGTGAGAGGAGCGACAGGACAGAAAGATCAGCCTGGCAGCAGCATTCTTCACAGATTGTAGAAAGGCAGCATGGCTTCCGGGGAGACCAATTAGGAGAGAATTACCTTCGTAGCATCTTGCGTAAGAAAGGGGCGTATGCGGGCAATGTTTTTAAGCTGGAATCGACAGGTTTTAGCAACAGATTGGACAAGATGCGCAAAGGTGAGGCCAGGATCAAAAATGACACCTAGACAGCGAGCTTGAAAGGATGGAGTAGGCAGGTACCGTCAACATGCAGGGTGAATGAAGGAGGAGGTTCAGTGTTATGAGGAGGAAAAATAAGAAACTCAGTTTTAGAGTGATTGAGTTTCAGAAAGCGGGAGGACATCCAACAAGAGATTGGAAATTGGTGACATGTTGTAGGACAGCAGGGGAGAGGTCAGGGGAGGAGAGGTATATCTGGGTGTCGTCAACATACAGGTGGTAGTGGAATTCAAATGAATTAATGAGTTTGCCAAGAGAGGCAGTATAGAGAGCGAACAAAAGGGGACCAAGAACTGAACCTTGAGTGACTCCGACTGAGACAGGATGAGGAGAGGAGGTGTCGTTGGAAAATGAGACACTGAAGGAGCGTTGGGAGAGATAGAAGGAGAACCATGAGAGGGCTACGTCACAGAGACCAAAAGATTAAAGTGTTAGCAGAAGGAGGCCATGATAACAGCCTCAAAGGCAGCAGTGAGGTCAAGAAGAATTAGTATGGAGTAGTGGCCTTTGGATTTAGCTGCAATTAGATCATTTGTAACTCTAGTCAGAGCAGTCTCTGTGGAGGGGGCAGAATCCAGGCTGACGAGGGTAAAGGAGAGAGTTGGAATTGAGGAAGCAATGTATAACTCCTACAACCCTCTAAGACCTACACTGTAACCTAATGTCAGATATTCATTCATTGTTATTGTTGATCTCTTAGAGGGTGTAATGGCCTGAGCTCCATAAACCATACAATTACTTTCTCCAATTGTATTTCCTTATGTTCCTAGGACATTTTGCTACAGAGTTGCCTACCGGTTTATGCACCAAACACCAAACTGTAAATGATTTAAAAAACAAATTCCATCCTCAACCAAAACAGGTGATTTAGAACAATTCCCTAACATCATGACTTTCAGCCTAAATAACTTAAAATTAAATGAAATCTACAACACATGGTCATTTTAATAATGAGGAAGGACTAATATGTGAATCTATTCAAATTTATTTTTCTTAAGCTGCATAAATTATAATTACAACTATGAAATATGAGATTTTTTACATTTTTCTCATGCTTCAAAAATGTTATTCGTGAATGCTGTGTTATATAAATATAAAATATCAGAAGAAAAAAAAACCATAAAATGCATGTGTGCGCTTAAAAAGAAACCATTAAATTACAGTGGAACAAACACATAGTAAAAGTGTCATAGAAATAAAAGTCACAATTACACATTCCTATTATTTCACATTAATAATATTTAATGTCAGTACATCACAATTAACAATCCTCAGCACCATCTCCAATAATATTCCCATTGACACTATTTGTGCTTGGTTTTTAATGTAACAGGGACGGAGCCATCTTCATCGGTGGTCTTACCACAGTCAAAGCAGCAGCAGAATATTTTAAACAGAAGGCTTGCAATTTTATTCTCAGATTTTTGCTTTGATACACTCTGACAAAGTAAACACAAAATATTAGCATTAACATTTTTATTTAATGTGCCACCTCTATATTCTAAAAGCTAAAGGATCACTGTTATGAGGGCAGAGTGTCCAGACGTCCTCTTGCCATCATGGGTTAAACCTGAAACAGTTTAGCTCCAATGTTCAGACACTGGTGCCCTCTCTGCCTCTACAGTATGAGGACGGTTTAGCCAGACAGCCAGGTATTGGCTGAGGGACTCAGCTGACACTCAGCCTATCACAGACCTCCCACTGAGAGAAATAGTACGTCTGGACACTATTTCACCAACCTCACAACTTCACTAAACTGAAATTAATAATCTGAAGTTGTTTGAGGGGATGGAAGGGTTCCACTAATCTAATTAGTAAACTGATACAAGAATACACTAAATAACAGAGGAGTAACAATGCAATAGTAGGAGATAGTATGCACACAAAAAAAGAATGTACAGATAAGCAAGGAGATACTAACTTACGCAGAGACAAGGACATTGTATTTCTCAGTTACTGAATAACTTATATTACCACCTAGCAGCAGGCGGGATAATTAATGCTACATCAAATCAGCATAGGGTTCATGTCTGTATATTACTCAGGTTTACATCCACTGATTTCATCACACTACTTTGCATGTATTGTTTTGTGGCTTGTGTGTATGTCAAGAAAAATGTGTTTGGTTAACACCTGTGCCCTTTACATACATACATTGTATTTAACCATTTCTATTTATCTCTTGTCCATTTTTATTGCAAATAATTTGCAACAGAATTTAACAAAGATTTCATTATTTTGTTTTAAAAAAAAATCTATTATTTTCATTAACGTAATCTATCAACACCATGGTTATATATAATACCTTATTTTACTTTTTTTTTTTTTAATTAAGACATATTCATAGATTACATTGCAAATTTGTGTTTTTCTCTTGTATCTGAGCTAGTGATGACAACCCGCGGCAACGCTCTTGTGGCTTGAGGGGAAGATTAGACACCCAGCCCACTCTTCACAGGAGAAGCATGCTGTACCACCAGGGAATCTAGTGTCCCACCTCCCCGCACACAGGTAAGAGGAGGGGAGGGTGGATTAAGCATTAATTTAAAAAAAAATCCCCCCACATCCACTACACAAGCACATTATCTGTATACACTATACAAACACACTTTCTGCATACACTATAGAAACACACTCTCTGCATACACTATACACATACTCTTTGCATACACTATACATGCAAAGCATACAGTGCACACACTGCATACAATCAATAGACACTGCATCAACTACAGAAGCACAGACACTGCATTTACTATACAAATACAGACACTGCATCAATTACACAAACACTGCATCTACTATACACGCAAACTCTCCATCCACTACAACCACTACACAAAACACACATTCTGCATCCACTATACACATACACACACACACACACAATGCATTCACTATACACACTTCATACAATACACATTGCATCCCCATACACAGACACTGCATTCACTACATCCACTGCATAACATATGGATGTGCCGTGGTTTTGGTGAGGAGGGGCAGCATTTCATCCTTGGATCCAGAAAGCACAATGTCTGGATATTTTTAATCATGGGTCAAAAAATCATGGATCATAGATCATGTCTGTCAGCACCAACCATTGTGAACAGCATCACAGCCCTTACTGGCTCGACAGTAAGAGATTGTGAGAAGCCTGGAAAGCAACTCCTAATGCGATATAACACATACAGGACATGCAAATCAGAATTAATTACCTTATACTACTGTTATCTGAGATGATGTCTAGTTAATTATGCTCTTTAACACCCTTAATGTATTTGATGTGATTTATATGTTTTTATTTAAAATGTATTAAACGCTTTGGGGCTTGCTCACTTTAATATTGTAATTACATATAGGAATGCCTTATTTTTATTCACAAAATCTGCATTTGGAGTGTCTCTGTATTAGCCTTAAGTGTCCCTAGGTAACCCCATTCCATTGTACAATGTAAGCTTCTGACAGTTTGTATTCCTGTCCCTTATGACTCTGTATAAAATCCTGGTGCTCACATGCAAAGCTCTCAAACTAAACCCCAATCCATGTTGCATCATAAACCCTATCATGGCCCCTCTACTCTGCCAATAACTGGAGTCTATTCTCTAATTACATTTCCTGCTCAGTTTTTACCCTTAGGAGATCCAAAGGCCCATCTTAGAAGAAGCACCCCTCAGGGGTTGGATCCACAGGCTCTAATTCTTTCTCAGTCCAAACTTTACCACTGTCCTTTCTTTGTCAAACCACTTCAAATATGTTCCCTACCTTTTCATTCAGACCTTCTTTTCATTATAAGCCTCCTTTACTTTAACTATTTATTTATTTAGCAGTTATTGTATAATGGCCTTATCAGTTTTTCCCTTGCTTGTACTGTAAGTGATGAGTTTTGTTACAGTTATTTGTAGACATGTGCAATTTGCTTTGCTCCATATGTACATTTGTACGAATTTCATGCCATTTGGACATTCGGATGCTTACGAATGTCCGAAGTGCCGAGTTACCGAAGCGCCGAAGTTTCCGAAGTGACGAAGTTTGGTAATTCGGAAGTGCCGAAGCGTTAAAGCTCCGAAGTGATTCAGATTTCTGAAAAGTGGCAACACAGAGAGAGGGAGGGGAAATTATGTGAATGATGACAGGAATCTTGACCAATAAGCTAATTCCTTTTGTGCAATGTAATGCTTGCTTGCCAAATCCGGTTTCATTATTCCCTGTCCAATGAAATGAGCACATTTTTTTGATTGATGTTAGAGGACAGCCAATTAATGGTGATTTTGTCACTGACACTTGGCCAATGAAGGCACACAGAGTCATTGAAGTAGGATAGTATATAAATAAGGCTGTCAGGGTGTTGGCTTGCTTTTATGTGACCAGACTAGTTATGATAGCACAAGAGACTGAGAGAGATAAATGACATTACATTAATTGTACTTTAATTGTTGCAAACTTGGGGACCCGCATTATTTTTAAGTGTTTGTTCCAGGGAGAGCGAGAGTAAGTTCTGCCTTTTTTTCTTCTGCATTTTGTTTCTTTTTTGAAGGGGGGGGTGAGAGAGTGTGTGGCTGTGCAAGCCAGGTAGTCTGATTGCCAGGGTGTCTCTCTGCTGCACTGTGACTTTACTGCAGTGATTAATTTTGTGTACCAGCCATCACTTGCTCTCACTTCTAGCTCTCTCTCTCACACACTCTCACTTGCTTGTTCACACACAAATTGTTTTCTCTCTGCTCTCCCACTCTGTTTTCACACTCTGCTCACTCTCTGCTCCTAAACTCTTCACAAAGATGGTGTCACATGGAGTGGGATTATGTAGTATGCAGAATTGTTGCATGCTGGTAGTGCTCCCTGATTGGCTGCACTATCTGTGCAGTGAAAATATAACTTTGTAAATTGTATATATGCTAAACTAACATTACCAATTATTACTTAACTAAACCCAGATTAATTATTTAAGATTAAGTGAGGGGCGGAGCCAGCAACCGAGCTGAACGGTCGCACAGCAAAAGAGCTCCGGCTTTTTCGGGCCATAAACTGCCCAATTACCGCTATTCCCAGCATATTGAGCTCCCCAACGAGACAACCAGCAACAACTAAGACAATGGGACGAAAAACCAAAAAACTAAAACAGGAATATTGTGGATCTACTGCAGCAGACACGTGAAACTGCTAGGCCCAAGATGGCCGTTTACATGGACAACTACTCAGAGATGTCGGACGACTTCTCCTCGGGAGAAGAGGCGACGGACCTCACCCCGGTACCAAAGCAGAAACCGGTAACCCAGACAGCGGATGCATCTCCGGTGACTACGGGGGTACTGAAGACGCTCCTTGCGGACCTTCAGAAAACAATCCAAGCAGACGTCGCCACGATCCGCAATGAAATACAAGGCCTGACAGGCCGCATGGGAGCGCTGGAGGTTACCACCGGCGCCTGTACCGACCAACTGACCTCTCTCCAGCAAGTGGTTCAGGAGCTTCAACGGCAGAATGAGGCACACGAACACCGCTTCACGGCCCTGGAGGACGCACGCCGGGCTAATAATGTAAAGATTAGAGGCATCCCAGAGGCCACTCAACAGGCCGAGTTGCCGCACCTGCTCAGGCGCCTCCTGACAGCTCTGATACCAACGAGGCAGACCAAAGCAGTTGCCCTAGATGGCTTCTTTAGAGTCCCGAAACCAGCCTCGGCGCCCGCCACAGCACCACGAGACCTCATCGTGAGGTTCCAGCATCATTCGTCCAAAACCGCAGTACTAGCGGCGACCAGAGACTGCTCCCCATACACGTTTGAAGGGATGGATTTATCCTTCTATACTGACCTCACTGGGGGCACCTTGGCATGCGGAGGTCGCTCCGACCTCTCACAAAGCTGCTGCAGAAACGAGGAGTCACTTATAAATGGCACCAATCCCGCACATTGAGGATACTACACGGAGGGACTGACCATAAGGTACGAGACCTTCTGGAAGCCAAGACCTTATTGCCGACACTGGGACTCCCACTGGACGCTCTGACTATTGAAGAGCCCCAAGGAGTGAGCAAGCTGCAGAGCAGATGTGTTACGGTTACCCTTAGGCTAGCTGAGAGCTGGACCGTTTAGTTGTCTGGATTCCTAGTTGCTGAAGAGGGGAGAGCCGAGCTCCATAGTATTCCATACGAGTCCTGTAAGTGTGGAATCATCCCACTAGCTATAGCATAGCTAGGATACCTTTTCTACCCACAAAACGAGTCAAAGCAGCGATTTGAGGGTCAAGTAAGAACTGAGGACTGGGTTGACCAGCCTGCTTTTTATTGTGGTTACATGTAACCAGGATACTCCCAGGGGGAGGCATAAAATCACCAATCACATATTGGGTACCTCCCACACATCTCCTCCCCTCAGATAAACAGTTAACCCAATTATACAGTACATATTTTCAACCAAGTTCTGGATGTACCCCGAAACCAGGGGGTACTCCTTTAAATCATACACCGCTGTACAGGTCTTGTTCAGGGGAGCAACATATCCGAAAACCAACCCGTTCGGATGAACGGTTCAGGAGTTAGGGGTTTTCAAAGTTTTGACCGACCGCACAGACTTTCTGGCCGAAAATAGTTCCACACGTTTAGGCCTTGCGGTCGGTCTTCGTTCGTACGGGAAAACTCCACGAACCCATGGTCATCCATAGTTATCCTGGAGGTCGCTGTACTCCCCATGCGGAGAGTAATCGTCCTACCGAACGGTGGGCTGTTCGGTAGGTCCAGCACGAAGTTATGCTATCCTGGAGGTCTCAGCGGTGTTCGCCTGGGCGCGTTTCCGTTTTTAGTTCCAGACGATTGCTGGCAAACACCGCTGTTCGTACGTAAGATGGCCGCGAACACGTGCAAAGTCCCGAAATGGCGGCCACCTATACGCTTACACAAAGGATTCGTGCTGAACCATACCAACGACTGCACATAAGTCAGAAGGGCGAAAATAGCATTTAAAGGTACACAGTGCAATAAGGTTTTTGTAACAGTTTTTGTAACAGTGCTCCCTTTTTGTGGAACACTCTGGCAGACACCGTCTGACCCCTTTTCGGGGCAGACTAAGGCTGTCCAGACCGCTGGTTATGCTGGGCTGAGGTCCGTTTGTCTGGACAACCCGTCCGCATTGCCATTCTGTTTCCCGGGTCGGTAGGAAATGGTGAAATTGAAGGGTTGTAATGATAAGCTCCAACGTAATAACCTGCCGTTATCTCCAGAGACCCGGTTTAGCCACACCAACGGGTTATGGTCGGTGACCAGAGTGAACTCTTGTCCATATAAATAGGGAGTCAATTTCTTTAATGCCCACACCAAGGCCAAACACTCCTTTTCAATCGCTGCATAGCTGACTTCGCGGGGCAGGAGCTTCCGGCTGATGTAGGCCACTGGGTGCTCCCCTCCATCTTCACCTACTTGGCTAAGGACGGCTCCCAGCCCGAACATGGAAGCGTCTGTATGGACGATAAAACGTTTGTTAAGGGCTGGGGCCGCCAAGACAGGAGCATTAACCAAAGCATTTTTGAGGGCCTGAAAAGCCGTTTCACAGTGGGGAGACCACAGGACCTGTCGAGGTAAGTTTTTCTTGGTCAAGTCAGTCAAGGGTTTGGCAAGTGTGCTGTAGTCGGGTACAAATCGTCTATAGTACCCTGCTGTGCCCAGAAAGGCTAAAACCTGGGTTTTTGTGATGGGGGTGGGCCAGTTGGCAACAGCTTCTATCTTGGCCGGCTCTGGTCGCTGTTTTCCGCACCCCACCCGATGACCCAGGTACTGTACCTCGGCCATCCCAAAGTGACATTTTTCTGGTTTCAGAGTCAGGCCAGCCGCCCGGATCTGATCCAGAACCATTCCTACGTGAGCTAAGTGGTCCTCCCAGGACTCACTGTGAATCGCTATGTCGTCCAGGTATGCACAGGCAAAACCCTGGAAGCCATCCAGGAGTCTATCCACCAAGCGCTGGAATGTAGCGGGGGCGTTCTTCATCCCAAACGGCATTACCTTAAACTGGTATAGGCCGAAGGGGGTGACGAAGGCCGACTTGGGGATAGCCTCCGGGGCCAGGGGAATCTGCCAGTAACCCTTACAGAGGTCGATAGTGGTCAGGTAATTTCCCCTGGCTATGCGATCAAGTAGCTCGTCTACCCTGGGCATAGGGTAGGCGTCTGTTACTGTTTTTTCATTGAGTCTCCTATAGTCTACACAGAACCGGGTTGTCCCATCTTTCTTGGGTACCAGGACAACCGGGGAGGCCCAGGGACTATCGGAGGGCTCAATCACCCTGAGTTGGAGCATCTCATCTATCTCCTTCTTCATTCCGGTTCTAACTGCCTCGGGGATGCGATACGGGGGTTGGCGTAAGGGTGTTTGTCCGGGGGTATCGACCTGGTGGGTAGTTAAGGTGGTGTACCCTGGTTTCTGGGAGAACGTGAGGTGCTTGGCCTGGAGGAGTGTATTGAGCTGCTCCCTTTCAGTGGGGCTAAGTCGGTCTCCTATCTGAACCTGGGTCACTACCCCTGTGGGTGGACTCTTTTCCAGTAAGTCGGGAATGGGTAGACTGTCGGGGTCTTCCTGGGGAGGACAACATACGGCGGTCACGTTCTCGGGTCGCTCCAAGTATTCCTTGAGCATGTTTACATGGAATGTCTTCCTGAGGTTGTTGTCGTGACAACTGGCTATAACATAAGTGGTGTCGCCCCTTTTTTCTACGATCTGGTATGGGCCCTGCCATGATGCTTGTAACTTGTCGGTCTTTACCGGCTTAAGTACTAACACCTTTTGTCCTACGGTGAAGATTCTCCTTCGGGCCCCCCTATCGTACCATACCTTCTGTCTTTTCTGGGCCGACTGGAGGTTAGCCTGCACTGATTTGGCTAGCTGCTCCATGCGGTCCCTGAGTTCCAATACGTATGGCACAATAGGGACACCGTCCGTTTCCGTCTCTCCTTCCCAGTGTTCTCGGATCAGGTTTAGGGGGCCCCGTACCTTTCGTCCGTAGAGCAACTCAAAGGGAGAGAACCCTGTCGTTTCCTGGGGCACCTCCCGATACGCAAATAGGAGATGCGGCAGAAAGCGTTCCCAATCTCGGTACTCCTGTGTGAACGTTTTGAGCATTTGCTTGAGGGTTCCGTTAAACCTCTCACAAAGTCCGTTCGTTTGGGGGTGATAGGGTGAACTCAGGAGGGATTTAATTTTGCACACCTGCCAGAGTTGTTGGGTCAATTCTGCTGTGAATTGGGTGCCCCGGTCGGATAGAATTTCTTTTGGAAATCCTACCCGGGAGAACACTTGTACCAGGGCAGTCGCTACCGTATCCGCTTGGATGTTGGACAGGGCGACTGCCTCGGGGTACCGGGTAGCGTAGTCTACTACGGTAAGGATGTAGCGCTTACCGGAGGGACTAGGGGTAGCCAGTGGTCCTACTAGGTCAATAGCAACCCTGCTAAAGGGTTCCTCTACAATGGGCATATTGACTAGATGCGCTTTAGGGTGATCGCCTCGCCTTCCCACTCGTTGACATACATCGCAAGTATTACAGTAATTCTTAACGTCAGCGTGTACCCCTGGCCAAAAGAATGTGTGGGTAATGCGGTGTAGTGTACGTGTTATAGCTAAGTGACCTGCCAAGGGGATGTCGTGTCCTATTTTGAGGATTTCCCGACGGTATTTGTGGGGTACTACCAGCTGTCGCCTACGTTGTCCCTTTTTCTCTGTCAAGCGGTATAGTTTCCCTTTTTCCCATAGAAAAGTTTCGTTATCTGCCCCGCCCCCCCCTGTCTCTGCTCGTTCCCGGTATTTTTGTAAGGTCGGGTCAGTCCTAGACTCGGTCTCAAAGGTAACTGGGGTGTCCCAGGGTATGGGGTCTAACAGGTCAAGAGAAGTCGGGGTTGGTCTTACCTGGGTCTCCCGCACTGGTGAGGGTTCTCGGTCCGTCCGGGCTTGTGCTCGTGTAGTCACTGGGTTCGCTTCATTGTTATATACTGGTGCATAGGCAGAAGTCATGGGGCCCAAATCGTTGCCCAGTAGTACTTCAGCAGGTAAATGGTCCATTATACCCACGTTCACAGCTCCTTTCCCCGCTCCCCAATCAAGATGTACTTTAGCGGTCGGGACTTTGTACACATCCCCTCCCGCCACTCTAACGGCTACGGTCTGCCCTGACCGCTTGTGTTCTGGCACCAAATGACTTTGTACCAGTGTTATGGTAGCCCCTGTGTCTCTTAACCCCTCGGTAGATCGCCCTTCGAGCCATACCTTCTGCCGATGGTGCTGTCGGTTATCTGAAGCCGCATATACCGGGTCTGCCTCGTGAAGCGGCCCCAAATATTCCTCCATAGGGGTCTCCTGGTTAACACAGAGGGCTCGGGCAGGACGGTAGGGCCCAGAGGGGTAATTGTAATTCCTGGGCGTCTGGTGTGTGCCAAGCGGGCAGTTGGCCATGAAATGTCCTGGTTGCTTGCATCGGTGGCAAGTGGGCCTAGGACGATCAAAATTGTTATTGGATGACCCTGAGTGTCTGGGGGGTCCGGCGGGTACTGGGGCCCGGAACTCCGTACGAGGAGGTGCACGGTAAACCTCTCTGGGCTCAACCCGTGCTGAAGCCCGGTAGTTTGTGGACTCGTGAAGACGTGAATCATAATGTTCATCAGCTAATTTGGCCGCTTCTTCTAGAGTGGAAGGTCGCCTGTCTCGCAGCCACTCCTTCCCTTTTTGTTCCATGCCATCGTAAAAATGTTCTAAGAGGAATAATTGTAAAATTTCCTCACCAGTCACAGCTTTACTTCCGCTCATCCAGTGATTTACCGCTCTCCGCATTCGGTGCGCCCATTCCATATGTGTATCGTTAGGCTTCTTTTTCGTGCCCCGAAACTGCCGGCGATACGTGTCTGGAGTCACCGCGTATCTTTTTAGCAGAGTCTCTTTAACTCGTTCATACTGTGTCACTTCCTCAGCACCCAAGGTACGAAAAGCTTCCAGGGCTCGCCCGGATAGCTTCCCAGACAAGATCGTGGGCCACTCTCTGGTGGGAATCTGGTGCAGGGCGCATTGCCTTTCGAAGTCTGCCAAGTACTCATCAATTCCTGTCTCGCTCTCCAGGAAGGATCGGAATGCCGCAAAGGGTATTTTAGGCTTCCCAGCAGTTTCAACAGGAACGATCACTTGTGGGGCTTCAGCAGTGCGTTGTGCGTTGGCCATTTCAACGTTGTAGGCTCGGGTCTTTTGTAAATCCGCGTCTGCCTCCACCATCAATTGTTGTATCAGTTCTATAGATGGGTTTGGCCCGTATAAGGGGAGCCTCCCCCGAACAATTCTTGCCTTTGCATCATCATCCGTGATTGGTGTTTCCGCCATTGTGGAGCTTTGATCCAGTTCTGTCAATTCTGCGATCAGTTCCCTCTTTGGCCGGTTGCTGGCGTGCCTTCCTCTGCTTTCCAATAAATCTTTCAGGGTTGTACGTTTCAATTTTGCATAGGTGCTCTCCATCCGTTCCGTGCCTCTCCTAGGATATCCAGAATCATCCCACTGCTGCCACCAAATGTTACGGTTACCCTTAGGCTAGCTGAGAGCTGGACCGTTTAGTTGTCTGGATTCCTAGTTGCTGAAGAGGGGAGAGCCGAGCTCCATAGTATTCCATACGAGTCCTGTAAGTGTGGAATCATCCCACTAGCTATAGCATAGCTAGGATACCTTTTCTACCCACAAAACGAGTCAAAGCAGCGATTTGAGGGTCAAGTAAGAACTGAGGACTGGGTTGACCAGCCTGCTTTTTATTGTGGTTACATGTAACCAGGATACTCCCAGGGGGAGGCATAAAATCACCAATCACATATTGGGTACCTCCCACACATCTCCTCCCCTCAGATAAACAGTTAACCCAATTATACAGTACATATTTTCAACCAAGTTCTGGATGTACCCCGAAACCAGGGGGTACTCCTTTAAATCCTACACCGCTGTACAGGTCTTGTTCAGGGGAGCAACATATCCGAAAACCAACCCGTTCGGATGAACGGTTCAGGAGTTAGGGGTTTTCAAAGTTTTGACCGACCGCACAGACTTTCTGGCCGAAAATAGTTCCACACGTTTAGGCCTTGCGGTCGGTCTTCGTTCGTACGGGAAAACTCCACGAACCCATGGTCATCCATAGTTATCCTGGAGGTCGCTGTACTCCCCATGCGGAGAGTAATCGTCCTACCGAACGGTGGGCTGTTCGGTAGGTCCAGCACGAAGTTATGCTATCCTGGAGGTCTCAGCGGTGTTCGCCTGGGCGCGTTTCCGTTTTTAGTTCCAGACGATTGCTGGCAAACACCGCTGTTCGTACGTAAGATGGCCGCGAACACGTGCAAAGTCCCGAAATGGCGGCCACCTATACGCTTACATAAAGGATTCGTGCTGAACCATACCAACGACTGCACATAAGTCAGAAGGGCGAAAATAGCATTTAAAGGTACACAGTGCAATAAGGTTTTTGTAACAGTTTTTGTAACAAGATGGAACCCTGACAGGATCACACCCTTTGTTCCCCGACGACCTGCAGTAAACATGACCGGGACTGAGCCCACCTGAGGCCCCAGGCTGCCTATTGCTTTACCGCAGACCTTTATGGCACCAAGTTACCTGTTTTAACAGTTAGAGTACATAAGTTAGAATATACCTTGAATTGCATGTTACTCCCTTTAGGAGAGGTCAACTGACCATACCACCCCCCCCCCCCCACCGACCCTTTAAAGTGCCTAGGCTTAACTCGGACACGCACAAGCTGTTTGTATTTTTTCTTAGCGATTTTATTAGAAACGTTTTAATCCTTAATTTTAGTTTTAACTTTTTTCAGTCTACTATGAAAATGGACCGAGGCGCTGCACACTGCGACTGGTACATGACATACTTAAATGGCCAGGACTCCTCCACTACACATGGTCGCATAAAATATAAGAGTTTAAGCACTAACCTGGTTAGCACAACACATGATTTAATTGCGAATGTAGCAATGATGTTTTTATAAGTTATAAGTTATGTACTATGTATATCATTTTTTTTTTTTTTTTTTTTTTATTTATTTATTTATTTATTTTTTTCTGTGAAGAGACTGATCTTACCCACAGTCCGCATCCCCCAGCCTCTTACACTACACTAGGACACCCACCTTGTACGACTTACGCATACACGGAGCACTTCAGTAGCGTTCTGATTAGAGGTTTAACCACTTTAGCTAGCAACATGCAACACAGCGACACAGAACGTAAAGATTTATACCGTATTCTTGTGCCCTTTACAGTGACCACAAACCTCATTACATTTAATCCCTGTGCAAACACGGAAATAACCATATAAGCATAATCTCTACCAAACAGCGCAGAACAAACCAGTAAATATCTATGTAGTAATTATCCAACACTGAACCTAGCTATGTGTTAGCTTTTATACAAAAATGTGCACTGTTTTACCCATTTAACTGAGCATACCAATATTATAAAAATTGTGCCTCATTGTTTTATTTGCTTAGTCTGTTTAACCTGTAAGGACAACTCTACTGTTAAACTTTAACAGAAAAAAAAAGAAAAGAGGCTGCTACTCCAGGGAATACATGCAACTATTGTGTACACTTACGCAAACTGTATGTTTTACATGCATTAACCCATCACTTTATTTTCTGAACCATCATATGCCTCAATAAAAACAAAGATTGACTAAAAAAAAAAAAAAAAAAGATTAAGTGGTCTGGGTGCTGCTGTGGTCCACTATTCAAAGTAAAACATTGCTGTTTAAGAAAAAATCACACAAATGTTTATTTTTCAAAACGAACGGCATTCCAAACTACCGAATGCCTGAAATGAATGGTGGAGAAGGAGGTGGAGAAAAATCATATCGAACTGCCAAACTCCCAAAATGTATGCCCGAATGCCGCTTGCCCAAATGCCGAATCGAATGCTGTTCGGCAGTTCCGAACCAACCTGAATGTTATTGGTCCGAATTGCCAAAGCAGACACATTTTTTTTACTTACCCGAATTTCCAAACCAAACTAAATTTTTTGCCCATGTACATCCCTAGTTATTTGAATCTTCTGATATCACAATCTACAATGAGGTGGAGTGTGCTTTTGATTTATAAATAATAATAATGTTAATAAGAAAGATTTAAATATATAATATTTCCCTGTTCTTGTCTAAACCTGCTGTATATTGAGGAATTATTTAATAATCATTTTAATTATGCCCAGTTTATCTGCTCTAATTCCCTTCCATTGTGGAAAAAATACATCTTTGATTGTTTTAAAGAGCCAATAATTGGCTTATACCTAAAGTAGAGAGAGCGGAGGAACACTGGACCGTGATAAATCACAATGAATGGATGCAATTCTCAATGATAGGCTAAGTTAATCTTAGGAATCTTAGAAGGTCTTACAAGAAGTAAATGATCTGCCAAGAGCTAACACTTCACCAAATGATGATCAGTTTAGCTATTTTAAATATTGGAATTTACTTCTTTCTATATATGCTTCACACTATTTTATTTTCTGCTTTCTCTTCCCCTACAGAACTCTAAATGGATTGATTTTCCACTTCATCGTATAACACCAAACAGTTGATCTCTCCTGGCCTGTTAAGTCTGAGCAGCACGGTGTAAAGTGAATTTTATTTTATAATTTTCCTAATTTATTTTACAGGTTGTATTACAGAGATGGAAAACGGTATGGTTTAACTATAGCATATTGTTTAGTCTGTTACCTCTTCTTTAGTAGCCTGTTTGATCCCCAGTGTCGGTTTTGAGTTTCTTTCCGGTGCTGTAGTCTATAAAAGAAAAGAAAAATCTTCAACAGTGATTTCAATTATCATTAATAAATATCCTGAGCCAGGGCCTGATTTCCCATAAGGCAGACAAGGCAGCTGCATACAGTCCCATGTCTGATGGGGAACCTACTTTGTTTGTTAAAAGCTCCTTACTATCTCCTGACCAGAACAAAGGGTGCTGGGCTCTGAGATACCTGTATTAATCTGATGGAGCCTGATCTGTGCGTGACTTCGGACCCTCAGACGGAACAAAATGGTCTCCTAGAAGGAGTGGGAGAGGACTGGGGCCAGAATGTCAAAGTCATAAATGCTTGGCAGGTACACAGTCACACTGACACACACGTTAGAAAATATATCTACAAGCATTGCACACACATTGTATTAAAGAGACTGAAAACCTTATAGATTAACTATAAAATATTGTTTAGTCTGTTACATTTACTATAGTTGGACTTTCTGTTTCCAGTCTTGGTCTTGATATAGGCTATGAAAGAAAAGGAAAATATTCAACTCGATTAATTCTAATATAATAAGAAGATAGTAGGCAGCTGCATACAGTGCCATGTCTGATGGGGCACCTACTCTGTGTGTTAGGAAGCCCCTCCTTACCTCCTGCCAGGTGTTTGCTGATCAGAACAGAGGCTGCTGCTCTCTAAGATCTCTGTATGCATTCTGATGGAGACTGATCTCTTCATGGCTCCGCCCTCTCAGACTGAACACAGTGATCTGAGCATGGCCCCGGCCCCTCAGACTAAACACAGTGATCTGTGCATGACCCCGCCCCCTCAGACTAAACACAGTGATCTGTGTATGGCCCCGCCCCCTTAGACTGAACACAGTGATCTGAGCATGGCCCCGCCCCCTCAGACTGAACATAGAGATTTGTAAATGGCCCCGCCCCCTCAGACTGAACACAGTGATCTGTGCATGGCTCCGCCCCTTCAGACTGAACAAAATTATCTCTGTATGGCCCCGCCCTCTAGGACTAAAAATATTGATCTCCTAGAGGGGGGGGGGGGGTGGGAGGGAGAGGTATGGGGCCGGTATGACCAACTCCGAACTCTAAATGGATTGATTTTTCAATGGATCAGATAACACTAAACAGTTGATCTCCCCTGGCCTGTTAAGTCTGAGCAGGAGGGAGCAAAGTTAATTTTATAGCATGACAGGAGGCTTCATATTTGCTTAAGTCTCTCTTTACTAGAAGTCCACAGCAGCACATTAACATAGAGAGAAAAAAAACTATCAGAAAAAAGTAAGGAAACCATTAAAGGTCCCTCCCAACCAACAACTTCCTCTTTCTTTGCTGCTCCACATCAAGCACAGGTCAGAGTACAACTACCTCCTATTGCTATATGGGGTTTGGGCTATACTTATATATATATATATATATATATATATATATATATATTCATTGATTTTTGTTGCTTATTGGTATATTATTCTCTTCTGCTTTCTAACCCTCCTGTAACACGTGATGTCTACTTAACCTCTATGTTGTACAGGGGCAGATTGAAAGCCTTTGGGGCCCCTGGGCACAATTAGATCCCAGGCCCTTTGAAGGCCAAATATATGTGCATTAAAAAAATGCTAAATATAACTCTCCTATAATAGGATGTGTATATTGTGAAGACCTGTGTATCAATACATGTTTATATTGGAGTCTGTGTGAATGCACTTGTGCATGTCTGGATGACTACATGTGCTTTTGTGTATATAATGTCAGTGTGAATGCATATGTGTATTGAGCATTAATGTGTGTCTGCATGTGCAGGGGCGTGGAATATTTAAAAAAATATTTTTGTCCAAGGGGGGGTGACAGGTGACAGAGTGTGTGAGGGAGGGGGTGACAGGTGGAAGAGTGTGGGAGGTGGTGACAGGTGGCAGAGTGAGGGAGGGAGGGGGTGATTGGTGGCAAAGTGAGGGGGGAGGGGTGGCAGAGGGAGGGGGAAGTGGTGGCAGAGTGAGGGAGGGGGTGACTGGTGGCAGAGGGGATGACTGGTGGCAGAGTGAGAAAGGGGTTGACTGGTGACAGAGTGAGAGAGGGAGGGTGTGACTGGTGACAGAGTGAAGGAGGGAGGGGGTGACTAGAGGCAGAGTGAAGGAGGAAGGGGGTGACTGGTGACAGAGTGAGTGACGGGGTGACTGGTGACAGAGTGAGAGAGGGGATGATTGGTGACAGAGGGAGGGAGGGGTGACTAGTGGCAGAGTGAGTGAGGGAGGGGGTGACTGGTGACAGTGAAGGAGGGGGGAGACTAGTGACAGTGGGGGGTGACGGGTGACAGAGTGAGGGAGGGGGTTACTAGTAAAAGTGAAGGAGGGAGAGGGAGACCAGTGACAGAGTGAGGAGGGGGGTGACTGGTGGCAGAGTGAGAGAGGGATGGGGTGACTAGTGACAGAGGGAGGGAGGGGTGACTGGTAATAGACTGAGTGAGGGAGGAGTGACTAGTGACAGAGTGAGGGAGGGGGTGACTGGTGGCAGAGTGAGATAGGGAGGAGGTGACTGGTGGCAGAGTGAGAGAGGGAGGGGGTGACTGGTGACAGAATGAGGGAGGGAGGGGGTGACTAGTGACAGAGTGAGGGAGGGGTGACTGGCGACAGAGGGAGAGAGGGGGTGATTGGTGACAGAGGGAGGGAGGGGGTGATTAGTGACAGAGTGAGAGAGGGGATGACTGGTGACAGAGGGAAGGAGGGAGGGGGGACTAGTGACAGAGGGAAGGAGGGAGGGGGAGACTAGTGACAGAGTGAGGGAGGGGGTGACTAGGGAAGGGGTGACTGGTGACACAGTGGGGGTGACCATGAAGAGGGTCTTTCGCCTGCAGACTTCCCAGGTTTTTGGGCAGGGCTGGACGACAGCGGGGTCATGTCTCCAGCCACTTCTGGTCTTCCGGCCATCGAGGATCTCGTGGACCAGCCCTTCTAGTCTCAAAGGTCCGACAGAGGTAGAGGACGTCGGGCCAGAGGACGTGCAGGGCTCCGGACATTACTCTGGCTCGATGGATTAAATGGTTTTGGCATTGCTGGGGGTGCATTCGACCTTCGGAGATTATACTAGCTTTAGTGTAACTATAATCTTAATTTTATTTTATGTTATTTCCCTCCCAGTTTCTCCCTTCTCTTTTTTGTCTTGTTTGATTTTATTGACCTATTTTAGTTTTAGTCTGTTCTCCAGGACTGTGGTAGATAGGTCAGGTAATACTCTATTTAGGGAAAGTCAGAATGTGTTTTCTGTGATGTTGTACTGTCAGTAATTGATTATGTGTTCCATGTTTTCACAGTACACTTCATTCACTAATCAGAGTTTTCAACTCTGTTTATCTCGTTTCAGTTTAATGGTTCGGCTACAGATCTAGGTTCCAGACTTTCTTCAGGATAAGGTTCAAGAGTTCATCTACTGATCAACGTTCGTTTCGAGTTTCGGATAACGGTCATCGACTGATTTTGTCTGTTTTTCTGCTATCTATTGAGTTGTTTATTGTTCATGTACTTTGTTTTTGTCGCAGCTTGAAAGAGGAAGTTATTGGTTGGAAGGGACCTTTTATGGTTTCCTTCCTGTTTTTCTGATTGTGTTTTTTCTCTCTATGTTAATGTGCTGCTGTGGAGTTCTAGTAAAGAGAGACTTAAGCAAATATTCACCTCCTGTCATTAATAAAATTAAGATTATAGTTACACTAAAGCTAGTATAATCTACAATTTAATTTTATAATATTCCCAATTTATTTTTAACATTTATTTTTACAGGTTGTATTACAGAGACTGAAAAGCTTATGATTTAACTATGGCATATTGTTTAGCCTGTTACCTCTTCTTTAGTAGCCTCTTTGATCTCCAATGCTGGTTTTGATGTTCTTTCCGGTGCTGTAGTCTATGAAACTCAATGATTTCAAATATCATTAAAAAATATCTTGAATCAGGGCCTGATTTCCCATTAGGCATACAAGGCAGTTGCATACAGTCCCATGTCTGATGGGGAACCTACTCTGTTTGTTAAAAGCTCCTTACTATCTCCTGACCAGAACGAAGGGTGCTGGGCTCTGAGATACCTGTATTAGGTCTGATGGAGCCTGATCTGTGCGTGACTCCACCCCCACACTGTATTACAACTATAGTCTCTTACCTTTACAATAGTTGAACTTTCTGTTTCCAGTCTTGGTCTTGATATAGGCTATGAAAGAAAAGGAAAATATTCAACTCGATTAATTCTAATATAATGAGAAAATATCAAAAGCCCAGCCTGATTTCCCATTAGGCAAGGTAGGCAGCTGCATACAGTCCCATGTCTGATGGAGAACCTACTCTGTTTGTTAAAAATCCCTCTCTACCTTCTGATAGAACAAAGGGTGAGAAATCTGTATTAATCTGATGGAGCCTGATCTGTGCGTGACTCCAGCCCCTCAGACTAAACACAATGATCTCCTAGAAGGAGAGGGAGAGGACTGGGGCCAGAATGGCCAAGTCATAAATGCATGGCAGGTACACAGTCACACTGACACACACATGTTAGACAATATATCTACAAGCATTGCACACACATTGTATTACAGAGACTGAAAACCTTATAGATTAACTATAAAATATTGTTTAGTCTGTTACCTTTACTACAGTTGAACTTTCTGCTTCCAGTCTTGGTTTTGATGTGGGCTATGAAAGAAAAGGAAAATATTCAACTTGATTAATTCTAATATAATAAAAGGATAGTAGGCAGCTGCATACAGTGCCATGTCTGATGGGGGCACCTACTCTGTGTGTTAAGAAGCCCCTCCTTACCTCCTGCCAGGTGTTTACCGATCAGAACAGAGGCTGCTGCTCTCTAAGATCTCTGTATGCATTCTGATGGAGACTGATCTCTTCATGGCTCCGCCCTCTCAGACTGAACACAGTGATCTGAGCATGGCCCTGCCACCTCAGACTGAACACAGTGAACTGAGCATGGCCCGCTATAAGAAACAGGACGCTTACTTTGCCAGCCCGCCGATCCGCCGATAGCAGGATCGGTCGGACAGCCGCTCCCACGCAGAAGATAGATACATTAAGCATCAAGGAAGCAGGCCGCTGTACACCCGCCACTTTTAAAGGGGCAATGCAGTCACATGTTAGCAAAAGAGCTCTAAACAAAAGAGTTCTAAACAAAAGAGCTCTAAACACAAGAGCTCAAATGACTCGTACCTTTTGGGGTTGTGGTTATGTCCCCAATGATATGTCCCCAATCATATCAAGCCTGCCTTTGACTCAGTGCCCTGTTGTGGTTCCTAGTGTTCCTTGTGTTCCTAGTTCCTCCTCAGCGCGTTCCTGTTTGCTTCTTTGTGTTTTGACTCGGCTTTCCCTTGACTCCTCCGGTTTCTGGTTTCCTGACTCGGCTTATTCCTCGCTTTAGTGTTTTTCTGTACTCCTTTGACCTCGGCTTGTCTCTGGCTCCGCTAGGTCGTTTCAGCCCGGCCATTCTAAGGACCGGTATAGGGGCTTTCTCTATCTACCTTTTGTGGTTCTGGTGATTTACACTCTGCATGTTGGGCATATTCATTACATTACCACAGGGCCAATGGACCCTGCAGGTGTCAATCCCCAGGACGCTAGGATGGATAGTATGGACCACCGCATGGATCAATTGGCCCAGGCGTTACAAACGCTGATCAATAGATCTAAAGAAACCCCTATTCAAGCCATCAGTAACATTCCTACTAGTTCTGAATCCTCGTCTCATAAACCTAGTAGCAATCCTCATCAGCCCATACGTTACAATGGGGACCCATCCAAATGCAGAGGGTTTCTCAATCAGGTCAGCATTCTTATCCTATCTGACTGATAGAGCCAAAATAGGTTTTATCATAACCTTATTAACGGATAGGGCGCTGATGTGGGCAAATCCCCTCTGGGAGAATAATAGTCCTCTAGTTTATGACTAGACTCAGTTTCTAGCCACCTTTAGAAGGGCTTTCGATCCTCCTGGTAGGAAGACAAACGTGGCTAGAGCTCTTCTAAGATTAAAACAGGATAGCCGTTCCCTCATGGATTATGGCTTAGAATTTCGTTCCTTAGCATCAGAGGTTCGCTGGAACAACCAAGCATTTGTCAACGCTTTTCTCAATGGGTTATCCGATATTTTGTTAGATGAGGTTGCCACTAGGGATTTACCAGAAAATTTAGAAGATCTCATCACATATCTTGGTCACATCGATGAGAGATTAAGACATAGGTCTAATACTAGAGAAAGACCCAGGAGATCAATTATTAGAACAACCCCTACTTCTCCATCTGAGTCCATGGTAGTTGCTGTTCCCGAACCTATGCAATTGGGTATGACTAGACTAACTGAGGAGGAAAGCCACCATAGGAGAAGAGAGGGGCTATGCATGTACTGCGATAGGCAGGGGCATATGCGTTTATCTTGTCCTGAAAGGCCGGAAAACTGCAGAACGTAAGGTCTCATGGAGGACTGGCCTTGGGTGTACTAAATAGGTCCTCCACACGTATTCAAGAAAAAAAGGCTTATTTTACCCATCATCCTAAAATGGGAGGGAAAACTGTTAACACTCTTGCCGTCATAGATTCCGGGGCTGCTGAGAATTTTTTAGATAAAAGTTTCACAGAGAAATCTATCCTTCCTCTCCGAGAAAAATCTACACCCTTGGCCGTTGAGTCCATAGATGGTAGACTCCTTGAGGAACCCTTTATTACCAAGGAATCTATTCCAGTTCTTATGAGGGTCGGGGTCCTTCATGAGGAAATTGTTGTTCTACAGATTATTTCTTCTCCTTCTTTTCCTGTAGTACTGGGGTATCCATGGTTATCCAAACACAACCCTATGATTGATTGGGAAATAGGGGAGATAGTCAAATGGAGTTCCTCGTGTTCTAAAGGATGTAACCTAGACACTAAATCCTTGGGACTCATAAATGTGCCAGATATGCTTCCTTTTTCTACCGAGATACCCATGGTATACCGTGACTTAAGGGAGGTATTTAACAAGAGACAAGCAGATAAACTACCTCCTCATCGGTCTTATGACTGTCCTATCAAATTATTGCCAGGGGCCATGCCACCTAGGGGTACTGTCTATCCTCTATCTCTTAAGGAGAATCAGATATTGGAAGAATAAATTAAGGAAAATTTAGATAAGGGTTTTATAAGGAGATCCTCTTCTCCTGCTGGGGCAGGGTTTTTCTTTGTTACCAAGAAGGAAGGTGATCTCAGGCCATGTATTGATTACAGAGGGTTAAATAAGATCACTATCCACAACGTTTATCCTATTCCTCTGATTACAGAACTGTTTGATAGGTTAAAGTGCTCCAAGATCTTCACCAAGTTAGATTTACGTGGTGCGTACAATTTGGTGAGGATAAAGGATGGACACGAGTGGATGACTGCCTTTAATACTAGGTATGGGCATTATGAATATACCGTCATGCCTTTCGGTCTCTGCAATGCCCCTGCCGTCTTCCAGGAGTTCATAAATGATGTTTTGAGGGACTATCTACATGAATTTGTTATCGTTTACTTGGATGATATACTGATATACTCCCCTGATATTGATACCCATCACTTACATGTAAGGAAGATCTTACAAAAATTACTAGACAATGGTTTATATTGCAAGTTAGAAAAATTTTATTTGATCAGAAAAAAGTACATTTCCTAGGCTATGTAATCTCCGAATAAGGTTTTGAAATGGACACTAAGAAGCATGATGCCATTCGTAAATGGCCCTTACCCATTGGGTTGAAGGCTATACAATGATTTATTGGATTTTCTAATTATTATAGGAGATTTATAAAGGGGTTCTCCTCTATAATTTCTCCTATAACCAACATGACCAGAAAGTGTAACTCCAACCGGGTATGGACTCAGGAAGCTATCTCTGCCTTTGATACTTTAAAAACCGCATTTGCCTCGGCCCCCATTCTGGTCCATCCCGATCCATCTCTCCCTTTCCTTTTAGAAATAGATGCCTCTGACACTGACATAGGAGCCATTCTCTCCCAATGAGTGTCTCCCGAAAAAACTCTACACCCTGTGGTTTCTTTTCTAAGAAACTTACCTCGGCAGAAAAAAAAATTATGATATAGGTGATAAGGAACTCTTGGCGGTTATTTCAGCCCTTAAAGAATGGCGACACTTGCTGGAAGGTTCCTCTACCCCTATAACGATATTAACAGACCATAAGAATCTATCATATATGAGTGAGGTCAGAAGATTATCAGCCAGACAGGCTAGATGGTCTCTATTTCTTTCACATTTTAATTTCGTCATACTTATAGACCCAAAACTAATAATTCCAAAGCTGACGCATTGTCCCATCAATCTGAACCTCTTTTTCCTGAACCAAAGGAAGCTATTCCCATTATTCCTAAGAACAAGATCATAGTTGCTACACATCTGAAGATAAGCTCTGATCTCATTACAACTTTACAGGCTGCACAGAATCTAGCACCTAACCAAACTCCTCAGAATAAATGGTTTGTACCCTCCGACCTCCGAAAGGTGGTTCTTGAATTATGTCACGACAACAGAACTGCCAGTCATCTTGGTATTAAGAAAACCAGTGACCATGTTGCTGCACGATTCTGGTGGCCTTCCTATACCCAAGATTAAAGATTATGTGTCTACTTGTCACGTATGTGCCCGGTCTAAATCCTCCCACACATTACCATGTGGGTTATTGCAACCCTTGAACATCCCTAATAGGCCTTGGTCTAGCATATCGCTCAACTTCATTGTGGAAATACCTAGATCTAAGGGTCATACTGTGATTCTAACCATCACCGACAGGTTTTCTAAAATGGTACATTTTGTGGCATTACCTAGGCTTCCTTCGTCTGTTGAATTGGCGGATATTTTTGCTATGGAAATTTTCCACTTATATGGCATACCTGATGAGATAGTGTCTGACAAAGGTTCTCAATTCATATCCAGATTCTGGGCATCTTTTACTGAACAACTTGGTATCAAACTTTTGTCATTCTTCGGCTTATCATCCCCAAGCTAATGGTGCTGCGGAGAGAACTAACCAATCCTTAGAACAATATTTTCGATGTTTTATTTCTGATACTCAGGATAATTGGTCGACTCTGGGCTGAATTTGCTCATAATAGTTCCCAAAGAAAATCTACGAGTTACAGTCCTTGTTACCTCAATTTTGGCTTCCACCCTTCTGTTCTTCCGGCTGACTTTCCTTCATTGGAGATGCCTGCTGTTGAGGAATATTTGGGCAGCCTGAGGTCCACTTGGAAGCAGGTCCAACGCATCCTCAATCAAAAGTCCTCTCTGCAGAAGAGATATGCCGACAGACACCACCGTCCTGGTCCGTCTTATCAAGTCAGTGACAGGGTTTGGCTTAGTACCAAGAACATTAATCTTAAAGTTTCTTCTAAGAAGTTAGCTCCGCATTTCATTGGTCTCTATCGTATCCTGAGACGAATCACCTCCGTTTCCTACAAGTTGCAAATGCCATCCGCATTACGTATTGCCAATACCGTCCACGTGTCTTTATTGAAACCGCTTTCTTGTAATAGGTTCACCAGGCCCTTCCATGCCCCTGATCGTGTTGTGGTGGAGGGTCAGGAAGAGTACGAGATCCAGTCTATTGTGGATTCTCACATTTGTAGGGGTGTACTCCAATATCTGGTTCATTGGAAGGGATACGGTCCTGAGGAGAGGTCATGGGTTGGGGTTAATGATATTCATGCTCCCCGCCTTCTCCGTGCTTTCCATTCACATTTCCCTGATCGTCCAGGTGGTTTTTGCCCTGGGGGCAGTTCTAAGAGGGAGGTAATGTAAGAAACAGGACACTTACCTTGCCAGTCCGCCGTTCCGCTGACAGTAGGATCGGTCGGACAGCCGCTCCCACGCAGAAGATAGATACATTAAGCATCAAGGAAGTCGGGCGCTGTACACCAGCCCCTTTTAAAGGGGCAATGCAGTCACATGTTAGCAAAAGAGCTCTAAACAAAAGAGTTCGAAACAAAAGAGCTCTAACCACAAGAGCTCAAATGACTCGTACCTTTTGGGGGCGTGGTTATGTCCCCAATCATATAAAAGCCCAGCCTGCCTTCGACTCAGTGCCCTGTTGTGGTTCCTAGTGTTCCTTGTGTTCCTAGTTCCTCCTCAGAGCGTTCCTGTTTGCTTCTTTGTGTTTTGACTCGGCTTTTCCTTGACTCCTCTGGTTTCTCTATCTACCTTTGTGGTTCTGGTGATTTACACTCTGCGTGTTGGGCATATTCATTACACCCGCCCCCTCAGACTGAACACAGTGATCTGTGCATGGTCCCGCCCCCTCGGACTGAACACAGTGATCTGAGCATGGCCCCACCCCCTCAGACTGAACACAGTGTTCTGTGCATGGCCCCGCCCCATCAGAAAATAACAATAATAAGAACTGTGGATATACATTTAATAAAGATGATCAAGAAAGAAGCTCACAGTATCAAATAGAGCAAGATTTGGCATGCAGTTCCAAGGGAGGAAAACTGAAAGCACAGCAGGGTTATTTACTCTACTTAGTAAATCAATGGGTAGATGTTTTTGCTTTCCATATTAATAAAGATGTTACCTGTCCATTCGCACGGCGGGAGCTCCTCCGTCTGCGTCTGGATCTTGTCCGCCTGCGTTTGGATTTCATCGATTGCTTACGAATTTTAACCGTTGATCTCTGTCTTGATCTCTGTCTTGATCTCTGTCTTGATCTTTGTCTTGATCTCTGTCTTGATCTCTGTCTTGATTTTCTTTGCTATAAATGGAAATGAAAAGTGTTTTCAATATATTTAATTTCTTTTACAAGACAGTATTTTAATTGAGACATTTCTGGACATTTTTATATGTGAGAGAAGAGACTTCAGAAACGTTAAACTACATCCAAACATAACACTCACTCTCCAAATAAGTTATTTAGGCTAATAAAGAACAATATAGGCTTCCCTAATTACCTTTTAATGTTTACTATCATCACAGTGTAATCTGATCCCATATAACAGATAAAGGCAACTCCATGAAAGAAACACTCCAGGCACCATAATCACTGTGGCGAAAGGAGTGCATTCGTACAACCCCATTTTAAGAAGTCAAATTATTCTAATGGCTTAGCTCAGTAGAGCTTCCGGTAGCTTTCCTAAGCTGAGCTCTGCAGTGCAGAGCTAGCTTATTGGCTGAGATCTCCAGCTGATCATACTCAGCGTTGGATAGTCAGAGAGCTACCGGCTCTCTGGCTTAGTTAGGAGAGTTGGTGAGCAGTGCCGAGCAGACCATGACCAAGGGCCCGACACTGGGAGGAGGCATGGCGGCTTGCCCTCAGTCTGCCCGGGGAGTGCCCATTGCTGCCAGTCTGCAGCTCCGCCGGGTGCAGAGCTGCAGACTTTGAAGTGTCTCGCTCTGACTAGCCAAATCTCGCAAGACTTACCATGTGGTCTGCAGCTCTGCACCCGGCAGAGCTGCAGACCAGATAGGGGGCCAACTGGACCACTAGGGAGGTAATCCATTGGACCACCAGGGAATTTATTAAAAGAAAAATAAGGTATTTCAAGGAACAGCATCCCCACACCATGCCACCCTCTCCTTCCCACTATGTCACCCCCATCCTTCAACCATGTCACTCCCCTCCTTCCCACCATGTCACCCCCCATCCTTCCCACCATGTCATCCCCATACTTCCCACCATGTCATCCCCCTCCTTCCCACTATGTCACCCCCATCCTTCAACCATGTCACTCCCCTCCTTCCCACCATGTCACCCCCCATCCTTCCCACCATGTCATCCCCATACTTCACACCATGTCACCCCCCTCCACACCACTGTCACCCACTCTGGCACACTTCAACCACACCAAACTAGTCTCCCCGTGCTCTGCCACATTCACCCTATGACATTTAACCCCTCTAAATCCAAGTTCCGTATCCAGCATACTCCCGTCTGCTTGGTATTTGAATTGAGTCAGTGATGCAGACGCCCTTGCGGTTAGAGAACGGTGGTAGTCGTAGAATGACGTGCCACCATATTTGTGCCCCAAGTCCAACGGCTTGTGAAGGTAAAGATCAAATCCTTCTCTACTGCCAGGGTATACTGAACAAACCACATCCTGATATATCCCAAATGTGAGAACAAATTCAGCTATGCACAATTTGCAATTCAGTCTGGGATCCCTGGATTTCAATACTACAGACACGTCACCATAAGCGAATGTCTTGTTCTCAAAGACATCTTGGGAGGCAATGAGGAGTGAGATCAAATTCACGTCGTTCCCCTCCAAGATGTCCTTTTTAATGTTAGCCAGGACCATATGCGTAGGGTTAATAATATGTGGATTCTTAGGGCCAACTGGGATATTACCAGAATGGGTGCTGGGGAGAATAGCGGAATCAGGAGTAACCAGTGCTGAGGGAGAACTCAATTGGGTTCCTGAGTCCATCTTATCCAACTTATCATTAATTCGTCCCAAAGGGGATAGAACTGATGACAAAACAGCCAGTAGATCAGAAGACTAGCCGCTACTGGATCCCTCTCCAGCCCTGGTGTTATCGGTCTGGGTATTAAGTAACCTATACAGTTCAGCTTTCCTGGCCGTAGCCGGATAGGGGATGTTTCTTTTGCGTAATTCTGCAGTGATCCTCGGAATGGTACAGGATCTGAGGGATGAAGGGCTTGCGGTATCACCACCTCGAGATGGAGTTACGGATCTTGCTGGTGTACTGGGGATAGATAATTCCTCCCTGCCTTCAGGTAGTTGCGACGTACTAGAATGCAAATTAGGAGGTTATGTGGGGCCTACTATCTATACTGGCTAACTAGCTAATGCCAAGAGGCGAAAAAATTACCTACAATTGTGATAGGTGATGCCCTGCTAATCGCAAAGCGTTTGAGAGGCTCTATCTATGAGTTGGTTCGAGTGGGATTTGTGGCCACAAATGCTGTGGCAGGGTGACAGCCTCTCAGTAAAATGTACAAGCATAAGACAGAATGGGAGTGACAATTTGACAATTAATTGATGCCCTCACTGTGCAACCAAGCGTGGCGACTAACTATGATTTGGCCCAAGGGGCTAATGTAACTCCAAATTGAGGATGGGTGATGGCCTCGTGGGAAAACTAAGCTAAGGCATTCAAGGCCTGAATATAATTATCACTAGTGGCCTCCTATCCCTTCAAGCCAGTATGAACCTATTCTAAGTAACATAATGGAGTAGGGAGGTATGAACAGAAAAGAGATTGACATACTGTCACGTATCCATCCGCACATAAAAATGTGGTCAATGGCATTTACTGTCCACACACCTACATATTTTCTGCCAGTTTGCACAAATAGCACCCATTGGGCCTCTTTCTCTTTTGTTCCCTGTGTCGCTTTGGAGGTACATCTCAGAGGAAGGGGTTGCACATGGCAAGCTTGATAGAGTGAGAAATGCATTTCAAATTTTATTTATTTATATAGCACATTTAATTGCAGCGTTGTTGCCCAAAGTGCTTCACAGTTACATAAAAACATACATTTATAAAAACATTAGCAGGTGTACAAAAGGCCCTGTCTATGACATCACTTGCTGCTCAAGCCTGGCACAGGTCAGAGTATTTTGGCAGTTGCCATCTTTAAACAGTTGTATTTTAAAAACTATACATCCTACAGCGAAGAGCTTTATATTGCGAGAATCACAAGACCCAGACCTATTGATGCATAGTAATAGTAATATGTTTCTGAAGTATTAAAAATGAAGGCACGGTCGCAGTTTAGAAATTGACCTTCAAATGTGAGCTTTGCAGAGTGGAGTTTCAATGAATGTCAATGGACGGCGTGAGTTGCAAACAAATGGTCATATTGTGAAAACTATCAGGACTATGGCTTAGCTGTGGACATTTTTAGTGGCAGCAGGGATAGCTGAACGTTTTGATATAAGATTTGTGTAGGTGGGCCTAAAAATGAGGGAGTGGTGGCAGTTTAGAAATCATGTCCTGATTTTTCAGCTTTTGCCAGCTCCCACTCTAGCTTTGCCATTCAATCCTATGGGACAAATTTCGCCACAAGAACGACGATATTCCGTGAACCATTCGGTGAAACGTTCCACAAAGTAATAGCACACCAATCGGGAACAATCCGCACGTTTTGGTATATTTTTGTCTATGTAGTGTAAAAACTGTGGGAGGAGTTAGGGTGGTAAATTTGGCTATAATAAGAATAATAATATATATGTGAGATAACATTAAGTGGTCTTGCTATGCAAGAACACTTAATAATAATAGCTAGAAAAGCTACAATTTCTGGGGAAATTGTGTGAAGTGTTCTTGCCTTCACCAGTAGTCTACAACTGGAGTGGGCGGAGTAACTGTTATTATTTATTTATATAGCACATTTAATTGCAACGTTGTTGCCCAAAGTGCTTCACAGTTACATTAAAACATACATTTATAAAAACATTAGCAGGTGTACAAAAGGCCCTGTCTATGACATCACTTGCTGCTGCAGCCTGGCACAGGTCAGAGTATTTTGGCAGTTGCCATCTTCAAACGGTCATATTTTTAAAACTATAAATCCTACAGCGAAGGGCTTTATATTGTGAGAATCACAAGACCCAGACCTACATTTTAATGCAACATATGTCTCTGAAATATTATTAATGAAGGCACAGTCACAGTTTAGAAATTGCCCTTCAAGTTTAAACTGGATAGGGTGAAGTTTCAATGAATGTCAATGGACGGCGTGAGTTGCAAACAAATGGTCATATTGCGAAAACTATCAGGACTATGGCTTAGCCGTGGACATTTCAAGTGGCAGCAGGGATAGCTGAACGTTTTGATATATGATTTGTGTAGGTGGGCTTTAAAATGAGGGAGTGGTGGCAGTTTAGAAATCATGTCCTGATTTTTCAGCTTTTGCCAGCTCCCACTCTAGTTTTGAACATTTTGTCATTCATTCCTATCGGACCAATTTCACCACAAGAACGACGATATTCCGAGAACCATTCGGCGAAACGTTCCACAAAGTAATAGCAATCCGATCGGGAACAATCTGCACGTTTTAGTATATTTTTGTCTATGTAGTGTAAAAACTGTGGGAGTAGTTAGGGTGGCAAATTTGGCTATAATAATAATAATATATATGTGAGATAACATTAAGTGGTCTTGCTATGCAAGAACACTTAATAATATATATGTGAGATAACATTAAGTGGTCTTGCTATGCAAGAACACTAAATAATAATATATATGTGAGATAACATTAAGTGGTCTTGCTATGCAAGAACACTTAATAATAATAATAATAATAATAATAATAATAATATTTATGTGAAATAACATTAAGTGGTCTTGCTGTGCAAGAACACTTAATAATAATAATAATAATAATAATAATAATAATAACAATAATAATAATATATATGTGAGATAACATTAAGTGGTCTTCTTGCTATGCAAGAACACTCAATAACAGAGAGTGTGCATGTATTAGTATGTTTGTGTCTATGGCTGCAATGTGAGGTGGTATGGGCAATGCAAAGGTAAAGTGAAACAATAAAGATAAGGGATTATAGAATATGTGGGGAACCTGTTCACACCGGCACTTATGTGTACACGAGTGCCAGGATATGCATCAATACCCCACAATCGTGTGTAAACGATTAGCATAATTGCACATTATATTTAATTATTGCAAATTATTTTTGTTTACAAATATGCCATAACTAGCTCTCTGTATTTGTCGCTGCAAGCCCGCTCTTCAATATAACTACAGCTCCTTTTATACACACAATGCAACCCCTTTTTTTTTCATTTTGATTGTTAGTGATGGCGTCATGTTTAAGTTTCGCCTAATGCCTCACAAAGTCTAGAGCCGCACTCTTGTCAGGGCACACCTGCCACTGTAATCACTACAGCCTGAGTTCGAATAGTTGGTGCAGAATGGCAGATTTATTGATCTCAAAATAAGTGTTCATTTTCCAGGAAAAGGTAGAGAGCTAGGGCCAGAATAACCAACTCAGAACTGCATGACAGGTACAAAAAGCCACACTGACATACACACTGCTAGAAAATATGTCTACCCACACTGTATACACACACTGTTACACATGCTTCTACTTACACAGACATACGCTTAGGCATATACACATACACTAAACATATTTACATACACACACTTGTGATGTGCATATGGTCCTGTGAAGAACAATAATCAATTTTCAAGGCTAGTTTATTAACCCCTTAACGCCGTCACGGCGTTCTATGCCGTCCCCATTATAATGGGCTTTAAAGCCGTTGCGGTGGCATTTCTACCCCAGGAGCTCCGCGGTACTTACCTCCACTGCGATCCACTTCGGCAGGACTGCCTGACAGCCCAGGTAGCCATCCCCCTGCAAATCAGGCCCCCGGTGGCCACGTGATCACTCTCAAAGAGCAATCACATGGCTGCAATAGCTGGCTGTGGATCTGCCAGCAGGGGGACTGTCTGGGGTGTCAGACAGTCCCCCTGCTTGTGGGTAGTGTGAAAAAAAATAGTATTAAATATGTTAAAATAAATTAAATGTGTATATATAGATAGATAGATAGCTAGATAGATAGATAGATAGATAAATATATATATTATTACATAAATTATTAAATAAGTATACACATAGAATTTAACCCCTTAAGGACACATGTCATGATTCCCTTTTATTTCAGAAGTTTGGTCCTTAAGGGGTTAAAGGGACACTTTAGTCACGCAGACCACTTCAGCTCAATTAAGTGGTCTGGGTGCCAGGTCCCTCAGGTTTTAACCCTTCATATGTAAACATAGCAGTTTCAGAGACAGACATATAGCGCAAATTCCAGTTTTTGTTTTCATTTTGTTTTGATCAGAACGTGTATTATTGACTCCGTCCTGAAGGGGTTAACAAAGGCTTAAAGTATGTGAGTTATTTAAATTAATATTACCTGGTCTGTGAGTAAAGTTTTTTCTGTCCCTAAATCCGTTGACATTGTTTCCATTTGTTTTTCTTTATTCCCCGATAACTGAAAATAACAATATTAAGAATTGTAGGTATACATTTAATAAAGATGATCAAGAAAGAAGCTCACAGTATTAAAAAGAGCAAACATGAGCATGCAGTTCCCAGGGAAGAAAACTGAAAGCACAGCAGGGCTATTTACTCTAGTTAGTAAACCCAGTAACAGAATGCGTAGCAATGACAGCAAACGGCATAGAACGTTAATATGAATTAGCTCTGCCCTCTGTATTAGATAACTGCATGGACCATCACAAACAGTTTGATGGTATAATAAATAAATAAAATAAACTACTTCTGCCCACCACTTTTCAAAATACATTTTCTTGATATCCAGTTTGATTTAATAATTAAATACAATTTTAAAATATGTTTTCATTCAATAAGTTTGGTTCATAATAAAATACGTTTACTTACTTCCTCAAGTGGCATTGTAAACAAATAGGAAAAATAAAACATTCAAATTCTTTGAATAAAATGCTGCTCCAGTGAGTAGAGAACTGCTCTCAACGCCTCCAAATACACTAGTGAGTGGATTGAGTTTAATCAGTTTTATACAATGTGGGTAACCCAATGACATAACAAATGCAGCATGACATCACCAGATAAATGGCAGACGCACTGGTTATCCAAAAACGGTGTTATCTAGAAGTAAGAAATAGTTACTGTGGCTTAAAACCAACCTATAATACACTAAACATGTGTGTAAACTAATAAACTGACAAAAACATAGTGATTTTCAAACAATGCAAAGCAACCCTTGTGGCTATCAAAAGGGGAAAATATATAAAATATAAATACCCCAAATTAGGAGGTGCAAAGACTCCTCAATGTCTTCAATATCATAAATATAAAACACTAAAAAGCACAACCTAAAAAATACAAAGGGATACCAATAGTGCAGACTGTAAAATAAAAAACATACAATAAAAGAAAACTAAAATGCACTCACAAACAAAGGTATAAATAGGCAGGGTATAGTCAGTCTTCTTCAAATGCTTCTTCTCTTCTCAGTATAGAGATGAATGCTTAAAACAAAGCACAGAGACAGACCATAGTGTATAGCTGTATAGTATTAATAATAAATAATATAAATATTTATATATTTTATTGTGGATCTCTCCATCTCCATTGTCTCCATATCTCTCTATATCCTGATGGTTAGATTTTTCTTTGGTGGAAGACATCGAGTTTGATTTGAAGAGCCATTTTACTGCTGTTATTTTGTAAGTGTATTCAATAAAGCTACGTTTTTAATACTATTCAGCTATACACTATGGTTTGTCTCTGTGCTTTGTTTTAAGCATTCATCTCTATACTGAGAACAGAAAAAGCATTGAAGAAGACTGACTATACCCTGCCTATTTATACCTTTGTTTGTGAGTGCATTTTAGTTTTCTTTTATTGTATGTTTTTTATTTTACAGTCTGCACTATTGGTCTCCCTTTGTATTTTTTAGGTTGTGCTTTTTAGTGTTTTAAACTAATAAACTAAATGATTAAAATAGCTAGGGCAAGAGTAATCAATTCATGTCTGGTTTTCAGATCTGATGGTGAAGTTGGGTAAAATATCCTTCTGGCTTTACATTTGTCTACTATCATACCTCACAATATTTCAAATAGAAAAAGAGGGACACTTTAATTTTATCCTTTTTTTCAGGAGAAATAGGGCTTTTATTTCACATCTAATATTTAGATGTGGAACACAATTTAACATGAATAACGTCTACAAACTGTGAGAAATTAAGAAATGTTATTTAAGTGTGAATGTCATAATAATGTTAATAATGATAATAATAATGTTAATAATGTTAATGTATGGCGGCCAAGGAATGGAAATTATCCCCATCAAGGCATACCATTTGCAAAAGTAGATACGTCAGGGTATTCAAAATAAGGTATGTCCAGTTTTTTAGTAGTCACTTAGTCACAAACACTGGCCAAAGTTAGTGACATATTTGTTTTTTGCATTCTTCACTCAAATCTGCACTTTCACTGATGATATCATTGTCGTTATACCTTTTATTGCTTTAAAACACTCATATTTGTACAACAGTACCCACATGTACAGATTTTATGAGGTTTTGTAAAGTTACAGGGTCAAATATAGGGTTTGTAAATTAAATTCTCTGGACTTTCTGCCTGGGTTCTGAGCCAGGCCCCTCAAATTATAATTAATAAAATCACATAATTATGTAAACATAATACATAAATATATGCATATTCACCGTGCGCCCGGCACTCACTCTTCCATCTTGTTCCTACCTCCTTAAAACTTCCAACCTTGAACAAATCACTCAAAAGAATTGCACTCCAGAGAGCTTCGTAATAAGTGTCAATACTCTATATTGTGTTAAATCACACTTGTACAAGCGTCTATATTTCAGTCCATATACTAGGACTTTTTTCAAGAATATATATATATATATATATATATATAACAAAAAGTAGTGATGGTAGCACTCACGGTCTTCAGTTAAAAATCTTCTTTATTCAACAAGAATTAAAACATAAGGTCTAGGATCAACGTTTCAGTCCTCTCTCAGGACTTTCATCAGGATCAATATGATATTGATCCTGATGAAAGTCCTGAGAGAGGACTGAAACGTTGATCCTAGACCTTATGTTTTAATTCTTGTTAAATAAAGAAGATTTTTAACTGAAGACCGTGAGTGTTATCATCACTACTTTTTGTTGGATATTGAAAGTCCCAGGTTTGAGCACCCGGCAAGTACACTTTACAATTATAGCCTGAGTGCAAGGATTCTTTACTATTTTGTGTATATATATATATATATAGGAAACATGGGGGGATGGTTGCACTCACCTAAACATACTTAAATGGGGTGCTGCTGGGGGCCATATTATACAATAAACAATACACAAGATCCAGCGCACTCATACATATATATATATATGTATGCATAAAATTGTATTCTGAGTGTATTTTGATATATATATATATATATATATATATCAGAATCCATTATGAATGAAATCATATATATATATCATAATTTTTTCATAATTGTTTTTTTTCAACATTATTGTCATTTTGGAGCACTGCCTGACAACCCAGGCAGTCCCCTGCAGGCAGTGCAGCTCACTGCCAATCCGGTCATGTGAATCACGATCACATGACCCGCATTGGCTGGATTGGCTTCGTGGGGACTGCCTGGGTCGTCCTGCAAGGTAAGTATGCCAGCCGTGGAGGGGGAGGGAGGGTGGGGGAGGGCGGCAACCATTCATTAGGTTTATTATGCTGCCCTAACAACATTAAAGCCCTGCTTTTGCAAGACGGCATAATACACCATGATTGTGTGAAGGGCTTAATGCAGGAGTGTATTTGTATTGCATGTATTGTGTTCCAGTATGTGTGACTGCAACGGTTTATTAAAGTGAACTATAAGTAGGTGAGTGTACAAGAGTGCTTGCAATGGCTCAGATGTGTGTGAACGAAGTTTATGCTAAGTGTGTAAGCTCCCTTTGATTATTATTATTTTAGCTACCATATCCTTCGATGACAGCTCCCACTTCCTCTTCCTTGTTCACTTCATTCTCATGTGTCTTGCCATCTCTCTTTTTCTATACAATATCTCTACGTGTCATCTTTCAGTTTACCTTGTTTTCCTATGTTTTTTTCTTGTATAACTCTTGCTTTATCTTGTTCAGATTTCCTCTATTTCAGTCCCCAATGTTTGTTAGACCTCCAGGCTGTCTGTGTTATGTGATTGAGCTCTCCTACTTCATATCAACTTCTACTGCCTCTTCCATGACAACCTCTTACCTCGTGTTTACTCTGGGCCCTGGTTCATTCTGTCTACCCTCCTTCTACCCCCCATGCAGTGGTGTATTTTGGATTTGTGCTGCCCTAGGCACGACTAAATTCGGGCACCCCCCCTAATCTAAATTTGCTCACCAATTCGTATCAAGGCCACTTTTTTGGCTGACACACACCGTCATTGATACATACTCTGATAAACACTCACTGACAGATACAGTCATTAGCACATACATACATCGGCACACACACACACACTGTTTAACCACTTTCACTCACAGACACACACTGACACACACACTCACTGACAGACACACTCACAGACACACACATCCTTACTGATTTGCCACACACTGACAGCCACACACACTCACAGACATACACACACACTCACAATGACAGACAAACTCACTGACAGACACAAACACACACTCACTGACAGACACACACACACACTCACTGATATACACAAACTCACACTCACACACCTCCTAAATAGGGACAATTGGGAAGTATGGGATTGTGCCAGGGGATTCCAGACTTTATAACAACTTCAATGAGATGAAGCAATTCCAGAGCCTACAGTGTCCCTTTAATGGGTTACTCCAACCACCATGACCACTTATGGTTATAGAAATGGTCATGATGGTAGGAGTCAGAAATACAGCACATACTGAGATATGGGGCAAGCTACCCCAAGCACACATGACTATGGCAGCCTTGAACTCTGTTTGGGCTGCCTACACACTGTTCCAAATTATTATGCAAATTCTATTTAAGTGTCACAAGATTAAATATTTTGTTTTTCAGTTTAACTCGTGGATGGCATTGTGTCTCAGGGCTCTTTTGATCACTGAAAACAATCTCGGACACCTGTGATAATTAGATTGCCAGGTGAGCCCAATTTAAGTAAAAACTACTAGAGGAGGGTGTTCCACATTATTAAGCAGATCACCATTTTCATGCAATATGGGGAAGAAAAAGGATCTCTCTGCTGCCGAAAATTGTGAAATAGTTCAATGCCTTGGCCGATTTATGAAAATATTAGATATTTCACGAAAATGTAAGCAAGATCATCGCACTATTAAGAGGTATAGAGTCCTCCAGAGTCTTGCAACTGTGCATAAACCTTCTATTCGGCCACCACTAACCAATGCTCACAAGCAGAAATGGCTGCATTGGGCAGAAAAATACATGAAGACTAATTTTCAAACAGTCCTGTTCACTAATGAGTGCCATGCAACCCTGGATGGTCCAGATGGATGGAGTAGTGGATGGTTGGTGGACGCCCACCCTGTTCCAACAAGGCTGCAACATCAGCAAGGTGGTGGTGGAGTCATGTTTTGGGCCAGAATCATGGGAAGAGAACTGGTCGGCCCCTTTAGGGTCCCCGAAGGTGTAAAGATGACCTCTGCAAAGTATGTGGAGTTTCTGACTGACCACTTTCTTCCCTGGTACAGAAGGAAGAACTATGCTTTCCGTAATAAAACCATTGTAGCGGAGAGCTGGTATTTCACAGGTTAACTCCACTAAAGATCCCAGTGAGGCTCAGGAACAAGTAATAAAATCCCATAACAATAGTCACAGCAAGCAAGGTAATCCACGAATATATCCCAATACAGATCCCAATGACTGGACGACACACAGCATCAGGAACAGAACTAAACTTTTAATCACAGAGTCAGCTTTTAAGCATTTCTCCCATGCAAGGGAGACACCTACAATAATTATACAGTACACCAATCATACATGAGTTGCCACCCACACATCCCCTCCCCTTAGTATGACTCATAATCCCATTATGCAGGACACAGTTCCCCTCGTTTTCTGGATATACCCCTAAACCTAGGGGTGCACCTCTAAATTTTACATCCCCTGGTAGCCCTGATCTGGGTGAGTGACATACTCAAAAATCACCCAGATCGGACCAGGGGTTTGGGAAATTCATGGAGGTAGTAAAAAGACCGACCGCGCTGGAGGTAACAGCCGAAATTGGTTCCATACGTTTTGGCCCTGCGGTCAGTAACAGAAAAAGGGAATAAAATGCACGAACGGCCTGGGTTATGGAGACTGGGGACTATTCGGATAAACCCCCTTGTTCGTGGGGTTCTTTCTACACGAATTGATGGCAGTGTGGAGGTCTCAGCAGTGTTTACCTAGTCAAGTGTCGGATTTGGGTCCCAGACACTCGACGGCAAAACACAGCTGTTCGGGAGTTTAAGATGGCCGCCGCAACGTGTTCATCTCCCGAACGGCGGCCACCCAGAGGACAAAGCACACACTGCACTGATTGACAATTACGAGTTTGCAATATTGCTGCGAATGGTAATTGGAGGCACGCTTATTCCTGGGGTGTTCTGATTGTTCGGTAGTTTCACTTGTATAATAACTGGAGTGATTTTACTGAACAATCAGTCGAATGCTGCATACAACTTACATACATACGGCAAATTTAAACGAAAGCATATTAAAACACATAATTTTGTGGACAGCCCAATGCCATCCGCTACAATCATCTTCATGCATGACAATGCACCATCTCATGCTGCAAAGAATACCTCTGCATCAATCGCTGCTATGGGAATAAAAGGAGAGAAAGTCATGGTGTGGCCTCCATCCTCCCCTGACCTTAATCCTATTGAGAACCTTTGGAGCATCCTCAAGCAAAAGATCTATGAGGGTGGGAGGCAGTTTACATCCGAACAGCAGCTCTGGGAGGCTATTCTGACATCTTGCAAACAAATTCAAGCAGAAACTGTCCAAAAACTCACATGTTCAATGGATGCAAGACTGAAGCTGCTATCAAATAAGGGGTCCTATGTTAAAATGTAACGTGACCTGTTAAAATGTTTAAAAAGTTAAAATGTTGTTATAAGTTTGATTGAAATAGCTTTTGATTTCAGTAAATATGCTACAAACACAACAAATGACAATTTTCAGTTCTTTACAACCTGTGTTTTAAAACTTACTGTGCGTAATCATTTGGAACAGTGCATTGTAAGTTTTTTATGTTTTAAAAAAATACTGTTATCATTAGGAGGTTTGTTTAATAAAATTTGAATTGTACTCTTAATAGTTGATAAAATGAGAATTATGCTGACTGTTATTTACATCAATTATTTAGGTAAATGAGAAAAATATAATTTGCATAATAATTTGGAACAGGGTGTATTGTCAAGTCTGAGCATATTTTACATCCGTCATCAGCGCAAACTGCACGCTGGCAAACTGACGTAATTAGCTTTGCACTTGCAGGCAGGGGGAAGTGTGGATGTCCCCTCCCTCCCTTCTTGTTTGTGGCCCTCGTGCCTCCCAATAAGCTCAGTTATTTTTTTATTTTTCCAACTCCCTCCCTCTCTGGCTACACACTCCCCAAGCTAAGGTTGCACGCAAAGGCTTCTCTGTGATGTCAGGAGGGAACGTGAAATCAGGTAAGTAAAAACTTACTTTTATAGTTATCACAGCTTTTTGAGGGGGTTGCTAAAGGGCATTATTCATACATTATTCATTAAGGGCATTACTCAACATTGGAAATACATAATCTCAGTTCTCAGTTTAGTGAAGTGGAAGATTACTTGGGTAGAAGGTGCCAGTTATTTATTGGCCAGCTAAATTACCTACATCACATCTAGCTAGCTCTCCCTGAAAGTAATTCAATTAATGAAAGGGTTTACCAGGCACTTCCATTAAATATCCAGATAATGTTTTATAAGAATGTATAATGTAAAAGTAATATCTGCGTAAAATGTATGGAAATGCAGAGTGTCTGGGTGTGTTGACCGAGGGATGTGTAATGCATAAAGTGTTCAATTGCATACACAGGTGTACACAAAAACATTATTAGTTTGTACGTGTAATCGAGGGGTGCATTTTTATAGTGATTCTTTTTTTTCTATTGGAGTTTGTGTTCTCACCTCTCTGATTTGCACTCTGTTCTTTTTTCTTTTACTGTGTCCCAGTTAAAGGACCACTATAGTCACCCAGACTACTTCAGCTCAATGAAATGGTCTGGGTGCAAGGTCCCCCTAGTGTTGACCCTACAGCTGAAAACATAGCAGCTTCAGAGAAACTGCTATGTTTCCCTGAGGGTTAATCCAGCCTCTAGCGGCTTACTCACTGACAGCCGCTAGAGGCGCTTCAGCGCTTCTCACTGTGAAAATCACAGTGAGAAGACGTTGGATGTCCATAGGAAAGCATTGAGTAATGCTTTCCTATGGGCACTATAGTGGTCCATTAATGTTTGATTTGTCACAGGGGAGTACTTTTCATGTGCTGCCAATTAATATAGTTGTGTGTCCAGAAAAAACTTATATTTTTTCCCCAACTCCTATATTTTTTTCCCCCTTTAATGGTTTTCCGTTTCTCCCTCTTATCTTCATGTCTGTCTCTTATTTTTTTTTCTCCAAATCCATTCTTAAGTACACCCTCACACCATCTTCTTCTTTTCCAAACCTCCACAATCGATGAAAATCATTTTATAATTGGGCTTCAAACCTCCTTTGTGCTACCTCATTTCATTTTTTGCATGGCCATACTGAAAGTGGTGTATTCTGGTTTTGTGCTACCCTAGGCATGACAAAACTCTGGCATTTTTTTTAAAGTTTAATCCACCGAGCCTCCCTACATTTGGGAGTGCTGGAGTGGATTCTTCCCTGTTGTCCAGTGGGGCTACTGCCGGCTGGGTTGGAAGGCATGGGCGCGGGCGGTTGGTAAGACCGCGCTGCATACTGGGACTGTAAAAGATGCCAGGGGCAGGGGCCACACCATGACTTTCTCTCCTTTTATCCCCATAGCAGCCATTGATGCAGAGGTATTCTTTGCAGCATGAGATGGTGCATTGTCATGCATGAAGATTATTTTATTACGGAAAGCATAGTTCTTCCTTCTGTACCAGGGAAGAAAGTGGTCAGTCAGAAAACACATACTTTGCAGAGGTCATCTTTACACCTTCGGGGGCCCTAAAGGGGACGACCAGCTTTCTTCCCATGATTCCGGCCCAAAACATGACTCAACCGCCTTGCTGACGTCGCAGCCTTGTTGGAACAGGGTGGCCGTCCACCAACCATCCACTACTCCATCCATCTGGACCATCCAGGGTTGCACGGCACTCATCAGTGAACAGGACTGTTTGAAAATTAGTCTTCATGTATTTTTCTGCTCAATGCAGCCGTTTCTGCTTGTATGCATTGGTTAGTGGTGGCCGAATAGAAGGTTTATGCACAGTTGCAAGACTCTGGAGGACTCTACACCTTGATGTCCGTGGGACTCCAGAGGCACCAGCAGCTTCAAATATCTGTTTGCTGCTATGTAATGGTATTTTAGCAGCTGCTCTCTTGATCCGATGCATGGATCTGGAAGAAATCTTTCTCAATGTGCCTTTATCTGCACGAACCCGTCTGTGCTCTGAATCAGCCACAAATCTCTTAATAGTGCGATGATCACGCTTACGTTTTTGTAAAATATCTAATGTTTTCATACCTCGTCCAAGGCATTGAACTATTTCACTCTTTTCGGCAGCAGAGAGATCCTTTTTCTTCCCCATATTGCATGAAAATGGTGATCTGCTTAATAATGTGGAACACCCTCCTTTAGTAGTTTTTACTTAAATTGGGCTCACCTGGCAATCTAATTATCACAGGTGTCCGAGATTGTTTTCAGTGATCAAAATAGCCCTGAGACACAATGCCATCCATGAGTTAAACTGAAAAACAAAATATTTAACCTTCGTGACACTTAAATAGAATTTGCATAATAATTTGGAACAGGGTGTAATCAGGGGGCCGGCAAGTCCCTTATAAAGGCAAAAATACATCATATGCAAAAATGCAAGATAACAGAGAGAATACATATTTAATTGGTCAAGTGTTAAGTGTCTTATCTAATGCACTTCCTCCAAAGTGTGATGTCACCATCATCCTGGGTGCAGCTCTCCCTGGGAGACACCATCTTAATACATGACATTCTTTACATTCTTTAGTCGATGGGAGGGGGTGTTCTAGCAGCCATTTTGAGTAGTTAATAAACACAGGATGGGAGGGGGTGCTCTAGCAGCCATTTTAAGTAAATAGACATTTTACTAACAATAATTTCTATCCATAACATTGGTAGATAGTGAAAGCATCGAAGGTAGTAACGTTTTCTGTCTAACATGGGATCCAGAATAGTGGTTAGCAGCTTCTGTTCATTTCAACGTGAGATAAAAAAAAGATTCAAATAGCCACAATGCAGCTGATAAACATAGTGAACACATTTACCATGATTTATGATCATGCCTGCATGAACCAACTATTAAGAATGGCCTTATAGCTATTTGGTAAAAGATGGTGATAAGCCTGGAAATTAACTCATATTTGGGTAAAACACAGTCTGCTTATACTTCTGTAAATGGAGGTAGTATATAGTTAATCACATTAATATTGTTTTGTTTCTTTGTTTTTATTTTTTTTTTTATGTTGCTCTTTGATCTTTATTAGACTTAAGTGTGCCATAATAACCCCATTACAGTTTATAATGTAACTGAACCCCAATCTACATTACACCATAAACCACCAAATAAACCCCATCACCGCCCCTGCGCTCTATCAATAACCTGAGTCTATCTTTTTAATTGTACTTGCTCTAGTCCAGGGCTGCCACCTTCTTTCTCCCAGGAGCAAGTCGAGAGACCCAACTCAGAAGGAGAAAACATTTTTTCCACACCAGGCAGCATAACAAAAAAAAGTGCCAACCTTTCTTCTCGCAAGACCACTTTCTTCAGTAAATCAAATATTTTTAGTCCCTCTCATTCTTGGAATGTTACAATACATTTTTTTGTCACTGCCCATTTTTTTCCATCCCTTGTCTCCTCATCAGTCACCATTTATTTTCCTCCAAACCTCATTTCTATCTGCCTTTGTGGTTTTCACATACGCACAAATGCCTTTTCAAAGTCACATTTTGTTCTCAAACTTAGTTCTTCTTTCTCAGTTTAATCTTTTCCACATTCCCTTCTTTGTCAAGCAATTATAATTATGTCCCTTCCTTTCCATTCAGACCTCCGTTCTTTGTAAGTCCTATTTGCCTTATTTTTTTCCACCTCTTTTGTCTATCCAAAATCATTTTCTTAAGAGGAAGAAAGATGCAGCCAAACTGTAAATTCTCCTTAGCTTTTACAGTGTTAAAAAAAAAAAAAAAAAAAAATCTGGCGGCCACTAGCCAGAATTCGCATGTGTATATTCACAGACATATAGCTTCCAACCACACATATGGGACTTCTGGCTAATAGCCACTGAATATACTATTTTCGTGCTGCATACCTCATCAGTAATAAATGTCATAACAACAAAACAGGTGTATTAATGTAGTGTTAGCTTTTGAATGCAGTTGTGCTTTTGAAGGTACTGTTGCCATCTGAATGTAGGAATGTGTTGTGTTTGAATGCAGGAGTGTGTTTGAAGCAATGGCGTTTGCATTTGGAGCTGGGTTTGAATGCAGGGTTGTATTTGTGTGCAGTGTTGGTGCTTGAATGTAGGGGTGTGTTTGTATGCATTGTTGTTGTTTAAATGCTGAGGTGCATTTGTGCGCAGTGTTGGTGTTTGAACGCTGAGATGTATGCACTGTCACACACTGACACAGAAATACACACACACACACATTTGCATAGAGAAACAGGTACACATACAAATTATCACACGCAGACACAGATACACACAGATTAGTGACATTTAATATAGTTTTAGCCATTGTTTTTAGCTTCCAACCCCACTCCTGCCTGCACTGTCTGCCTGCATGGCTCTTAACAAGCTGGGAGGAAGTGACCTGAACTCACTTACTCCAAGCAAACTGCCAGGGGGACTAATGCTGTGACAACGGCCCAGTCTGGTGCGCTTTTAAACGGCGAACAAGCTCATGATCTTAGGGATTTCCCAAGTCTCATAATGACCCGACTGACTTCCACCACTGCCATCATGGCCGCATCACCCTCACTAACCTGCACAAACGCACATAGTTATATGAATCAATGCATCTCTATGAGGAACGTTAGCGCCTTCATGCAAAGTGTGGGGACGCTGAACACTAGTGCTGTACTGACACAGGAAGAGCCACTAGAGGTTTTATGAGGCAGCAATGTAAACACTGCCTTTTCTCTGAAAAAGCAGTGTTTACATTAAAAATAGGCCATAGACACCAGGATCTGTGAAGTACAGTCTGAATGTTATTGGGGAACCCACTCTGTATACTTTACACACTTTACATGTCAGTTGACCACACTCCCTTCCTGTTATATTTTTAATTTACAGTATAACTGTCATGTTCCTGAGCAGGTCAGAGAGGAGACGATTACCAGGGTTATTGGTTGAAACTTTATTTGTCTTTTTAGACATAACAATTTACTTGAAAGAAAGAATTATGGCAATATGCCACAAAAAGGATACTTTGAGAGTAAATCAGAATAAAGGCAATATGCCACAAATGGGATATCTTGAAAGTAAATGAATTAAGTATTTTATATACAAGTAGGTTTGACGTTATTCCCAAGTAGATTAGTAATCTGTGGAATGTCACACTGCAGCCAGGTTCAGGATGATACAGGGTTGAAATGGTTAAAGCTGGTAAGTACTTTAATTATAATATAGTACAGGTTGCTTACAGGATTATGCAGAGTTGCAGTAGTTGAGACAGGTAAATAGATTACAGTATAATGTAATGCAGGTTGCTTACAGGATCAAGTAGTGTTGCAGCAGTTGAAGCAGTTAAGTATCTTCCATATGGTAGATCAAGCAGGTAAGTCTCTTCAGATTGAAATAATGCAGATAAATACAGGATGTTTTCAGGAGCCAGGATACAGGATGTTTTCAGGCTATACTGCGAGTAGGGGCATGTGGCTGCTCACTGTTAAAAAAAAAAAAAAAATTCCCCCCTCCTGAGCCCCCACCCACGACGCGCGAGTCGGGGCTTTAAACTAACAGGGGGACCTATTGCCTCCCTGGCCCCCGCCCCTGCGTGGCAGGTGGGGGCCCTAAATAACAATAAGGGGGGACACCTACTGTCCTCCCTCCTGGCCCCCACCACTGCGCGGCGGGTGGAGTCTCTAAATAACAATAAGGGGGGACCTACTGTCCTCTCCCATGGCCGCCACCCCTGGGTGGTGGGTGGGGGCAATAAATAAGGATTTGGGGGGGCTACTGTCCTCCCCGCGGCCCACACCCCTGCGCGGTGGGTGGGGGCCATAAATAAGATTGTGGGGGGGACCTACTGTCCTCTCCCCCACCCGTGAGCGGTGGGTGGGGGCCATAGATAAAAATTGGGGGGGACCTACTGTCCTCCCCCCTGGCCCACACCCTTGCACGGCGGTTGCGGTCCCTAAATAACAATAAGGGGGGCCTACTGTCCTCCCCCTCGGGCCCCCACCCCAAACCACTAGTCACCTCCTCCCCCTCAAAAATAACCCCTACCTACCCCCCTCATGCTGTAGCTCACCCAGAGCTCAACCAGGATTAGGGGGAGGAGCTAATCACAATATTGACATGTTAGCCAGTAGTGTGAGCCTATCACAGTAGGAGGGGCCTGGAACTAGAGCTTCACCTGCCAGTGTGACTCACCTTCACAGCCCTGGCCAATCATCATCTCCTCATAGAGATGAATTGAATCAATGGCTCTCAATGAGCAAGCTCAGTGTCTGCATGCAGAGGGTGGAGACATTTACTGGCTATGGGGGATAATGTATAATAAACACAGGTTACTGGCTATGGAGGATAATGTATAATAAACACACACACAAAAAAAAAAAATAAAAAAAAAAAATGAATGCAGCTTCAGAATTAATCTAAATTGTATGCTGTCTAGGAGGTGGGAGGGTCTGGGAGGGAGGGCCTGCTGCTGATTGGCTGGAATGTGTCTGCTGACTGTGAGGTACAGGGTCAAAGTTTACTCAATGATGACGGATAGGGGGCGGACCGAACATCGCATATGTTCGCCGTCCGTGGCGAACGCGAACATGCGATGTTCGCCAGGAACTATTCGCCAGCGAACCGTTCGGGACATCACTACTTGCTTCACTTAAGTTACCTCCCAAGTTGGTAACTATATACAAGATATTATAGAATACAAATAGACCAGGGATCCAGCTTGTATCACTAAAATATAAACATAAAATTCAACAAAGTGTAATATAGTTATAGCATTAACAAACTTGCTTGACGCTTCAAGGTTGTACTCACAAATTGATGGTATGTATAAAGCCTTCAGGGTGCCTCCCCTATGGTCAGGGGGGTTTATCCTGTTGTTAGTATCTCGCCAATTCCGAAGTCATGAAGTGCACACACTCCCAATGGTTGGATATAAAAATAAATTTATTGGCTTAAAAATTAATAATAAAACAAAAAGGTCCTACGCATTTTGTTTTTTTTCAGGGACCAACATATTAAAATATATGCAATAAAATATATGCAATCAAATACACTGCCAACAAATCTGAACAAGTGTACAAATGAGCCTATTTACCCCCTCCCTCTCTCTCCCTTAAATATGGTTAGAGTTGAGAGTCCATTGGTGGTGTGGTGGGTGTTGTTCCCTCTTCTTCTTTGATTGGACTACCTATCCGTCGGCCATTTACTTCGAAAAATTGTTTCAGCTGTTTCTATGTAATTGAAGAGAAGTTTAGGCGCTCTCTATGAAACCAAAAATGTGTAAGGCAGCAGTGAACCAGCAGGACCTCCCAATACCTGCTATGTAGTGAACAGAAATGTGAAAATAGGAAAAGTGGTAAACCGCGCCAAAAATTGTGTTACAATAATAAAATTATTATATCATACATACATATGGATCTCGGTTAATACGGAATGGAAAAAACCTTGAAGGAGTTAAAAACAATAAAATAATAGTGCAATATGTTCCAAATAATAGATGTTGAAATATGTAAAATTCTAGATGAAAGGCAAACTCACACTTTGCAGAGCTGCTAAGAGCTCTGCTGTATAGCGCCTGGACGGTACAATCCCCGTCTTAGGATATGTGGATGTTGGGATGTACAGCTAGAAGCCATTTTTTATGTATTAAATTAATTTTTGAGAAATAAAGTGAAGCTTTTTTTTATCCAATCCTCTGGCTTTTACATATTTCCTGGTGCTGCTGGTTTCCTGATATATCCACAAATCCCTTGGTGGGGATCATACCACCACAAGTTATCACCACCAGAGCAAGTTATTGCTCTAGACACTGTAAGTAGGATATCTACATTTTCTATTCCAATTTTGGCTTTGATACTGTACCATTGGTTTTTGTATTTTGTCTTTTTCCATATATATGGTTGCTGAGTTTGGACATCCCAACATCCACATATCCTAAGAGGGGGATTGTACCGTCCAGGCGCTTTACAGCAGAGCTCTTAGCTCTGCAAAGTGTGAGTTTGCCTTTCATCTAGAATTTTACATATTTCAACGTCTATTATTTAGAACATATTGCACTATTATTTTATTGTTTTTATCTCCTTTGAGGTTTTTTCCATGCTGTATTAACCGAGATCCATATGTATGTGTGTATGATATAATCATTTTATTATTGTAACACATTTTTGGGCGCGGTTTACCACTTTTCCTGTTTTCATGTTTATATGTAATAGCTTCTTTTCTTCACGGCTAAATTTTCATTCCGATGTTTACTTCCGGTATGATGCACTTCCGTGCGTTCCACTTGATCTCCAGTAGCAATGGCTGTGCGTTCCATCTAGTCCAGGCGTGAAAGTTATTTTCGTTGCCTTCTGGTGGTCGCCAGAGGTATTGCCATGGTTTTAGCATAATATTGCAGTCCATGTTAATGTATCATACAGAAAAAGAGACACAGTGATTGGTTTTATATTTTTTAATTGAACTGCACATATAACATTTGTTCCCATTTTATTCACCAGTACACAATTGTCCATTTTAGTTATCATATGACCATTTCTGCATCTTTCCTTATTATAAAGAACTATTATTACTTATATCTTTATTTAAATTGAAATTGTCTATATTATTTGATAACTAATAAATAAACAAGGTACATAGTCTATGATGTCTACTTTATATAACTATATACTTTTGTGTGGAAATGTTTTCTGTGATGACTATTAAAATTAGAAGACAAACATAATAAAAATCTAAAATCATTCTACATTGAAAATGTATATATGTACATGTTACTACACACAGGAATATACTGTGTGAAAAGTTTCTAATTTTGTTTATAAGAGTTTTCTTCATACCTTTCAAACGTTTAAATGCTTTATTTAAGTTTGTATATTAGTGTAGTGTTTGCTTGCTGGTTTAAAAAAAACAGTCATGTTTCTAAGTACCAAACAACAAAACTAAGGGGTTAACAATCAGCAAATACTTATAAGTTAATTGATACTGAGTTATTTTTCTTTATTTGTTTTAACACAGAAATTTCAGTAAGTAAAACTGTGAAAAAAATTAGTTTTCCATTTTTTTTATATATATAGTATATGCAAACTTAATGCTGTCATATATACATATTTCCTTTAAAAATACAATACATAATATGCATAAAAAGTTATCAGGCACAATCACAAATTTATATTATTTCACTTTATTAATACTTAATGTCAAAATATAATAAATGCACCATCTCCATCAATAATTTTATAGAAGCTATTCTTCCACGGTTTTCACTGCAATGGGGATGGAGATTACTTCATCAGTGTTCTTGTAGCAGTTAGAGCAGCACCAGAACATTTTATACAGAAAGCTTCTGTTTTCAATATCATATTTTTCCTTTGACACAATCTAACAAAGTAAACACAAAATATTAGCATTAACCCCTTAACACCGCAGCCAAATGTACAAGTTGTGAACAGAACAAAACGTAAACAAAACCTGGCATTTGCGCTATATGTCTGTCCAACCGTAATTAACCTCTTTCATATGAAATGCATCCCCCCTTATTATATATCATTTTATTCAGGGGAAACAGGGCTTTCATTTAACATTAAATATTTAGGTATTGAACATAATTTAATATAAAAAATATATTAAAAAATGGGAGAAAAAAAGATTATTTTATTTTTTTTTAGTTCTATGTGACATTTTAACTGTGGATGTCAAAATACTGTTTGCTTTTACTGCAATGCAATACACATATTTGTATTCAGCGATGTCTCACGTGTAAAACAGTACCCCCTATGTACAGGTTTTATGGTGTTTTGGGAAGTTACAGGGTCAAATATAGCGTGTTACATTTGAAATTGAAATTCGCCAGATTGGTTACGTTGCCTTTGAGACTGTATAGTAGCCCAGGAATTAAATTTACACCCATAATGGCATACCATTTGCAATAGTAGACAACCCAAGGTATTGCAAATGGGGTATGTCCAGTCTTTTTTAGTAGCCATTTGGTCACAAACACTGGCCAAAGTTAGCGTTAGTATTTGTTTGTGTGTGAAAAATGCAAAAAACGCCAATTTTGGCCAGTGTTTGTGACTAAGTGGCTACTAAAAAAGTCTGGACAAACCCCATTTGCAATACCTTGGGTTGTCTACTATTGCAAATGGTATGCCATCATAGGGGTAATTTTCATTCTTGGGCTACCATAGGGTCACAAAGGCAACGTAAGCAATCTGGCGAATTTTAATGTGAAAAAACTGAAACACAAGCCTTATATTTGACGCTGTAACTTTTGAAAACACCATAAAACCTGTACATGTGGGGTACTGTTGTACTCGGGAGACTTCGCTCAACACAAATATTTGTATTTCAAAACAGTAAAAAGTATTGCAGCAATAATATCGTCCGTGTAAGTGCTGTTTGTGCGTGAAAAATGCAGAAAACGTCACTTTTACTGGCGATATCATCGTTGTAATACATTATACTGTTTTGAAACACTAATATTTGTGTTCAGCAAAGTCTCCCGAGTAAAACAGTACCCCCCATGTACAGGTTTTATGGTGTCTTGGAAAGTTATAGGGTTAAATATAGTGCTAGCAAATTAAATTCCCTATACTTTCGGCATGGGTTGTCAGGCAGGTCCCGCTAATTGTAATTAATTAGGATACCTAATTATGTAAAATTATTACATAAATATATGTGTAGAATTAATATATGTATATATATACATATGTGTATATATACGTATATATATATATAATTTTTTTTTAATATTTTTATTTATATATAGGTATATATAGTGATATATACGTATATATTTATGTATATAGATATATATATTATGATATATATTATTTTGTTCTACGTGTATTTTGATATAAATATATATATATTATTATCACAATACAGTTAGAACGAAATAACACACATCTATATATTTTTTAATTATTTATTTTTAAATATTTTTTTAATTTTATTTTTTTACGTATTTACATATATATTTTTTTATATTATATATAAATATATATATAACAATAATTATATATATATTTAATCAGTATCAGTCTACGTGTAATTTGATATTAATATATATATATATATATATATATTAATATTTAAATACACGTCGTGTATGTGTAAATGTGTGTATGTGTATATATATATATATATATATACTTAGATCATATATATATAATATATATGATCTAAGTATATTTTATTTGTAACTGTAATTTTTTTTATTTATTTTTTGAACTAATATTTTTTTTTTTTTACAGGACAGGGGGCAGAGACAGTGTCAGCCAGTGATGTCACATCACTGGCTGACACACAGGATCAGTGATCACAGTGACTGCCTGTCACTGTGATCACCTCCTGCAGATTGGGTAATTGACCACAGGGGGGAGTGCCTGGGTGGTACAAGCACTCCCCCCTTCCAATCTGCAGGGGGATCATTGTGCCAGTTACATGTGTCAGCCAATAGGCTGACACATGTAACACTGATCGCAGTGACAGGCTGTCACTGCGATCAGAGCGCTCTGAGATCGCAGTGACAGCCTGTCACTGCGATCTCAGACCTAGCAGATCGCGGTCACTGACCCCAGGGGGACTGCCTGGGGGGCCAGGTAAGTCCCCCGACCGCGATCTGCAGAAGGGGAAAGCCGCCGGCCGCATGTGTCAGCCGATTTGAAATCGGCTGACACATGCTGAATACTGGTCGCAGTGACAGCCTGTCACTGCGATCAGAGACTGCAGATCGCGGTCACCGGCCACAGGGGGGGTTGCCCGGGGGGCCAGGCATCCCCCCCGACCGCGATCTGCAGCGGGAGAATACCGCCGGCCACGTGGGCGGCAATAAAAGCGAGGACGTACTATTACGCCCGCCGGCGTTTAGAGCCGGTTTCTGCGTGGCGTAATAGTACGTCCTCCGGACTTAAAGGGTTAACATCTCTACCGCTGTGTTCTAAAAATTAAAGGGATCCTACCACCCTCCTCTTCTTCTGCTCATTGAAGTTATGGGTTTAGGAAAGTCCAGGCGCCTTCTTACATTCAGGAATCAAGAGTTTTGCAATGTTTTAACCCTGAAATTCAAGCACGTGCCCCTGAAACCTCTGCCGCCCAGCTTTCATCCTCATTCCCTCCACATTATGAAGAATGTTTCGCCAAACAGCAAGTTATAGACTGAGAGTCAGCTGTCACTCTTAGCCTATCACTGACTTCCCATTGAGAGAAATGGGACACTCACAAAAGAATTCGCTGAATTTGTTATGGGGGTGGGGGTGTTCTTTTAATCTAATTAGTAAACTATAAATACTGTTTAGTCTATTACCTCTTTAGGAGCACTGTATGTCTCCCCTGTTGGCTCTGAATAATCTTCGGTTATTGTCACCACATTGCACAGAATAGACTATGAAAAGAAAAGAGTCAACTCAATTACTTCAAATAATATCAATATCAAAAATATATCCTGAGCCAGGGCCTAATTCCCTATTAGGCAGAGTGGGAAGCTGCATACAGTGCCATGTCTGATGGGGGCTCCTTCTGTGTTTGTGAAAAGCCCCTCCTTACCTCCTGCCAGGTGTTTGCTGACTAGAACAGCGGCTGCTGTATGATCTCTGTATGCATTCTGATGGCCCCGCCCCCTCAGACTGAACACAGTGATTTGTGCTTGGCCCCGCCCCCTCAGACTGAACAGTGATTTGTGCTTGGCCCCGCCCCCTCTGACTGAACACAGTGATTTGTGCTTGGCCCCGCCCCCTCAGACTGAACACAGGGATTTGTGCTTGGCCCCACCCCCTCAGACTGAACACAGTGATTTGTGCATGGCCCCGCCCCCAGACTGAACACAAACATGTCCTGCGGAGTTAGGAGAGAGTACTGGGACCAGAATGGCCATCTCAGAAATGCATAACAGGCACACAAAGCCACACACATTATTAGAACATATTTTGCCTTGCACACACACACACACACAAACACTATTCATACACTTCGAAACACACTAGCACACACATGCTCTTATTGACACAGACATATACTGCTACCCACACTAGACACAAACAGACATTAGTTCAACACGCTGCTGCTACACACACTGCTATCCACACTGTTAAACACGTACACTGCGTGCACACACACACACTATAAACATGCACACATGTAGACATACACATACATGCATTCAGACATATAGATAAACTGTGACACACTTTTGCACTGAGATATACATACATATTATATAAGTGTATATATACAAATAAAATTTACATATTTGAATAGTCAAGTTACCTTGTTTTTTTGTTTGTTTTTTTAGTTTGAATGGGAAATGAAGATTGGTGATGATTGAATATACTGGACCTACAGATGCTCATGATGTAAATATATTAAGAGCAATAATGTATTCAAGACTCGAAGAGCATGAGTATACAATATTATTTGAATTACAATTACCTGGTCCACAAGGATTTTGCTGTCTGTTTGTACTTCAGTTGAAATTTCTTCCTTTCCTGAAAGTTTAATCTGAAAATAAAAACATTTAGTATGGTGTATAGAAATGTAATAATGATGATCTAGATTAGAAGTTCATAAAATGAAATTGAGAAAGATTTGGTATGCAGCTCCCAGGGAGGGAAACTGAAAGCTTGGCACGGCTATTTACTCTGCATAGTAAATCAAGTGGCAAATGTCTTTGCTTTCCATATTATTAAAGGTGTTACCTGTCCTTTTAGTAGTATTTCTTCAGTTTGCATGTCTTTCTCATTCTTCACTTGCGATTTCCAAGTGTTTTTTTGGTTCAGTTTTGAAAGTGTTTTTCCCTATACATGGAAATAAAAACTTTTTCAGGATACTTCAGTTTACATGTGAGACAATAAAAGAAAGCAGAGAGTATCTGACATTTCTATATATGAGAGAAGAGACTTAATAAAATGTTAACTGCATCCAGTCCCAACATTCACTTTGCAAAGAAGTAACTCCATCAAAGGAACATTCCAAGCACCATAACCACTGCAACATGCTGTAGTGGTTATGGTGCCTCTCCTCTCACCCCGCTCCCCTCCACTGTATGTAGTCAAACTGTTTTAGTATTGTTTAAATTCTCACCTGGAGTCCACCAGCTATTATTCCCCACCTTCATTCCATTTGTACTGACAGCAAATGGCATAGAACACTAATATTAATTGTTGTGTACAAAATTTGGACTGTCCCTCTGTGTAAAAACAATTATATTACTTCTGCCCACCACTTTTCAAAATAACAATTATCCTTGTAACCAGTTAGATTTTATAATTAAATACCATTTAAAAAATATTTTTTTTCATTCAATAATTTTGATTTAATAATAAAATGAGATTACTTACTTTCAGAAATGGCATTGCAAAACAAGAGGAAATTAAAATATTCAAATTCTTTGAATAAAAATGCTGCACCAGTGAGTAGAGTACCTTTTGCAAAGCCTCCAAATACACTAGTGAGTGGATTCAGCATAATCAGTGGCTAATCAGTGGGTCAGACAATGACGTAACAAATGCAGCATGACATCACTAGATAATTGCCAGATGATTTGCTTATCCAAACACTTTGAGGGCTATTCACTAAAGTGGGAATTCAAAGAGAATTTCTAATTTTATACAAAAATAGCCAAACTAATAACAAAGCTGATCTGAATTTTTTTTTCAAATTCAGCTATTTTGACCTTAAATTTGAATTCACTTTGAGTCACTGACAATTTTATAACATGACAGGAGGCTTCCTATTTTGCATTAACACTCTACTCTCTACTAAACTCCACAGCAGTAAAGAAAAACGTAAAGAGTAACATTAAATCACTGAGCAGCATAGTATATATAAGGGTCATGCTGCCTGTACACTTCCTCTTTCTTTACTGCTCCATTGCAGACAGGTCAGACTATTTGGCTCCTCCAGAGCCTTATTCATTTATTATTATTAGTCTGTTTAGTTTCATTTCTCCATTATATATTTGTATTCTTGTAAATTTTCCTTGTTTATCTTTCTACCTCATTACTCTGGGCAGTGGGATTGGGTTAGCCCTTTAGGGTTCTCTCCTCTCCTTCTTTGCCCCTCTACCGGCCCTGGGACTCCCTGGGCTCCCCCCTTGAGCTTCCCTCAGGTCCCGCCCCCCGGTCCTACTACCTTGGAGTGCCCTCCTGGGCTCCCTCCTCGCGTCCGGAATCGATCACGGCCTTTTTCGTGCCGGCCTGCTTCCGCCCGCAGCCGGCCTCAAATTTAGCCCCCGGATTGCGGCCTACACTCGCGGCCGCCATTTTGGATCGCGAATACCGCGAGATTCACGCGGCCATCTTGTTTTACTGCGTGGATCTCATTGGAAACTCAGTGCTTGCAGTTTTAGCTGTCTACCACCTGCATTCTGCTGGATTTAATCCCTAGTGTGATTTTCATCCCTGTGAGTGCCAAGGATTATCTACTCAGCCTTTCACAAAACCTCCTACTGTACTCTACACTGCATCTCTGTACCTCTGTCTACTCCAACCAAACTACAGACTCCTATATTCTGTGGCTGGGTCAGTCAGGTCAGTGCTGCTGCCTGTTTAATATTGTGACCTGCACTTAAGGGTACCAACCCTGTGCGACCGGGATGAGCCCCCACTATAAGTACTTTAGTACCACGCTGATTATTGGGAGACTAGCTGTTGCAGTTCTCTCTAACTGGGTGAGCCCCAGTTTTATAAGGTCACCAACTATACCCTGCTGGGGTTTATAACTGGGTGGTGTTGTTACCCACCACAACTACCACCTCAACTGACCCTACGCCTATACTTAAGACCTGGGTGCCCCCCATTTAATACTGTGCCTATTAGTGACGTGTATCACAGCCTACCCTTGTCATGGAAGACTCCCAGAACGTCCCTGTGGACTTCCAAACCATGATCTTCAGCCGTCGCTGCCTCTGTGGAGAAGGCACTCTCCAAGGTACGGGCTACAGCTTCAGCTGTACCCAAGTCTACCCGCAAGGCGAGCACACCAAGAGTCAGATTCTGATATGTCCGACCATCAGACCAGGGATGATTCCCGCCCTAAGAAACGCCACGAGAAAGGCGAAGACTATGCACCCAAGCCACTCAAGGGTAAGGCATCTGCCAAACGCAAATCTGCCAAAGCGAGTACCCCGGCCCCGCGTCAGGATTACTCTTCGGACGAAGAGCAAGGTCCTTCCCATTCCATGTCAGTGCTAGACGAATGGCAAGCTGACGTTTCTGACTCAGACTACGACGCTTGGGATGAGAAAGCTGCCTCCGCTTTTCATGCGGGAGACCCTCCTGGGTGCAGCCCAGACAGGGGGGTACTGAGGACACTGCGGACGCAGAGCCTCCTCTTGACTCGGACACCATTTTAGACCCTTCGGGTCAGGCGATGTTCGATCCCCGCAACATACGACACCCCAGATCGGGAGACTGGTCACCCCCAGAACACCTCTCCAGGTTCATGCACCTCGGGCTCTGCAAGCCCCTAGAGAAAGAGGTCTGCAGACGGCTTAGATCAGAATGCCCACGCCCTTCCCTGCTGGATACAGTGGCTCAGACTCCTGAGTTTGACAAGGTTATGACAACCTTCATGATGCGCAGTGGAAGAGACCCTCGACGAGGGGTAGAGAAAGGCCTATTTGGCGCTCAGGATAACCTGCTGGATTCCGTTGCCCCCCTGGCCCGCATCATGTACCTGGCAGATGACACCTATGCCAAAGCCGATTCCTTCTCTGCCGAAGACATCAGGGAATGGGCACACGATGTTCGCGAGTGGGCACAACGGTGTTTTTGTTTCATTGGAAACACAAATGTTACGCTCTCTTCGGAGAGACGGAAAGCAGCGTTATACCGTATTAACGGTAAATTGGCAGAGCTTGGCACAAAGGAGATTGGGCCCCAGGCACAAGGGAAACTGTTTGGTGAACCGTTCCTCAAGGAACTTAACAAACACGTGAACGTGTTCGCTTCACTTAATAAAGCGCAGTCCTCAATGCGCAGAGTCTTTAGAAGCAACCCCCCAGAGGGTTTTTTGGAAGGGCTGGCCAGCAACGGGGCCGTGCCGCCAGCCGATTCTGGCCTTCAGGCCCCCGCACCCAACCGACACCGTTTTACCCAACGAGAGATTACAGGCAGCAGCCTTTCTCCAGAGGCTCGGACAGAGGCCGTGGACGCGGATGTTCCCGCTTTGCTACAGGTAAGCACCCATATTCCTCCGTTGTTACCATGCACCCGCTCTGCGGGCCGTATTTCCCTTTCTTTCCAGAATTTGGCCGCCCTGTCTTCAGACACGTGGATCCTACAAACAGTACAGGGATATATCATAGACCTAGTGGGGACCCCCATTCAGACACAACCTCCTCGCCCCATCCACATGTCGTCTTCCGACCACTACCTCATCAACGTGGAACTACGCGAGCTTCGGGATAAAGGGGCTATCCAGCCGGCCCACGACTGGGGAGGTTACTTCAGCAATATCTTCCTGGTTCGTAAAAAGACGGGAGAATACCGTCCCGTCATCAATCTATGCGACCTCAACGTGTATGTGGTGTACCGCCACTTCAAGATGGAGGGCATCCACCTTCTGCCAGACCTCCTGCGAAGCAACGACTGGTTCACCAGGCTCGATCTAAAAGATGCATACCTGTTGGTCCCAGTGCATCCGGACTGTCGAACCCTCCTACGTTTCCTCTGGCACAACCGTCCTTGGCAATTCACCTGCCTCCCTTTCGGGCTCAGCTCGGCCCCATGGTGTTTCACCAAACTCCTAAAACCAGTAGTGGCCCACCTGAGATCCAAGGGAATCCGATGCATCATCTACCTGGACGACCTTCTCCTCTTTTGCTCCGACGAACGCAGACTGCGTCAACACACTCATCTCGCAGTGACACTACTGGAATCTCTGGGCTTTGTGGTAAACCAACAGAAATCGGAATTGACCCCGTCCCAGACGATACAATTCCTGGGCTTTCAGATCGACTCGACAACATGCACTCTGAGGCTACCAGCCTAGAAGATCTCGTCTATTCGCAAGGAGATTCGCAGAGTTCTCTGTCGCGACTCCATCCCACTACGCAACCTGGCCAGGATCATAGGACTCCTCTCCGCCTCCATTCAAGCCATATTTCCGGGTCCCCTTCACTACAGAGCCATGCAACGCCTCAAGGCAAGATGCCTACGCCACAGGCCCACGTATGATCAACCCGACCCGGTGACGGCGGAGGTTCGCGAAGAACTATCATGGTGGCTGGACAGCATGCAAGCCTGGAACGGCAGGGCCATATTCGGAGATACCCCAGACTTCATACTGGAGTCAGACGCCAGCTTGTGGGGCTGGGGTGCCACCAACAGAACCATCTCCACGGGGGGAACATGGTCGGCACAGGAGCTCTCCATGCACATAAATTGCCTAGAACTCCTGGCGGGGTCTTTCGCGATCCGCAGCCTGGCCTGGGAAAGATCCAACTGCTGCATCCTCCTACGCATGGACAACGTCTCCGCAGTCCGGTATATCAATCGCCTGGGGGGCGCATGCTCACGCCTGCTTGTCATCACGAGAGACATTTTCGACTATTGCCTACCCCGCAACATCGCACTTCAGGCCGAATACCTACCCGGAGAGGTCAACCTCACGGCCGACTGGTTCTCTCGCCACTGGAGGGACGTCAGCGACTGGAGGCTGAACACGAGAGTCTTCAGGGCCCTGGCGACCCAGAGGGGTCCCTTTCACCTGGATCTGTTCACTTCCCGCAACAATCACCAGACCCCGGAGTTCTTCAGCTGGCTCCCGGACCCGGAGAGCAAGACGACGGATGCATTTCTCCAACAATGGCCGACGACTGGGGCCTACGCTTTTCCCCCATTCGCCATGATTGCGAGAACATTACACCAGATACGGACGCAACAGGTCACACTGGTTCTCATAACGCCTTTGTGGCAGAGCCAACCATGGTTCCCGGATCTCCTGGCCGCCTCTTGCAAGTACCCTCTACTCCTACCATCCTTTCCGGACCTGCTCACGGATCCCAAAGGGAATCTTCACCCACTTCTCTTGGAAGACCGCCTACCCCTGGTGGCTTGGACTCTTTCCGGGGTTCCTGACAAGTCAGCGGACTATCGCAGGCTAATAGGACCCTCTTATGGGATTCCTGGGCCCCCGGAACTAGACGCTGTTACCTTTCGGCTTGGGCCTCCTGGTCTACTTGGCGCGTGGAATGGGACTCCGATCCATTTACAGCACCTATTCCCATGATTCTCAATTTTCTTTCATCCTTGTTTTTGTCGGGTCGCTCCTACCGTTCAGTTAACGTCGTTTACTCCACGATTTCGGCGGCCCACACCCTCGTCGGGGACGTTCCGGTCGGCAAAGACTCTCTCGTCTGCCGCCTGCTCCGTGGTATGCTGCTCCGCCGCCCTCCGGCCCCCAGGTACCCTCACCTATGGGATGTTGGACTGGTTCTCCGTTTCAGGGATTGGCTTCCTAACGACCGTCTCTCCCAGGCCAATTATCAGCTAAGTGCGCCTTTCTTTTCTGTCTCGTGTCCTTTCGATGGGTATCGGACATTCGAGCCTTCGACGCCTTCGAGGTTGCCCCTGAGGGGGTCACATTCCACATTTCCCGCCGGGTTCGACTTCGGTCTTCTACCCCTTTGTCCCTGACGACCCGCAGCTCTGTGTCGTGTCCACTCTTCGCAGATACGTTTCGGTTACCTCCTCACTCCGTAACTCGGCGTCGGGTCAACTCCTAGTCTCCTATTAGGTTGGTCTGGTATGCCTACTGCAACACACAGGGATGAGGGAGTCTGACTTAAAGTGAATAGCTCAAACCTAATACAGGCAGAAATTTCACCAAAAATCTGTCTAAAAAGATAAACTAGTATAATTAACACCTTGAGTCAAGTGTAATGGATCCAGGAGCTAGTTCACTAGGAAATGCTATTTATATATTCAGATGCAGATAGATCAAGTAATCCAGGATAAATTGCAGCACTTATATATATATGGAGTGTATGTCTTTAAATCTGCTAAGTGGGGTGTCAGCCCCACTTCTTCAGAGACAGGATCACGTCTCTGAAGAAGTGGGGCTGACACCCACGAAACGCGTTAGACAGCAACAGACTAAGCAGGATACGGACGCAGACTTTGAAACCAGCAACAAAGGGTTTTACATCTACCGAAAGAAACATCCCAAGATCTAGGGACCGATCGGCCAGTAGCGTGCATCACTCAGAGTGAGGTCTGTGACGCACGCCAACCTCACAAACGGCCGACAGCTAGAGATTTCTGTTTTAGCAACAAACTATCTACATCAATCCTAGCCGGTCCCTGCGGTCAACTTGGAATAAGAACTGCATAACTGTTGGTAATATTCTTGCAAACCGTTCCTGGCTTATATTTTTAATATTTGTAGTGTTTTTATATATTTGATATGAGTATTATGCCTAATAAATTTTGTATTAATTTTATCCATTATCCTCAATTTATTTGATTTAAGTATTTTATAGTATTTTAAAGCGATACCTAATTTTATTGCATTATAGAATACAGTTCCGTATACTGTATTTCTATCCCATAAGGTTTATATCTTTTTGCTACAAAGTATAACATCTGGTATATACTCCATTTATTCTGCCTTTAACAGATTTAAAGACGTATATACCATATATAATTGTGATACTATACACCATCTATTTCATTATGCTATAGGAAACAGTTCCTTATACTGTCTTTCTATACCTTTTATGTGGTTTAAATCTTTTTGCACAAAGTATAGCATTTGGCGTGTATCAAATTGACTCTGTTTTTAGCAGATTTAAAGACATACACTCCATATATATATATAAGCTGCAATTTATCCTGGATTACTTGATCTATCTGCATCTGAATATATAAATAGCCTTTCCTAGTGAACTAGCTCCTGGATCCATTACACTTGACTCAAGGTGTTAATTATACTAGTTTATCTCCTAGTCTCCTATGTTCGCCCCCATGCTCCGGTCTCGGCCACCACGCTGGCCCGATGAATTCGCTGGATCCTCTCTCTCGCCGGTATAGACCCCGCTTTCGGCACCCACTCCGTTCGCAGAGCGGCGGCTTCCTCAACCTTCCTAGCGGGGGCGTCGCTGTCAGACATTCTCCGAGCGGCGGATTGGTCTAGGGAATCTACTTTCCGTACCTTTTATTTTCGCACTCCCCCTTCTGCTGGGACATCTCTACTTCAGCGTTAAAATTACAAAATAGGAAGCCTCCTGTCATGTTATAAAATTGAAGATTATGCTAGCTTTAGTGTACTAATAATCTTAATTTTAATAAGGACAGGAGGCGAGTCTTTTCCCTCCCTTCTGTTCCCTGCCCTGACTCCTCGGGGGAGTGGATCTCAAGGTGACGGGTGTTTCGTTTTGACTAGTTAGTGGTTTCTCCTTTTCATTGGGGTGTATGCTGTTTCTTTCCCGACTCTCGTTCCAGAAACACTGTCTTATGCAACCTGGTTTACGTTGTATCACATGCTTGCATATAAACATGTACATTACGCATGCTAATCATGTATATAATCATTTATGTTAACACACTCTGATGAGGCTCACCTGCGTGACCAGTTACGGTTCAGTACCTAACCTATTTCATACTCTCCTTTCAGTGTAATCCTCTTCAGGACCTCTACGGGATGTTGGTTCGGTTACCCTCACGACTCCGCTTGATGGGATAAAGACTTTGTTTCGTCTTGCCCCCAATCTCATTTGCCAGGAGTCCCCTCTTATGGGATTCCTGGGCCCCCGGAACTAGACGCTGTTACCTTTCGGCTTGGGCCTCCTGGTCTACTTGGCGCGTGGAATGGGACTCCGATCCATTTACAGCACCTATTCCCATGATTCTCAATTTTCTTTCATCCTTGTTTTTGTCGGGTCGCTCCTACCGTTCAGTTAACGTCGTTTACTCCACGATTTCGGCGGCCCACACCCTCGTCGGGGACGTTCCGGTCGGCAAAGACTCTCTCGTCTGCCGCCTGCTCCGTGGTATGCTGCTCCGCCGCCCTCCGGCCCCCAGGTACCCTCACCTATGGGATGTTGGACTGGTTCTCCGTTTCAGGGATTGGCTTCCTAACGACCGTCTCTCCCAGGCCAATTATCAGCTAAGTGCGCCTTTCTTTTCTGTCTCGTGTCCTTTCGATGGGTATCGGACATTCGAGCCTTCGACGTCGACGCCTTCGAGGTTGCCCCTGAGGGGGTCACATTCCACATTTCCCGCCGGGTTCGACTTCGGTCTTCTACCCCTTTGTCCCCGACGACCCGCAGCTCTGTGTCGTGTCCACTCTTCGCAGATACGTTTCGGTTACCTCCTCACTCCGTAACTCGGCGTCGGGTCAACTCCTAGTCTCCTATTAGGTTGGTCTGGTATGCCTACTGCAACACACAGGGATGAGGGAGTCTGACTTAAAGTGAATAGCTCAAACCTAATACAGGCAGAAATTTCACCAAAAATCTGTCTAAAAAGATAAACTAGTATAATTAACACCTTGAGTCAAGTGTAATGGATCCAGGAGCTAGTTCACTAGGAAATGCTATTTATATATTCAGATGCAGATAGATCAAGTAATCCAGGATAAATTGCAGCACTTATATATATATGGAGTGTATGTCTTTAAATCTGCTAAGTGGAGGGAGGCGGAGCCTAGCATCCAACCTGAGCGGTCGCATCTTCCATGAGCTCCGACAAACTCGGCCTGAATCTAGCAATAAACCCGGCAGAAATTTGTGAAAACATCCCTACGGGACCCCTGATCACACACGACATCATGGGGCGCAAAACAAAGAAACAAAAAGCTGAAAAACCTAACTTTGGCATGAACATTGGGGATTTATGGTGGCAGGCACATGGAGCCACATCAGCCAAGATGGCGTCTTACCCCGACGATAGCTCCGACTTCTCGGAAGAACACACCCTGGAGTCCGGAGACTACCTCCTACAAGACCCTCCACGACCAACAGTGACCCCAGCGTCCTCCCTGATTAGAAACGACTCATCGCCGGTAACCAAGGCCGACATGCAAGAACTGCTGGCGGGCCTTCGGCGAGACATACATGCGGACGTGGCCGCACTCCGTGCCGACCTTCAAGGCTTGACAGGCCGCATGGGAGTTCTGGAAACAGACTCCCGTAACGTCAAACAACAGACAACTAACTTGCAATCTGAGTTAAAGTCCTTGCGGGATCAACATACCGCCCTGGAACGGAAAGTCACATCCATGGAGGACGCAAAGAGATCCAAGAACCTCAAGATCAGAGGAGTGGTGGAGACAGTGCCGGACGCGGAATTACCGCATTTCGTGAGACGCCTCCTGTGCTCTCTATTACCCCCGAAACAAGCAAAACTAATAACTCTGGAGAGCATGTTCCGAATACCCAAACCCCAGAAAGCTCCTAAAGAAGCTCCCAGGGATCTGATAATCTGCTTCCAGACTAAACAGGACAAAGCGGCGGTAATGGGTGCCGTACGGGGACACTCGCCTTACACATTTGAAGCTTCTGCTCTCACTTTTTATGCGGACTTAACCGGGGAAACATTAAAGTGGCGCAAGTCTTTGCAACCCCTCACAATGCTACTCCGCTCACGCAACATCAATTACCGGTGGCGAGCAGCTCAAACTTTGATGGTCACTCACGAGGGGAACTCATACCCGGTCCACAAAATGGAGGACGCGGCTGCACTTCTAGGGAACCTGGGCCTGCCACTCGACTCCATCCCCGAAGTCAGGCACCAACCGTCGCCCACACAGCATAACTGGGACCCAGGGAACGTCACAGCCTTCGTACCCCGAAGTAACCAAGAGATCGCCTACGCCACGATCACAACATGAGGACGGAGAGACACCAGTTACCTGCTGCTTAACACAGGACGCAACCCATCTTCCATAAAGACACGCTCAGGACAGTTATTGCACAACCTGAGAGGTATTGACTGAACTATACTTACCAGATAATATCCCTAACAGTGGCGGGGATCCGTTTACACTTCACCGCTCCTGTGCCGACTGACACGGACATTATATATCCCACGTTATGGTTATATATGTTTTGTTTCTTTTTTTTTTTTCCTTATCTTTCCCAACACTTAACTAGTTAAAAGTTGGAACATGATGTTGTGTACAATGCCGACCTTACTGACAGGCATCCTGATGTTGGTCTATCGGACCCCACCATTCATGCTGCAATACCACCCTGCCTAACGTTAGGACACAAAGTAACCTCTGTCCCCCTAGTGGTACCTCATTGCTTACTATGTTAACCGTAATTTTTGCTTTTTACCTGAATTTGTTTAATTTTCACGTTATACTGCCGAACGATGACTGTATGCATGCAAGCGACCTTACCAGCCCCCCATGCAGGCTCTTATAAGTTATCACAGCCTCTTTAGCACCACCTGAGATTACAAGCCCAGTAGCTAAACAGATCCTTGTATAGCCTAGCTCAAGCCTGTGCACACTACACGGATCCCTCCTCATATACGGTGCCTCTACTTGAATCCCTAGAGCCAAGCACACCACTTAACGCAGCTTGATAGGCATAATATATACATGGTTATACTTCACATGCGTAGCTTCGATGGTCAGACCGCTACTCACATACTTAATGCATATAACCCAATACGATATAATAGACCGTTTTTTTTGAGCTTAAGCAAGCCATCAACTCGCCATATGTGTTTCCCACTATAGGACAAGCTTGGTCTTCACATATATCATACCTAAAAACTGTGTAATGTGATCTAAACGCCATGTTCATAATTGTTGTTGCCGGGTCTCCCACAGCTGTTGTGGCGTAGTAGACCTGAATGTTCTTCTCTCATACACGAACAATACCTTACGTCTCTAAACTTGTGACCACTCAGATCTTATGTTTAGATCCTAACTAATATAGGGCCCTAGCATGATCCTCAATATTAGCCTGTTCAAAATCTATGTGTAATCTATACTATAGAACTCTCCCATCTAAGCTTGTATTCACATGACTCGGTATCAGCAGTGTCAATATGACAAACCAGACTCTATAGCAGGTTAAAACGGACACTGAGAATTCTCTTGAAACCATCGTATTATTAAATATAAAATGTGCATTGTTAATATCTGCCTAACACATGTTTATGTATGTTGAATTGACGGGCGAGCAACCGCTGTTGTGGCATTGCAAGCCTAAGTGTTCTTCCGCAAGCACAATAAAATAAAGAATGGAGAAAAAAAAAATCTGCTAAGTGGGGTGTCAGCCCCACTTCTTCAGAGACAGGATCACGTCTCTGAAGAAGTGGGGCTGACACCCACGAAACGCGTTAGACAGCAACAGACTAAGCAGGATACGGACGCAGACTTTGAAACCAGCAACAAAGGGTTTTACATCTACCGAAAGAAACATCCCAAGATCTAGGGACCGATTGGCCAGTAGCGTGCATCACTCAGAGTGAGGTCTGTGACGCACGCCAACCTCACAAACGGCCGACAGCTAGAGATTTCTGTTTTAGCAACAAACTATCTACATCAATCCTAGCCGGTCCCTGCGGTCAACTTGGAATAAGAACTGCATTACTGTTGGTAATATTCTTGCAAACCGTTCCTGGCTTATATTTTTAATATTTGTAGTGTTTTTATATATTTGATATGAGTATTATGCCTAATAAATTTTGTATTAATTTTATCCATTATCCTCAATTTATTTGATTTAAGTATTTTATAGTATTTTAAAGCGATACCTAATTTTATTGCATTATAGAATACAGTTCCGTATACTGTATTTCTATCCCATAAGGTTTATATCTTTTTGCTACAAAGTATAACATCTGGTATATACTCCATTTATTCTGCCTTTAACAGATTTAAAGACGTATATACCATATATAATTGTGATACTATACACCATCTATTTCATTATGCTATAGGAAACAGTTCCTTATACTGTCTTTCTATACCTTTTATGTGGTTTAAATCTTTTTGCACAAAGTATAGCATTTGGCGTGTATCAAATTGACTCTGTTTTTAGCAGATTTAAAGACATACACTCCATATATATATATAAGCTGCAATTTATCCTGGATTACTTGATCTATCTGCATCTGAATATATAAATAGCCTTTCCTAGTGAACTAGCTCCTGGATCCATTACACTTGACTCAAGGTGTTAATTATACTAGTTTATCTCCTAGTCTCCTATGTTCGCCCCCATGCTCCGGTCTCGGCCACCACGCTGGCCCGATGAATTCGCTGGATCCTCTCTCTCGCCGGTATAGACCCCGCTTTCGGCACCCACTCCGTTCGCAGAGCGGCGGCTTCCTCAACCTTCCTAGCGGGGGCGTCGCTGTCAGACATTCTCCGAGCGGCGGATTGGTCTAGGGAATCTACTTTCCGTACCTTTTATTTTCGCACTCCCCCTTCTGCTGGGACATCTCTACTTCAGCGTTAAAATTACAAAATAGGAAGCCTCCTGTCATGTTATAAAATTGAAGATTATGCTAGCTTTAGTGTACTAATAATCTTAATTTTAATAAGGACAGGAGGCGAGTCTTTTCCCTCCCTTCTGTTCCCTGCCCTGACTCATCGGGGGAGTGGATCTCAAGGTGACGGGTGTTTCGTTTTGACTAGTTAGTGGTTTCTCCTTTTCATTGGGGTGTATGCTGTTTCTTTCCCGACTCTCATTCCAGAAACACTGTCTTATGCAACCTGGTTTACGTTGTATCACATGCTTGCATATAAACATGTACATTACGCATGCTAATCATGTATATAATCATTTATGTTAACACACTCTGATGAGGCTCACCTGCGTGACCAGTTACGGTTCAGTACCTAACCTATTTCATACTCTCCTTTCAGTGTAATCCTCTTCAGGACCTCTACGGGATGTTGGTTCGGTTACCCTCACGACTCCGCTTGATGGGATAAAGACTTTGTTTCGTCTTGCCCCCAATCTCATTTGCCAGGAGTCCCCTCAAAGTTCTGCTCACCAGAGACCGTTGTTTGCAGTTTCGTTGGCTTTTCTGGTCGTTTCGAGCTCAGTCTGGACTTGGATGTCGCTTCAAGAAAGAGGAAGTGTACAGGCAGCATTACCTTTATATATACTATGCTGCTCAGTGATTTAATGTTACTCTTTACGTTTTTCTTTACTGCTGTGGAGTTTAGTAAAGAGAGTTAATGCAAAATACTCGCCTCCTGTCCTTATTAAAATTAAGATTATTAGTACACTAAAGCTAGCATAATCTTCAATTCTCACTTTACACTTTGGGTGTTAAAACAGATCAGGTTTCAAACTTGGAATTACGACATATTTGTATGTTAGATTTACAACTTATTTTGGGGGATTTGATCGGTTCAGAAATTTTTCAATAAATGCATACCATTTACAAAAGAATACTTTCCAGAGTATCTGAAACATTTTAAATGTAGCCATGATCAGAGTTGAGCGAATAGTGCATTAGTGAAACATAGAAACAGAATGTGACGGCAGATAAGAACCATTCGGCCCATCTAGTCTGCCCAGTTTTCTAAATACTTTCATTAGTCCCTGGCCTTATCTTATAGTTAGGATAGCCTTATGCCTATCCCACCAATGCTTAAACTCCTTTACTGTGTTAACCTCTACCACTTCAGATGGAAGGCTATTCCATGCATCCACTACCCTCTCAGTAAAGTAATACTTCCTGGTATTATTTTTAAAACTTTGCCCCTCTAATTTAAGACTATGTCCTCTTGTTGTGGTAGTTTTTATTCTTTTAAATATAGTCTCCTCCTTTACTGTGTTGATTCCCTTTATGTATTTAAATGTTTCTATCATATCCCCCCGTCTCATCTTTCCTCCAAGCTATACATGTTAAGATCCTTTAACCTTTCCTGGTAAGTTTTATCCTGCAATCCATGAACCAGTTTAGTAGCCCTTCTTTGAACTCTCTCTAAGGTATCAATATCCTTCTGAAGATAGGGTCTCCAGTACTGTGTACAGTACTCCAAGTAAGGTCTCACCAGTGTTCTGTACAATGGCATGAGCACTTCCCTCTTTCTACTGCTAATACCTCTCCCTATACAACCAAGCATTCTGCTAGCATTTCCTGCTGCTCTATTACATTGTCTGCCTACCTTTAAGTCATCAGAAATAATCACCCCTAAATCCCTAAATGAAGGAGTCTATCAAATATTCTGTACTCTGGGGTTTTGGGGTTTTTACGTCCAAGATGCACTATCTTTCACTTATCCACATTGAATGTCAGTTGCCACAACTCTGACCATTTTTTCTAGTTTACCTATATCATTTGCCATTTGGCTTATCCCTCCTGGAACATCAACCCTGTTACATATCTTAGTATCATCCGCAAAAAGACACACCTTACCATCAAGACCTTCTGCAATATCACTAATAAAAATATTAAAGAGAATGGGTCCAAGTACAGATCCCTGAGGTACCCCACTGGTGACAAGCCCAAGCTTCGAATATACTCCATTGACTACAACCTTCTGTTGCCTGTCACTCAGCCACTGCCTTACCCATTCAACAATATTGGAATCCAAACTCGAAGATTGTAGTTTATTGATAAGCCTTCTATGCAACAGTGTCAAAAGCCTTTCTGAAATCTAGGTAAGCAATGTCTACTGCACCACCCTGATCTATAATTTTAGTTACCCAATCAAAAAAATCAATTAGATTAGTTTGGCATGATCTCCCTGAAGTAAACCCATGTTGTCTCTGATCTTGAAATCCATGTGTTTTTAGATGTTCAACAATCCTATCCTTTAACATGGTTTCCATCACTTTCCCCACTACTGAAATAAGGCTTACTGGCCTATAGTTGCCCGACTCCTCCCTATTACCTTTCTTGTGAATGGGCACAACATTCGCTAACTTCCAATCTTCTGGGACTACTCCTGTTATCAATGATTGGTTAAAGGGACTCTATAGTCACCATATAAAAGCAAGAAAGACAGGTCCCCCAGCCTTCCTTCTTGCTTTTATATGAACTTTCATTCATTAAAAAAAAAAAAATCGGTGTTTTTATATTAAAAACTTACCTCCGTTCCAGCGCCGAGCTCCCCGCTAGGCCGCGCCCCCTTTTTCGTCAAAATGACGAAATCGCGGGGCCCAATGGGACGGCTTCGCGCTGGACCTATCGCGTTCTTCATAGAGCGGCATTGAATGCCGCCCTATGAAGAACCTGAGCGCTTTACCGCGCATGTGCGCGGAATGCGCGTTCGCGAGCTGAGCTGTCTGACTGACAGCTCAGCTCGCGTTCTAAAATTATCAATAATAATTTAGGGCCCCCACCCGCCCTGTGCGGCGGGTGGGGGCCGTAAAATTATCAATGAGGGGGGGGACCTACTGTCCCCCCCCCGGCCCCCACCCCTGTGCGGCGGGTGGGGGCCCTAAAATTATCAATGAGGGGGGGACCTACTGTCCCCCCCCGGCCCCCACCCCTGAGCGGCGGGTGGGGGCCCTAAAATGATCAGTAAGGGGGGGGGACCTACTGTCCCCCCCCGGCCCCCACCCCTGTGCGGCGGGTGGGGGCCCTAAAATGATCAATAAGGGGGGGGACCTACTGTCCCCCCCCCCCGGCCCCCACCCCTGAGCGGCGGGTGGGGGCCCTAAAATGATCAATAAGGGGGGGGACCTACTGTCCCCCCCCCGGCCCCCACCCCTGTGCGGCGGGTGGGGGCCCTAAAATTATCAATGAGGGGGGGACCTACTGTCCCCCCCCGGCCCCCACCCCTGAGCGGCGGGTGGGGGCCCTACAATTATCAATAAGGGGGGGGACCTACTGTCCCCCCCCGGCCCCCACCCCTGTGCGGCGGGTGGGGGCCCTAAAATTATCAATGAGGGGGGGGGACCTACTGCCCCCCCCGGCCCCCACCCCTGTGCGGCGGGTGGGGGCCCTAAAATTATCAATGAGGGGGGGACCTACTGTCCCCCCCCGGCCCCCACCCCTGAGCGGCGGGTGGGGGCCCTACAATTATCAATAAGGGGGGGACCTACTGTCCCCCCCCCCCGGCCCCCACCCCTGAGCGGCGGGTGGGGGCCCTAAAATGATCAATAAGGGGGGGGACCTACTGTCCCCCCCCCGGCCCCCACCCCTGAGCGGTGGGTGGGGGCCCTAAATACAAAGGGGGGGGGGACCCTAGTTAACCCTCCCCCCCCAAAAAAAAATATCTCCCTACCTACCCCCCTCACCCTAAAAATAATGAGGGGGGACCATTAACTAAAACCCTGTAAAAAAATGAGATAAAATCAACTTACCATTCGATGTTTTCTTTCTTCTAAAATCTTCTTTCTTCAGCCCCAAAAAAGGCCAAATAAAAATCCATAATAACCGACGCAATTAAAAAAAAAAAAAAAAAAAAACGAGCGCAAAAAAAATAATCCATCTTCACCCATGGAGGGCTCCGCGCAGACTGAGCTCCGCAGGGCGGGGGAAGGCTTATAAAGCCTTGCCCCGCCCTGCAATTAGGCTAAGAACACTCTGATTGGTGGGTTTAAGCCAATCAGAGTGCTCTTTGTCATTTTACAAGCGTGGGAAAGTTCTTTGGAATTTTCCCACGCTTGTAAAATGACACAGAGCACTGTGATTGGATGGATTTCAAGCCATCCAATCACAGTGCTCTGTGTCATTTTACAAGCGTGGGAAAGTTCTTTGGAATTTTCCCACGCTTGTAAAATGACAAAGAGCACTGTGATTGGATGGATTTCAAGCCATCCAATCACAGTGCTCTTTGTCATTTTACAAGCGTGGGAAAGTTCTTTGGAATTTTCCCACGCTTGTAAAATGACACAGAGCAATGTGATTGGATGGCTTGAAATCCATCCAATCACAGTGCTCTGTGTCATTTTACAAGCGTGGGAAAATTCCAAAGAACTTTCCCACGCTTGTAAAATGACAAAGAGCACTGTGATTGGATGGATTTCAAGCCATCCAATCACATTGCTCTGTGTCATTTTACAAGCGTGGGAAAATTCCAAAGAACTTTCCCACGCTTGTAAAATGACAAAGAGCACTCTGATTGGCTTAAACCCACCAATCACAGTGCTCTTTGTCATTTTACAAGCGTGGGAAAATTCCAAAGAACTTTCCCACGCTTGTAAAATGACACAGAGCACTGTGATTGGATGGCTTGAAATCCATCCAATCACAGTGCTCTGTGTCATTTTACAAGCGTGGGAAAATTCCAAAGAACTTTCCCACGCTTGTAAAATGACAAAGAGCACTCTGATTGGTCCCCCCCCCTTATTGTGAATTTTAGGGCCCCCACCCGCCGCACAGGGGTGGGGGCCGGGGGGGGACAGTAGGTCCCCCCCCTATTGTGAATTTTAGGGCCCCCACCCACCGCTCAGGGGTGGGGGCCGGGGGGGGGGGCAGTAGGTCCCCCCCCTTATTGTGAATTTTAGGGCCCCCACCCGCCGCACAGGGGTGGGGGCCGGGGGGGGACAGTAGGTCCCCCCCCTATTGTGAATTTTAGGGCCCCCACCCACCGCTCAGGGGTGGGGGCCGGGGGGGGGCAGTAGCCCCCCCCCCCCTTATTGTGAATTTTAGGGCCCCCACCCGCCGCACAGGGGTGGGGGCCGGTGGGGGGGCAGTATGTCCCCCCCTTATTTTTTATTTTAAGGCCCCCACCCACCGCACAGGGGTGGGGGCCGGGGGGGACAATAGGTCCCCCCTTATTGATAATTTTAGTGCCCCCACCCGCCGCACAGGGGTGGGGGCCGGGGGGGCAGTATGTGCCACCCTTATTTTTAGGGCCCCCACTCACCGCTCAGGGGTGGGGGCCGGGGGGGGGGGGAGGAGAGTAGGTCCGTCCCCCCCCCCCCCCCTTCAACCACTATTGTGGCCAGACAGCATCCCTGTGGGTTCGGGCTTCAGCTGTCAGCTGAAGCCACGCCCACAGCAGTGCTGACAGGCTGTCAGCACACAAAGCGCGTTCACAGTGCTTTGTGTGCTGATAGCCCATCTGATGCATTCACCCAGAATGCATCGGACGAGAGGCCTTTTTAGGGCCTCTGAACTCGGAAGTCCCTCTGGTGGCCGTCTGATTGACTGCAACAAGAGGTGTTCCAAGCTTCCAATGTAAACACTGCATTTTCTCAGAAAATACAGTGCTTACAAGAAAAAGGCTCCGGGTAGCTGTAGCACTCACCTAAACAACCTCATTAAGCTGAAGTTGTTCAGGTGACTATAGTGTCCCTTTAAATAAATCTGTTAATGGTTTTGCTAGTACACCACTAAGCTCTTTTAATAGCTTTGGGTGTATTCCATCAGGTCCCATTAACTTATTTGTCTTTACTTTTGACAGTTGAAATAGAACCTCTTCCTCTGTAAACTCACGTGTAATAAATGACTCATTTATCCCTTTTCTTAACTGAGGTCCCTTTCCTTCATTTTCATCTGTAAATACCAAACAAAAATATTCATTGAGGGGTGCACTTCATATCTGAGAGTCAAATAGAAGCGTCAAATACTGCTGTCACATTGCAGTTTTAAAACTTAAATTTTTTTGGGTCCCAAACTACTAAATAGTATTTTAGTGGGGTGCACTTCATATCTGAGAGTCAAATCGAAGCGTCTAATAGTGTGCTTACAGCGCAGTGGTAAACATTTTTATTTTCTGGGTGCTAATCTGCTAAATAGTACATTTTGTGGCCTGCTCTTCATATCTGAGAGTCAAATAGAAGCATCTAATAGTGTGCTTACTGCGCACTTGTTACCATTCTAATTGTGTTGCTGATAAACTGCTAAACAGTACATTTGCGGCCTGCGGTGCACTTCATATCTGAGAGTTAAATAGAAGCGTCAAATAGTGCACTTACTGCGCAGTGGTAAACATTCTTATTTTCTGGGTGTTAATCTGCTAAATAGTACATTTTGTGGCCTGCTCTTCATATCTTAGAGTCAAATAGAAGCGTCAAATACTGCGGTTACAGCGCAATTGTAAACATTCTAATTGTTTTGGTGCTAAACTGCTAAATAGTAAATTTTGGGCGTGCTCTTCATATCTGAGAGTCAAATAGAAGTGTCTAATAGTGTGCTTACTGCGCACTTGTAAACATTCTAATTGTTTTGCTGCTAATCTTCTAAATAGTACTTTTTGGGGCCTGCGGTGCACTTCATATCTGACAGTCAAATAGAGGCGTCAAATAGTGCGGTTACAGCGCAATTGTAAACATTCTAATTGTTTTGGTGCTAAACTGCTAAATAGTAAATTTTGTGGCCTGCTCTTCATATCTGAGATTCAAATAGAGGCGTCAAATAGTGCGGTTACAGCGCAATTGTAAACATTCTAATTGTTTTGGTGCTAAACTGCTAAATAGTACATTTTGTGGCCTGCTCTTCATATCTGAGAGTCAAATAGAAGCGTCAAATAGTGCGGTTACAGCGCAATTGTAAACACTTATTTTCTGGGTGCTAAACTGCTAAATAGTAAATTTTGGGCGTGCTCTTTATATCTGAGAGTCAAATAGAAGCGTCAAATAGTGCAGTTACAGCAAAATTGTAAACATTCTTATTTTCTGGGTGCTAAACTGCTAAATAGTACATTAGTGGGGTGCTCTTCATATCTGAGAGTCAAATAGAAGTGTCAAATAGTGCGGTTACAGCGCAGTTGTAAACATTCTAATTGTTTTGGTGCTAAACTGCTAAATAGTACATTTTGGGGCCTGTGGTGCACTTCATATCTGAGAGTCAAATAGAAGCGTCAAATAGCACGCTTACTGCGCAGTTGTAAACATTCTTATTTTCTGGGTGCTAATCTGCTAAATAGTACATTTTGGGGCCTGCTCTTCATATCTGAGAGTCAAATAGAAGCGTCTAACAGTGTGCTTACTGCGCAGTGGTAAACATTCTAATTGTTTTGCTGCTAATCTGCTAAATAGTACATTTGGGGCCTGTTCTTCATATCTGAGAGTCAAATAGAAGCGTCAAATAGTGCGCTTACTGTGCAGTGGTAAACATTCTAATTGTTTTGCTGCTAATCTGCTGCTTACATTGGAGTTTTAAAAAAGTCAATTTTTTTATTTTTTTTTTGGCACTAAATAGTATATTTGGGGTGTTCACTTCATATCTGAGGGTCAAATCGAAGCGTAATTTTGATTCGATTTTACTACATCGGTCACTTGTAATATTGTTTCACACCTACAACACTTGTTACGCAGATCTAAGTGATAGAAAACAGATTGATATTTTCTACACTAGAAACTACCAGATAACAAGCTGCTATATTTAAACCAGTGATCAATAGCTAAGAGGTACTTCAACAATATTGTAATTCTGGGGCAATATCCTCACAAGTCAAACTGAGAGGTCAGTTTATAGGGAAAGCTGTTGCCTGGAGGAAATTCAAAAACAATTTCCATATGTCCTTTGGAGACTTTACATACAGGTGCCAACTGCTGTGGCTTTCTGCAGTGTGCATACCAGCAAGGAGGGCAGGGTTGAGGAGTGGGTGGAAGATGATGTGTGCTAATCTGCTAAATAGTACATTTTGGGGCCTGCGGTGCACTTCATATCTGAGAGTCAAATAGAAGCGTCAACTAGTGCGCTTACTTCGCAATGGTAAACATTCTTATTTTCTGGGTGCTAATCTGCTAAATAGCACATTTTGTGGCCTGCTCTTCATATCTTAGAGTCAAATAGAAGCGTGTAATACTGCGGATACAGCGCAATTGTAAACATTCTAATTGTTTTGCTGCTAAACTGCTAAATAGTACATTTTGGGGCCTGTTCTTCATATCTGAGAGTCAAATAGAAGTGTCTAATAGTGTGCTTACTGCTCACTTGTAAACATTCTAATTGTTTTGCTGCTAATCTGCTAAATAGTACATTTTGGGGCCTGCGGTGCACTTCATATCTGAGAGTCAAATAGAAGCGTTAAATAGTGCGCTTACTGCACAGTGGTAAACATTCTTATTTTCTGGGTGCTAATCTGCTAAATAGTACATTTTGGGGCCTGTTCTTCATATCTGAAAGTCAAATAGAAGCGTCAAATAGTGCGCTTACTGTGCAGTGGTAAACATTCTAATTGTTTTGCTGCTAATCTGCTGCTTACATTGGAGTTTTAAAAAGTCCATTTTTTTTTACAATTTTTTTTGGCGCTAAATAGTATATTTGGGTTGTTCACTTCATATCTGAGAGTCAAATCGAAGCGTAACTTTGATTTGAATTTACTACATCGGTCACTTGTAATATTGTTTCACACCTACAACACTTGTTACACAGATCTAAGTGATAGAAAACAGATTGATATTTTCTACACTAGAAACTACCAGATAACCAGCTGCTATATTTAAACCAGTGATCAATAGCTAAGAGGTACTTCAACAATATTGTAATTCTGGGGCAATACCCTCTCAAGTCAAACTGAGAGGTCAGTTTATAGGGAAAACTGTTGCCTGGAGGAAATTCTAAAACAATTTCCATATTTCCTTTGCAGACTTTACATGCTGGAAAAACATAGGTGCCAACTGCTGTGGCTTTCTGCAGTGTGCATACCGGCAAGGAGGGCATGGTTGAGGAGTGGGTGGAAGATGATGTGGAGGATGATGAGGTCCTAGACCCCACATGGAATCAAGGTCATGCGAGTGACGTGTGCAGTTTGGAGGAAGAGGCGCTGGTCGCACAGAGGCACCAGCACAGCATAAGAGGGAGCAGGGTGCAAAAGCGGAGCGGCCGTCCCCTAGCGCTCGTCGGCATGTATTAGCTCGAGAATCACCCTGGTAGGCGCAGGAACTGGCATCGAAAGTTGATATGGATGACATCTGCATGCAAGGTCGCCGCCACGGTTATGTGCGATTTGCCCGAGGTTCTCTAGAGTCAACAAAGTTCCTGCCACTGTCAACAGTTACTCTGCGGAACAGAGTTGTCTTTTTTTATATGTCCCAATATTTTGGGGGCTACCCCAATTAAAAAATATATATATATATATATATATAAAAACAGTGTTGGCTACCTCATCCTCCTCCGCCACGGTCACCGCCTCCTCAACCTAAGGGTCACTTAGTATAAACTAGGTACACTGGCCACTGGCATCAGGACTGCAAGAAATGCACCGCAGGCCGCAAATGTTTCTTTATTTGTATGTCCCAATATTTTGTAGGCTACCACAATAAAAAATAAATAAAAAAAACATAAAATACAGTGTTGGCTACCTCATCCTCCTCCTCCACGGTCACCGCCTCCTCAACCTATAGGTCACTAAGTATAAACTAGGTACACATTAGCAGAGGCTTGTGAACGCCTTTTCTCCATGCAGCAGGAGTTGAGCATTTATCCATGCAACAGGACAGCAAGAAATGCACTGCAGGCCGCAAAAGTTTCTTTATTTGTATGTCCCAATATTTTGTGGGCTACCACAATAAAAAAAATAAAATAAAATAAAATAAAAAACAGTGTTGGCTACCTCATCCTCCTCCTCCACCGCCACGGTCACCGTCTCCTCAACCTATGGGTCACTTAGTATAAACTATGTACACAATAGTAGAGGCTTGTGAAGGCCTTTTCTCCATGCACCAGGAGTTGAGCATTTCTCCATGCATCAGGCAGTAGCGTCACTAGGGGAGGGCCAGAGGGGGCCATGGCCCCCCCTACATTATGCAGTGCCCCCCCTTGAGCCCCCCCAATTCAAATTAAAGTTGGGAGCTCTGCGTCTCCCTTCTCACGCTGCAGCAGCACTGTAACTGGTGGACTTTTCCTGCCTGCGAGGGGGCACTGTGTGCCGGGAGGACTTCCTCCAGGATCACAGAGAGCAGCGCAGGGGAGAGACAGGGAGAGGAAGATCAGCTCTGCCAGAGGCATCCAGGCAGCTGCTGGTAGGTGTTACTCAGTCTGTAGGGGGGGGGTTACTCAGTCTGTGTGTGTATGGATCAGTCTGTGTGTGTATGGATCAGTCTGTGTATGTATGGATCAGTCTGGGTGTGTGTATGGATCAGTCTGTGTATGCATGGATCAGTCTGTGTGTGGGGGGGGGTCAGTTTGTGTGTGTATGGATCAGTCTGTGTGCAGGGGGGGTCAGTCTGTGTATGAGGAGGATGAGATACATTTGTAGCGGTACTTACCTTATCCGGGGGCCGGACGCGGTCCTCTCTTCAAGCCGCGCGCGGTCCTGCGGCTGCACGAGCCGCGCGCGGCTCGTCCGACTGTTCAGACAGGAAGGCGGGCAGTGACCGCGGGAAGCGGTCACGTGTCCCGCCTGCAGCTAAGAGCGCGCCGCGAATCTCGGGCGCGCTCTTAAAGAGACAGTGGGAGCCTAAATTGCAAAAAGGCTCCCATTGGCTCCTGTCATGCCAATCACCCCATACACTTACCTGTTGGGGGAGTGGAAGTGACAGGAGCCAATCACATTAGTTTGAAGGCTACTTATACTTACCCTTTTCCCTTAGTTCCTTGCCCTATCGTGGTTTCTGCTACAGTTCCCTTTAGTGCTTGTTGTGTTCAGTTGTGTTTCTCCGTATTTGACCTTGGCTTTGTATTCTGACTTCGTTTTCGCTTTATCCTATTCTGTACTGTTTGCCGGCTTGCTGATTCCTGTGTACCAGTCCCCGGCTAGTTTTCGTTTACGCTGTCTCTTTGTGCCCTTGACCTCGGATCGTTCCTGACTCTGTCTTATCCTATTACGTCGAGTCCGGCCACTCTAAGGTCCGGTAGACGTATCTCTCCTCTGTACTGTCTTCTGTTAGGCTGGATCCTGCGTGTAGGGGTATATACTCGTTACATTACGATAGGGCCATGGACCCCGCAGATTTAGCTCAACAGATGGCGACCCATGAGGCTAGATTTGTAGAGCAGGATCACCGTATGGATCAAATAGCTCAGGCTCTCCAGACGCTCTTAGCTAGAACCATTCCAGCAACCGCACCTAACCCTCCTGCACCCCTGCTTCCTGAAGTATCGACTATGCCTAACGCTACAGCACATTTAACGCCTCCTCCTAGCTATGGAGGGGATTCTAAGACATGCAGAGGGTTCATTAACCAAATAGAGTTTCATTTTGAAATGTATCCACGTTCATTTCCCACAGAGAGGTCTAAAGTTGGGTTCTTTATGCACCAACTTACCGACAAAGCACTTGAATGGGCAAACCCTATTTGGGAGGCTAATGGACCTATGGTGCATAACTTTCACAGTTTCCTAACAGCTTTTCGCAGAACTTTTGATACTATGAAAAGGTCTAAGAATGCCGCTAGAGCATTAATGAGGGTTAAACAGGGTTCTAGGTCTGTGGCTGATTACGCTATACAGTTTCGTACCCTTGCCTCACAGGTCGATTGGACCAATAATGGGTTAACTACGGCCTTCATGGAAGGTTTATCAGACTCTATATTGGATGAGGTAGCAGCTAAGGAGCTTCCTATTGCCTTAGAGGACCTTATTGACTACCTCATCGATATAGATAATAGGATTCGTGACAGGCTCTATACTAAGAACAGGAATAGACGTTTTGTTACACCTATTCAACCCAGAGTTAATATACCGGAGAGTGTTAAAGTATCTGAAGAGGAACCTATGCAATTAGGGGTTGCCAAACTCTCAGATACTGAGAAATTACATAGGAGAAGGGAGGGACTCTGCCTATATTGTGGTAAGAGAGACCATATGGTAAAGGAGTGTCCTCTGCTCCCGGAAAACTCTCGCACCTAAGACCTTATAGGGGACTGGCCTTGGGTGTGATTTCTAAGTCTCCTACATTGCCTCCTAACCGACTGCTTCTCCCTGTTTCTTTACATATGGGAGAAAGTTGTATAGTTGAAAACATAGACGCCCTGGTTGATTCTGGGGCAGCCGAGAACTTTATAGACTCTGGTTTTGTAAAGAGAAACAATATTCCCATCAGAGAGAAGGAGATACCCTTGGCCGTTGAGGCCATAGATGGTAGACCATTGATATCTCCTGTTGTTACTCACGAGACTGCACCGCTACACATGTACACAGGGGTTCTACACTATGAAACCATTCGGTTCCAGGTCATCACCTCTCCCTCTTCACAGTTGGTGTTAGGGTATCCATGGTTACGTGCCCACAATCCCATTTTTGACTGGGAGACAGGGCAGATAAAATCATGGAGTGAAGCCTGCCATGAGTCATGTACTATTGAAGTCACGCCTGTGAATTCTATTAACGTTCCTACTGTTCCTCCTTTATCTACGACAATACCCTCTCAGTATTTAACTTTAAAGACTGTCTTTGATAAAAGAGAGGCTGACAAATTACCGCCTCACAGACCCTACGATTGTGCTATTGATTTGTTGCCTGGTACTATACCTCCTAAGGGCAGGGTGTACCCCCTATCGGTTCAAGAAAACCGTGTCATGGAGGAGTACATTAAAGAGTCATTAGACAAGGGATTTATTAGAAGATCCTCCTCTCCGGCTGGAGCGGGGTTCTTCTTTGTATCAAAGAAAGAAGGTGATTTAAGACCTTGCATTGATTATAGAGGTCTTAACAAGATCACCATCAAAAATGCTTACCCTATACCTCTAATAACAGAATTGTTTGACAGGCTCAAACATGCTACGGTATTCACCAAATTAGATCTTAGAGGAGCATACAATTTGATACGTATTAAAAAGGACCACGAATGGAAGACAGCCTTTAACACTCGGTCAGGTCATTATGAGTATACCGTCATGCCATTTGGGCTTTGCAATGCCCCAGCAGTGTTCCAAGAATTTATTAATGATGTCTTAAGGGACTTTATTCACTCATTTGTTATTGTGTACTTGGATGACATTTTAATATATTCTACTGACATTCACGCTCATCACAGACATGTTACAACAGTTCTGAAGACCCTTCTTGCTAATGGTCTTTATTGCAAATTAGAAAAATGTCTATTCGACCAGTCCGAGGTCCAGTTTTTAGGGTATTTGATTTCCGCCGAGGGTTTTCGGATGGATCCCCAGAAGCTCGCTGCAGTCATAGAATGGCCTCTGCCGCAAGGTCTGAAAGCCATCCAGCGTTTTCTGGGTTTCTCTAATTATTATAGACGTTTTATCAAAGGTTTTTCGTCTATAGTAGCGCCTATTACTCGTATGACTAAAAAGGATGGCAATACACGTGTATGGTCTACTGAGGCACTTCAGGCTTTTGACTTTCTTAAAACTACGTTCGCCTCTGCCCCTATTTTACAGCATCCTGTCCCCTCATTGCCATATATACTTGAGGTTGATGCTTCCGATATAGGGGTAGGTGCTGTCTTATCCCAAAGAGAGTCTCCTGACAAGCCATTGCATCCTTGTGGCTTCTTTTCTAAACAAATGTCCAAGGCAGAGAGGAATTATGATGTGGGTAATCGCGAACTCCTTGCTATCATTTTAGCACTCAAAGAATGGAGACATTTGCTAGAAGGAACTAAGGATCCTATTCTCATATTTACAGATCACAAGAACCTATCCTACCTTAGCGAAGCTAAAAGATTGTCTTCAAGGCAGGCTAGGTGGTCACTGTTCTTGTCTCATTTTAATTATATAATCACCTATAGGCCAGGTGACCGGAACACCAAAGCGGACGCTCTGTCCAGACAATTCGAGACTATTGACAAACAGGAGATTGATGTCACTCCTGTCATTCCCCCAGACAGGATAATAGCAACTACTATATTGTCTATTTCCTCGTCCCTCTTGCAGGCCATACAAGCGAAACAAGGCTTGGCACCCAGCGAGAGGCCTAATGATAAATTGTTCGTTGACATTCCCGAGAGACGGGATATTCTGTCACTTTATCACGATACTAAGACTGCTGGACATCCTGGTATTTCCAAAACAGTGTCAGCCGTTTCTCGGTATTTCTGGTGGGATACCTTACGTAAGGATGTTACTGACTATATAAGTGCTTGTACTACTTGTGCATGTATGAAAACCTCTCGTAGAGTTCCTTGTGGGCTGTTGCATCCGTTGCCCGTTCCCGAGAGACCTTGGTCTAATCTATCAATGGATTTTATTGTTGAATTACCCCCTTCGAATGGTAACACGGTCATCCTAATGATAGTAGATCGGTTTTCCAAAATGGCTCACTTTGTGTCTCTTCGCAAGTTGCCCACTTCCAAGGAATTGGCTCTTATCTTCGCTAGAGAAGTGTTTCGATTACATGGTATTCCCTTATCTATTGTATCCGATAGGGGTAGCCAATTTATTTCCAGGTTCTGGAAAGCCTTTTGTTCGGAGATGGGTATTTCCCTCTCATTTTCTTCCGCTTACCATCCCCAGTCTAATGGAGCTGCTGAACGTGCCAACCAGTCTCTTGAGCAGTACCTCCGTTGTTTTGTGTCTCACCATCAGGACAATTGGTCTGACCTGCTTCCTTGGGCTGAATTTGCTCGGAATAATGCCACTCATGATTCTTCCGGCAAAAGCCCTTTTTACGTTGTCTATGGCCAGCATCCCGTTGTTCTTCCGGCTGCATTCTCCTCTCAGGGCATGCCAGTTCTGGATGAGCATTTGGCTGGTTTGCGTAGTACTTGGGAGCAGGTTCAGCGTTCTTTGGTGGACTCTGCTGCCCGCCAGAAGGCTCAGGCTGACAAGCATCGCAGAGCGGCTCCTTCCTATGTTGTGGGGGACAGGGTTTTGCTTTCCACACGGAATATTCGCCTCCGGGTGCCTTCTATGAAATTGGCTCCCCGCTTCATTGGTCCTTATCGCATTATACATAAGGTTAATCCCGTTTCTTATGCCTTGGGTTTGCCTAAGAATCTGCGTATACCCAATGTATTTCACACCTCTTTGTTGAAGCCTTACGTACGCAACCGCTATACCCGGCATACTCCCCCTCCCCCTCCTGTCTCTGTGGAGGGTCATGAGGAGTTCGAAGTATCTGCTGTTATTGACTCTCGTTTTCTTAGGGGTCGGCTTCAGTACTTGGTACATTGGAAGGGTTATGGGCCTGAGGAGCGCAGTTGGATTTCTGCGGATGCTGTTCATGCTTCCCGCCTTGTACGTTCTTTCCATTCGCGTTTTCCTGCCAGGCCTGGTCCTGCCCGCCCGGAGGGCGTGTCCTCAGGGGGGGGTACTGTAGCGGTACTTACCTTATCCGGGGGCCGGACGCGGTCCTCTCTTCAAGCCGCGCGCGGTCTGCGGCTGCACGAGCCGCGCGCGGCTCGTCCGACTATTCAGACAGGAAGGCGGGCAGTGACCGCGGGAAGCGGTCACGTGTCCCGCCTGCAGCTAAGAGCGCGCCGCGAATCTCGGGCGCGCTCTTAAAGAGACAGTGGGAGCCTAAATTGCAAAAAGGCTCCCATTGGCTCCTGTCATGCCAATCACCCCATACACTTACCTGTTGGGGGAGTGGAAGTGACAGGAGCCAATCACATTAGTTTGAAGGCTACTTATACTTACCCTTTTCCCTTAGTTCCTTGCCCTATCGTGGTTTCTGCTACAGTTCCCTTTAGTGCTTGTTGTGTTCAGTTGTGTTTCTCCGTATTTGACCTTGGCTTTGTATTCTGACTTCGTTTTCGCTTTATCCTATTCTGTACTGTTTGCCGGCTTGCTGATTCCTGTGTACCAGTCCCCGGCTAGTTTTCGTTTACGCTGTCTCTTTGTGCCCTTGACCTCGGATCGTTCCTGACTCTGTCTTATCCTATTACGTCGAGTCCGGCCACTCTAAGGTCCGGTAGACGTATCTCTCCTCTGTACTGTCTTCTGTTAGGCTGGATCCTGCGTGTAGGGGTATATACTCGTTACAACATTATCATGGTGCTTGGCATATCCCTTTAAGGACAAATTAACCAACTGAAAGTAAAGCTGACTTTAGTTTAGCTATTTTGACTTTTAATTTGAAATTCACTTTGAATTAACCTAGAATTCTCATTTCACTTAGAATTTTCATGGCATTTTCTAGTATGGCCATTAGATGGCATCACTAGAAGACATCTTGGCTCAAAGTCTCAAAGAAATCAGTCTGTGTGTGTATGGATCAGTCTGTGTATGTATGGATCCGTCTGTGTGTAGGGGGGTCAGTCTGTGTGTATGGATCAGTCTGTGTATGTATGGGTCAGTCTGTGTGTAGGGGGGTCAGTCTGTGTGTATGGATCAGTCTGTGTGTGTATGGATATGTCTGTGTGTATGGATCAGTCTGTGTGTAGGGGGGTCAGTCTGTGTGTGTATGGATCAGTCTGTGTGTATGGATCAGTCTGTGTGTAGGGGGAGTCAGTCTGTGTGTGTATGGATCAGTCTGTGTATGTATGTATGGATCAGTCTGTGTATGTATGGGTCAGTCTGTGTGTAGGGGGTGGTCAGTCTGTGTGTGTATGGATCAGTCTGTGTGTGTATGGATCAGTCTGTGTGTAGGGGGGGTCAGTCTGTGTGTAGGGGGGGTCAGTCTGTGTGTAGGGGGGTCAGTCTCTGTGTGTATAGGTCAGTCTGTGTGTAGGGGGGTCAGTCTGTGTATGTACGGATCAGTCAGTGTGTATGGATCAGTCTGTGTGTAGGGGGGTCAGTCTGTGTGTGTATGGATCAGTCTGTGTATGTATGGGTCAGTCTGTCTGTAGAGGGGTCATTCTGTGTGTAGGGGGTCATCCTGTGAGTGTATGGGTCAGTCAGTTAGTGTATGTGTGGGGGGGGGGGGTAAGTCTGTGTGTGTATGGATCAGTCTGTGTATGTATGGGTCAGTCTGTGTAGGGGGGTCAGTCTGTGTGGGGGGGGGGCAGTCTGTGAGTGTATGGGTCAGCCAGTGAGTGTATGGGTCAGTCTGTGTATGGGTGTGGGGTGTCAGTCTGTGTATGTATGTGTTAGTCTGTGTAAGGGAGCAGTCTGTGTGTGGGGGGCAGAGTGTGTGTGTATGGGTCTATCTGTGTATGGGTCTGCCTGTGTATGTGTATGGGTCAGTCTGTGGGTTTGTATGGGTCAGTCACTGTAAGTGCTTGAGCTCCAAGAGACAGAACTCTCATCTCGTGACCCCCCTGTACCCGATGGATAGGCAGCCTGCTCAACCACCATGGATCTGATTGTGACACCCCCATCTGCAAGGTAGGATGAGGGAAAGGGGAATACAGTATTCTTTTTTTTTTTGTAAACAATTATTAAAGTAAAAATTGTAAAGCTGTTCAATGTACCACTCTCTACACCCCCTGAACACAGTACACCCTCACAGACAGTGACCCCCCCCCCCACATACTGTACACTCCCACCAACACAGAGTACACCTTTGCATACACACACAGTGCGCACTTCACACATCATCTCTTCACCCACATACCTTTACCCCCACAAACACATGCATACATACATACATGCTTTACCCCATTACACACCATATCTCATATATATATATATATATATATATATATATATATTAATTAAAGGACCACTATAGGCACCCAGACAACTTCACCACTTCATCTCAATTAAGTGGTCTGGGTGCCAGGTCACTCTAGTGTTAACCCTGCAGCTGAAAACATAGCAGTTTCAGAGAAACTGCTATGTTTACACTAGGGTTAATCCAGCCTCTAGTGGCTGTCTTACAGACAGTCGCTAAAGGCGCTTCCGTGCTTCTCACTGTGAAAATCACAGTGAGAAGACGCTGACGTCCATAGGAAAGCATTGAGAAATGCTTTCCTATGGGCGGTTTGAATGCGCGCGCGGGTCTTGCCCCACATGCGCATTTGGCGCTGACATGGGCAGAAGGTGGAGAGTTCCCAGCGCCGAGGGACCCCGGCGCTGGAGAAAGGTAAGTGTTTCTAACCCCTTCAGCCCAGCGGGAGTGGGACCTTGAGGGTGGGGGGGACCAAAAGACCCTATAGTGCCAGGAAAACGAGTTTGTTTACCTGGCACTATAGTGGTCCTTTAAATATATATATATATATATATATATATATATACAACAACAACTACAACTCCTTAATAAGCACACAGTGCAACCCCAATACACATATACTCACAATGCAGCCCCTAAATGCACACGCACACACTTTACAGGCCCTTCCAGCACACACACACACATATTTTCTCACACAATCACAATTTAATATTTTTGTTTCAATTTAAATCCACCCAGCCTTTGGGAGAGCTGAGTGGATCTTTCCCTGGCGTCCAGTGTGTCTACTCCCAGTCTTCCTGCAGTTTCTCTCTGCTCCTCTGCGCGCTCTCTGAAGTGATGCTGGGGGCGGAGTGACGTCATGTTACTAAACAGCGCACAAGGGAGCAGAGAGGAACTTCAGGAAGGTTACTGCTCCCTCACGCACCATCTCCATGCTCCCTGCGGCGGCCGGCTCTAATGTTTCCTGCGCGGCTTAGCAAAGGGCTGACAAATGCCAGGCGCCAGGGTGAAATGTCTAGTCGTCATGGCGACCTGGCGCCTGGAATTTGTCAAGCCCTCTGTGTGTGTATGTATGTGCCCCCCTTATTTTGTCCCTGGCCCCTTATGTGCCCCCCCTAAGTATGAATCCTGGAGACGCCACTGGCATCAGGACTGCAAGAAATGCACCGCAGGCCGCAAATGTTTCTTTATTTGTATGTCCCAATATTTTGTAGGCTACCACAATAAAAAATAAATAAAAAAAACATAAAATACAGTGTTGGCTACCTCATCCTCCTCCTCCACGGTCACCGCCTCCTCAACCTATAGGTCACTAAGTATAAACTAGGTACACATTAGCAGAGGCTTGTGAAGGCCTTTTCTCCATGCAGCAGGAGTTGAGCATTTATCCATGCAACAGGACAGCAAGAAATGCACTGCAGGCCGCAAAAGTTTCTTTATTTGTATGTCCCAATATTTTGTGGGCTACCACAATTAAAAATAAATAAATAAATAAATAAAAAACAGTGTTGGCTACCTCATCCTCCTCCTCCTCCTCCACCGCCACGGTCACCGTCTCCTCAACCTATGGGTCACTTAGTATAAACTATGTACACAATAGTAGAGGCTTGTGAAGGCCTTTTCTCCATGCATCAGGAGTTGAGCTCAGTTTAAACAATGAAAGAGAATACCCTGCACTCAAACCCTCTCTCAAATGGATAATTCTGTTGATCCTCCTGACAGCCATGCTTTAGATTTTGATGTATGTTCTTCCAAAGCTAAAATCAAAGGTTCCATCTAGTGGAATTTAATGGCTCAGCTGTATTTTTAATTTTTATGTTATTATAAGTGATTTCCCTATCCACATTTGTTTGCAGGGCACTTGTCCTACTCTTACCCCCATTTTACTTGCTTTTGCAGCTCTCTAGCTCTTTCAAGGAGTTTTTTAGAGGGATTTTTGTGGCCAAAGGTTCGGGTCGAGCCCGAACCCGGACCTTTTTTAAAAGTTCAGCCGAACCCGCCGGACCCGAACATCCAGGTGTCCGCTTAACTCTAACCATGATATGTGACCATTTTTTACAGGATTCTGAGGTATTTTTAATGTTTTTCTGTGTATACTGCTTAAATACTGATGTATGGAGTATCTGCATGTTGCAAGCAATGTATCAGTGCTGTGTATATTGTTGACGTCTAACGTTCTGTGACGTAATGACGTCAGACCTGATGACGCGCTTCGACGGGCGTATCGGCTTCCTCAGATCTGCCCAACTCTGACCACCAATCTCCACTATATGGGCGTGCACAGCTCAAAAAGTCAGAAAATCCTGTCATTGGTTCTACTAGGGAACCTTATGCAAAATACTCTCAGTTCCAAATTAAAACTGGCAAGGTGGAATATTCACTAAACTATAGTGTTAAAATGGAGAAAATTGCAAATCTTTCCATTTAAACCAGAAACTTTTAACATCATAGAGATTATTTAATAATGTATACTATTTGCTCATTATTCAAACCAAGGAAATAAAGGAAAAACAAAAAGAAAAATGCATAAAACCTTTTATAAAAAAAAAACCATTTAAAATAATTAATTTACAATTATATATATATATATATATATATATATATATATATATATATATATATATATAAAAGATATAATATTGTTGTGATTAAAAGTGAAAAGTGATAACATAATTAGTATATTAAAGAGAGGCATACACATTTATATAACAAATTAAAATTACACCTATTAAAAGGGATTAGAAACGGCACTAGTAAAAATAATTTAAAACAATTACAATAATTTATATAGCGCTAACATATTCTGCTGCGCTTTCTCTGTTACTGGTAAATAATTCTAACAAAGCATGTTCGACATATGAGATCAGAAGGTGAAATGGGCAGTGTCCAAACGAGCTTACAATCTAAAACAAACAAGACAGCATTTTGTAGTGGTTATGGTGCTTAAAGTATTCCTTTAACCCCTTTACTACCGCTGACGGTTCAGGACCATCATCGGAAAAATACCATTGAGGACCGATGATGGCCCTGAACCGTCATAACGGTAATATTGACTTACCTGATCGCCGCCATTCCCCCGGCAGCGATTGGCGTTGCTCCCTGTGTGGAGTAACTGCCTGGCTGTCCCCCCTCGGCAAATTAGGATCCCACGGCCATGTGATCGCTCTAACAGAGTGGTCACATGGCCGCAACAGGTGCCTGTCTATCTGCCTGCAGGGGGACTGCCTGAGCTGACAGGCAGTCTCCCTGCATGTGTAAAATAAAAAAATAAATAGTTAATAAATAAAAATATAATACTATATATGTGTGTGTGTGTGTATATATATATATATATATATATATATAATGTCATACTAAGTGTATTTTTATATTTATATATACACATATTAATATAAAAATACACTTATAATTAAATTACACACGTATATATATAATATATATAATAACTATATATATTGTATATATATATATATATATATATATATATATACATATTATAAAATACAAATTATAAGTAAATACAAAAGTTGAAATAATGATTTATATATAAAAATGATATATATATGTAATGTTATTGTAACTGTATTTTGATATTAATATATATATATATATATATATATATATCAAAATACACTTAGAATGAAATTATATATATATATGTATTTATAAATAAAAATAAATAATACAATATATATATATATATATATTCATATACAAAATTACATAAATAATTTCATAAGTATACAAGTAGACTTCAAATATATAGATATGTGGATATATTTAAATTCTACTTGCATATTTATGTAATATGTTTACATAATTAAGTAATTTTATTGATTGCAATTTGAGGGACCTGCCTGACAACCCAGGCCAAAAGTCCAGAGAATTTAATTTGCTAGCACTGAATTTAACCCTGTAACTTTTTATGACATCCTAACACCTGTACATGGGGGGTACTGTTTTACTCTGGAGACTTCACTGAACACAAATAGTGTTTTAAATCAGTAAAACATATCACAACGATGATATTGTCAGTGAAAGTGACTTTTTTTGCATTTTTTCACACACAAACGGCACTTTCACTGAAGATATAATTGTTGTGATACGTTTTACTGTTTTGAAGCACTAATATTTTTGTTCGGCAAAGTCTCCTGAGTAAAACAGTGCCCCCAATATACAGGTTTTATAGTGTTTTTGAAAGTTACATGGTCAAATATTTTTACATTGAAAATTGCCAGGTTACTAGGTTATGTTGCCTTTGAGAGCGTATGGTAGTCCAGGAATGAGAATTACCCCCGTGATGGCATACCATTTGCAAAAGAAGACAACACAAGGTACTGCAAATGGGGTATGTTTAGTCTTTTTTAGTAGCCACTTAGTCACAAACACTGGCCAAAGTTAGCATTCATAATTGTTTTTTGCATTGTTAACACAAAAACAAATATAAATGTTTGTGGCGAAACCAACTTCGCCACTGTAAACTGGAGAAGCCTGGTTGCTAGCCTCCTGCCCTGCGACTATGGCCCCTGGACATATTGTACTGGAAAAACTATATTTGGGCATGTAATAATGTATATTGCTGCTACTGGCCCTTTAAAATCAGCAATGGACATATTGGGACTTTTGGGACGACTGTCCCTTTAAGACTGCGGAGCGTATTACAGTAATCCTGCCTTTAATACTTTAATGTCATGTATGTATTTATGTGTGCAGTTAACCTGGGTTATATATATGCAGCATTCATCTGATTGTTCGGTAGAATCACTCCATTCATTGTGCTGAGGAAACTACCGAACAACCAGACCACCCAGGACTAAGTGTGCCTCCAATTACCGTTTGCAACAATGTTGCAAATGGGTAATTGGCAATCAGTGCAGTGTGGTCTTTGTCCTCTGGGTGGCCGCCATTCAGGAAACTAACACGTGGCGGCGGCCATCTTTAACTACCGAACAGCGGTGTTTTGCCGTCGAGCGTCTAGAACTAAAATCGGACACTCGACTAGGCAAACACCGCTGAGACCTCCAGACTTCCAGAAATTCGTATAGAAACTACCGAATGACCCGCCGTTCGGTAAAAAGAAACGTACGAACTAGGGGATTCATGCGAATCCCCCTTAGTCTCTATAACACCAGTAATTCGTCTGTTTCATTCACTTGTTTGTGACCGACCGCAGGGCCAAAATGCATGGAACTGTTTTCGGATACTTTACCCATGCGGTCGGTCAATACTTTAAAGTCCCATAACTCCCGAACCGTTTATCCGAATGGGCTGATTTTAACGTATGTTGTTCCCCCAGACTAGGGCTATCTGGAGATATTGGATTTGTGGATGTACCCCAAGTATTTAGGGTACATCCAAAACTTGGGTAAAACTATGTCCCTGTTAATTGTGTTAACAGATATGTTGGAGGGAGGAGATGTGTGGGTTGTACCTTGAACTGGATTGGTGTACTGTAAACCCCTCCCTTGCATGGGAGAATCTCATATAAGCCTGTGTGTGAATAAATCAGTGTTGTTGCTGTTTAACCCTGAAGCTGGAGTGTGTCTCTTTCTTGGGGGGAAAGGGGACTGTATGCCGACTGCCAGGAGTGTAAGCTGTTCATATGGCTTTTCCTGTTCGGCTGCTTCCAGGGTTAGTGTGTCTGCTGTTCGAGAGTTGGTGAATTCGTGCAGTTTGGGAGTTCGGGAAGTTGGTGCTTATGGTAGCTGCTGGTCTATCTAAAGGGGATTATCGCCTAAACGGATTTTTCCCCTTTTATGCTGAAACGGTCCGTTACAATGTTAACTTTGGCCAGTGTTCGGTGGCTACCAAAAAACGACTGGACATACCCCATATTGAATACCCTGGGTTGTCTACTTTAAAGCGGCACTGTCATGCCGAATCCCGTTTTTTTTTAACCCCCCCTCCCGCCTTCACTACATCCAATCGACCCCCTAGTCACCCCCAAATGCCCCTAAGCCCCCCACATTACCTATTTTTATTCTTTATCTTCTGCCCCGATCTATATTCAGGGCGCCGCCATCTTTGTGTGGGTAGGTGAAGTCCCTGTGGGACACGTCATCTACCCACACTACACAGACTGTAAGATTCCCGCACATGCCCAGTGAAACACCTGGACATGCGAACGGGAATTTCATCTATTCATTCATTTATCAGACAGACGAATGAATGAATAGAAAAAATCAGATGAACAAACTAACACTGAGTATCAGTGTTCGCTTGTTCGTTCAGTTTATTACAAGGAGGGAGCTACCGGCGTGCAGCTCCCTCCTTGTAATATGTAAAGACAGAAGCGGCAGGGAGCAGAGCTCCCCACCACTTCATAAGCCCCCCAGTCAATATGACCCCCATAATAGCACAAGGGAGATTAAAATCTCCCCAATGCCCCTACTCGCTATACCACGAGTAGGGGCATGTCCACTAAACAGTGAGCAGCCTGTGGCTGCTCACTGTAAAAAAAATGGTAATAAGGGGGGGGGGGGACCTACTGTCCTCCCCCCTGGCCCCCACCGCTGCACGGTGGGTGGGGGCCCTGATAAAACAATAAGGGGGGGACCGACTGTCCTCCCCCCTGGCTCCCACCCCTGCGCGGTGGGTGGGGGCCCTAATAAAACAATAAGGGGGGGGGACCTACTGTCCTCCCCCCGGCCCCCACCCCTGAGCGGTGGGTGGGGGCCCTGATAAAACAATAAGGGGGGGACCTACTGTCCTCCCCCCGGCCCCCACCCCTGAGCGGTGGGTGGGGGCCCTGATAAAACAATAAGGGGGGGGACCTACTGTCCTCCCCCCGGCCCCCACCCCTGAGCGGTGGGTGGGGGCCCTGATAAAACAGTAAGGGGGGGGACCTACTGTCCTCCCCCCCGGCCCCCACCCCTGAGCGGTGGGTGGGGGCCCTGATAAAACAATAATGGGGGGGACCTACTGTCCTCCCCCCCGGCCCCCACCCCTGAGCGGTGGGTGGGGGCCCTAATAAAATAATAAGGGGGGGGACCTACTGTCCTCCCCCCCGGCCCCCACCCCTGCGCGGTGGATGGGGGCCCTAATAAAACAATAAGGGGGGACCTACTGTCCTCCCCCCGGCCCCCACCCCTGAGCGGTGGGTGGGGGCCCTAATAAAACAATAAGGGGGGGGACCTACTGTCCTCCCCCCGGCCCCCACCCCTGAGCGGTGGGTGGGGGCCCTGATAAAACAATAAGGGGGGGGACCTACTGTCCTCCTCCCGGCCCCCACCCCTGAGCGGTGGGTGGGGGCCCTGATAAAACAATAAGGGGGGGGACCTACTGTCCTCCCCCCCTGGCCCCCACCCCTGAGCGGTGGGTGGGGGCCCTGATAAAACAATAAGGGGGGACCTACTGTCCTCCCCCCTGGCCCCCACCCCTGCGCGGTGGGTGGGCGCCCTAATAAAATAATAAGGGGGGGGACCTACTGTCCTCCCCCCGGCCCCCACCCCTACGCGGTGGGTGGGGGCCCTAATAAAACAATAAGGGGGGGGACCTACTGTCCTCCCCCCCTGGCCCCCACCCCTGAGCGGTGGGTGGGGGCCCTAATAAAACAATAAGGGGGGGGACCTACTGTCCTCCCCCCTGCGCGGTGGGTGGGGGCTCTAAATGAACCCCCCCATCAAGGTGACTAGGGGTCCCAAGCCCCTAGTCACCCCCCCCCACCCAAAACATTCTATCCCCTACCTACCCCCCTCACCCTAAAAATAGTGAGGGGGGAATAAAATAACTAACCTGTAAAAAAAAATTAAACTTACCATTTGACGTCTTCTTTTTTCTAAATTCTTCTTTCTTCAGCCCCCCAAAAGGCCAAATAAAAATCCATCATACCCGTCGCACTTTAAAAAAAAAAAAAAAAACGAGCGCAAACAAAAATTAATCCATGTTCACCCATGGAGGGCACGCCGCGTACTTATAAAGCCTTGACCCGCCCTGCAATTAGGCTTAGAACACACTGATTGGTTGGTTTAAGCCAATCAGAGTGCTCTGTGTCATTTTACACAGCGTGGGAAAATTCAAAAGAACTTTCCCACGCTGTGTAAAATGACATAGAGCACTGTGATTGGATGGTTTTCAAGCAATCCAATCACAGTGCTCTGTGTCATTTTACAAGCGTGGGAAAATTCCAAAGAACTTTCCCACGCTTGTAAAATGACACAGAGCACTGTGATTGGATCGATTACTAATCTTTACTTAGTATTAGTAAAGTTGGCTTAAAGACCAATTTAATTCTTTCAGCCATTTAGTAGATAGCTCCCTAATACCGTGGGAATTAGGGAGTTATATACTAAACGGCTGCAAGATGCAGCCGCGGCAATGAATAGGATCGGAGTTTCATTCATTAGAATGAAATTCCGATACGATCAAAGTACCGAATTGCATCCTAACACCAATGGAGAAACAGTGCTCATTCTGTTAGGATGCAATTCGGCAGTTTTGCCAGCGTTCTATCTAAGTGACAGGACGTTCGGCAATACTGACAGGAAGCATTGTGGGAACAGGGAGGAAAGCTAGGGATCATGGGAAAATTGCTCTGACCAGCAAAAATGAAGCACACTTTGCTCCTCCGCTGGTCTGAGCTGGTCAAGCGGAGAAATCCTCCATAAGACAAAGAGTCCCTACTTTGTCTTATGATTTTAAAGAAAACTAAAGAAGACAGGAAGAAAAGAAGAACAGATCCTGAGAGAGGGGGAGAAGAGGAAGAGATTGCGGAAAGGTAAGTTCGGCATGACAGTGCCGCTTTAATAAAATATGTACATGTGGGGTGTTTTTCAGAGATTTATGACAAATAACAGTGTTACAATGTCACTATTGATACATTTTAAAAATATATATTTTGAAACAGCAATGTCCTACTTGTACTGATAGCCCTATAACTTGCAAAAAAATGCAAAAAAGCATGTAAATACCGGGTGTTTTTAAACTCAGGACAACATTTTTTATCTATTTAGCAGTTTTTGCATTAGTTTTTGTAAATAAAAAAAAAAACAGAATACCAAGCAGTGAGTTTAGAGTGTGAGAAACATCAAACCAACACTTGATATAGGTGCAGCGCTTAAAAAGTGTAATATAAATATTCCTTATGCACTTACCCCTTACAATAGGCACGGGGTGTACATGAAAAATAAACAGAGGAGATATATAGGGTAGTACTGTCAAATAACTTAGTATTAGAGTAAATGATATAAAAGGGGAAACTCACATTGTAAAGAGCCTTTTATGAGGATATAGGCTCTAAACACATCAACCAGTGTGCCTTTCAAGGTAGGCAGCAACACCTAGGAATAGAGGATGCTCCTTTCTTCCTTCTGTCCATGGATTATATCTCCAAAACAAAGCACAAAAGAAGATTCCTAGTGCAGATTTATCTTCAATTAAGTAGTGTAGAACACAAATATAGATTTGGTGCTCACCTTTTATAGAGCCTTTTGGGGACTGGCTCTAAGTGCTGTAGGCATCAGTGTCAATTTAGAGGTGACACTTCCCTCAAGTGGATACCAGATATATGGAGGAGATGGAGTAAGGGTATTTAAAATTTACATTTATTGAATATCAAAAAAATATAAAATGCATACGAAATAGCATGTATAAGTATATTACTAATAAAATGTCCAATCTCCTCTTCTCCCAGAAACGCGTTTCGCCGTCCTTATCGGCTTCCTCAGTCTGTGTTTGTAAGTCTGCTGGTATCCAGTTTATAAATCCTCCACTCGCGCCCTTTTTCTCGCCGTCCTGCAGCTGAATTTCATTTCCTGGTTAGATGCCGTCGCGTCACTTCCGGTTCGGCTTGTATTGCCGATACATCATTTCCGGGCTCTAGTTGTTCCTACAACTCCCGGCATGCTTCAGTTTGTACCTCCGATTTTCTAATACCTGTATGTAGGGAATGAGCTGTGCAAAAAAAAGGGTCCTCTACCATTGCTCAAGGAATGATATATAATTAGTGTATTGCATGAATCTCTCTTCAGGACAATAAGTTTAGTAACAGCCATATATAAAATATCAAGATGTATTATAACATACATACTTTTTCATATTTAAACAGGGATAGCAAATACTTTTCAGTGTGAGGTAGACGGAAATATACGAATGCTAATTAATTCTTAAACATACAATGGTCATTATTTGTTAAAATTTCCATAAAAATTACGTTTACATAAAAAATAAGTAATAAATAGACGATAGATATTATAAAAAATATATTATAAAGAAATATACTATAAAAAATGACACAACTCAAAATCAACGTTAAGACCAAAAGGGACAAGGGTGTTAAGGTTAAAAATCCATTTCATTTCTGTTTGGCCGAGTTTTTTGATTACATCTTCCCCTCTCCAATTTGTCTCCACCTTCTCAATAGCAAAAAACTTTAAAAGACTCGGGTCACTATTGTGTGATGTTTTAAAATGAAGGGATACATTATGTTTTTCGTAACCTTTTTTGATATTTCTTACGTGTTCACACGTAGCCTTATAGCCACACCTTCTTTGTATCTTTCTGCTTTTGTAAATAAGTAAAAGATTTTTTTTTTTTTCTACATATTTTTTTTTTTTTTAAGTAAATGATATGACATGATACAAATAATGGTATGTAAAGAAAGCCCTTCTTGTTCTGAAAAAAATATATATAATTTGTATGGGAACAGTAAATGAGAGAGAGGAAAATTACAGCTAAACACAAACACCACAAAAGTGTTAAAAGAGCCCTGGTCCTTAACATACAACATGGCCGGTCCTGAACGAGTTAAATAGTTTTTTAATGCATATTTTCTATTGCCAGGCTTTTAAAGCTATGAAGTAACACATCTTCATTGTTTATTAAACGGTTTTGTCAGCCCCCGTCAGCAAAAACAGTGCTGGGATAATCTATATTTTGTCGTCTTATAAAATCACAGCTCTCCAAATTATATTGTAAAGGTTATTTTTGTTTTATTTTCATTGAATTAGGAAGAGTAGGCATCTGTTCACAGGAGCATGTCTGATGTGGGCATCACATGTATCTACTCTATCTGTTAAACGCCCCCTGCCTACCTGCTGCTCCAGGTGTTTGCTAACTGATACAGAGGTGGCTGGACTTAACAACACACTCTTCTAGAGGGAGAGGGGCAAGGACTGGTACTCATAAATGACAGGCACACACATAGATTTCTACCAATGCTATATACACACAGTCACTGCTACCCAAACTGAACACTGTGTGTGTGTGTATGTATACTCACACACATATATACACACACACACACAACATTTTTAGCATAATGTTTAAACAGTCACAATTTTATTTTATTTTTGTTTGAAAGTGGAGGTTTGGGGGCTCTTGAGAATTTTGGGCACACAGATGCTCATGATGGAAATCAGGCACTGCAAATCTACTATGCAAGTAAGAATCAATTGCATATTTCCTCTTTCCCTTCGAGTAAATCTCAGCATTGGAGTAAAAACACTAATAACACAAAGAGTTAATTTGACGTTAATTGTCCTAGGCGCAAATCCCCAACAAAATTCACCTCTAACCATCCCATTTACACTGCTTAACACATAATTTGGTACACTCACAGTTACACTCACATAGACACAGTTAAGCAGAGACACACAAACAGACATCCACAAGCACACGCAGGCACAGACACACACACAGACAGGCACAACCCACACATGCTGGAGGGAGCAAATAAAAAACTTACCCACACACACGCAACTTCCTTTTCCAACACATTCAAACACCACACACAACCCTGAGCCAAATAGACTTATCCACACACAACATTAAGCCACAACACACTCACAATATTCAACCAGCATAAACAAGCACACCCAGCCTCCACCACACACAACACTCAACAACACATACACTCGTATCTGCAGAACAGAGCCCATGGCTCTACGAAGGGTCCTAATCTGGCATTTTGTCTACGGCTCTGGGCAGCCTTAATTCAGCTGTGCAAATACTGACATACATACGTAGGCACACATGGACACAGACCATCCAAACACTTATTTTTACAGCACAAATTAGCACAAACAAATGGCATATTTGTTTTTAAAATGTAATAAAATTTAATAAGAGGAAGCAGAGTGAGCGGGGTTTGATCAAATATAATGGGCAAAATCTTCAAAATCAAACCGTCTCAACTGTTCATTTTTTTGCGGCACAAATGAACGGTGCATTTGGTTTTAAAATTTATTAACAGATGGAGCAAAGTGGGCTGGGTTTATAAAAATATAATGTGCAATATCTTGCACAATATCGTGCACAAATTTTAATTTTTGGGGGGCTTATATTCAGTATATATGTATTAAACTTTTAAAAATATGGGGGCCCAACTTGTACATGTGCCAGGACTGTGTCATATTTCCAGCAAGGAAATTTTAATGCTGAACATGTTTTACTTTTACTCGCCACAAGCACTGCATTGTTGCAATATAGTGAACTAAATTAAGTACCTGTTTGCTTAAAATATTATTACCGGTAACCACATTTTTATTTTATTCAACTACACCAGTGCACAGGATACGTACTGTCAACACGATGTGACTTATGGTCGGGGCTGAAATGGAGAGATCAGGAGCCTTTCTTGTGGACCTGAGGTCGGGAAGGTGAACTGTGGTAGAGCCATCATGGCAAACCCACACATTTGTCATAGAGTCCACACTTTCCTGCAAGTCTAGGGTGTAGTTGCCAATAATATTCACAGGAATGCCAGGAATCCTTCCATGCCTTCACATATATTGTATTTTTCGGGTGGGGTCTGATGGCCAGCTGAGGGAAATGATTGGGAGGACGTGTAACCCTTGGGGTTGTTTAATTTTGTGACTAAAGGCCATGTCTTCATTTTGCATTTGCACCATGGAGCAACCTCCATTCCAGTACCTTATCGCCTAGCATCATGAGTCTTAAAATCTTTTCACTAAATGTTAAAGGGCTCAATTCGCCCCACAAGCGCAGGTTGGCTCTTTTAGTGGGAAAAAAAAGCCATGCATATGTCGTCATTTATCAAGAGACCTACTTCAAGTGGGGAGCCAGCCCTACATTTAACTCCTCCTTTTACCTATAGACCGCCACCTCTGCTTCAAAACAAAAAAGGGGGCGTTTCCATTTTGGTTAGCAAACAAGTGGTGTTCTCGCTGGTGCAGAAAAAATTTGATAAAGAGGGAATGTTACAATGTTATATTAACCACGCTCCCTACACTCTGCTAAATATCTATGACCCTATGATGGCCATGATTTTTATAAAAAAATTTGTCCTTAACCGACCTGTATAAATTTGGGGAGGTTATAGTGGGGTGAGATACCAACTTTATACTTGACTGCGACAAAGATTCCACTTTCACCAATGACGTGACATTCCCCTTAACCGCAAGATATAAGTCAAAAGCACTAAAAATTATACAGTTCATGACTCAATTATCTTCCAGGCACAGGGGAAGGATTATCTTATTTTGTATGGGAGTGTCCTGGACCTGAGAGCCAATGCAATTGTGTGTTTGTTTTTTACTGTAGTCTACTCTCAGATCCAGTGGGGAGTGGCCCTTGCATGGGGATTGACATTGACATTGCATGGGGATTGACAAAAGGCCTTGTGTGGCAACATTAAAATCAGTTGTCCCACAGCATAGAGCCTTGTCTCATGTTTGTGGGAGAAAGTTATAACAGCTGTCTCCCTTCTGCTTGGAGTGCTAAATCACTAGCTCTTGTAAGAGCTATTCCTGCTCTGCATTGTAGCATCCCTACCACTAGGGGTAAAAGAACATCTCTGGTGGCGGAACCCTTCTTCCCATGAGGGTGACCGCCACAATAGCTAACAGACTTTCCACTCTGTTGCTTAATCTGATAACTAACGACCAATCTGGGTTTGTGAGAGGCCGCCAAGGCTCGGACAATACCAGGAAATTAATTAACCTTATAGACCACTTGAATGCTGCTAAGACTGGAGGACTTCTTATCGCACTGGACGTGGAGAAGACATTCAACAGGCTTTACTGGGGAAATATGTCAAAGGTCTTGGAAAAATGTGGGTTCCCTCCCGGTGTCATAAAGGGGATAATGGCGCTATACAATCACCCGACTGCTCAGGTCCTGTCGGCGGGTTTTGTGTCGCAGCTGTTCCCTATCTCGAACAGCACCCACCAGGGATGCCTTTTGTCCACTCTTCTGTTCATATTATACCTAGAACTCCTTGCACAGGCTATTAGAGACAGCCCAGATATTAGTGGAATTGCCATAGGCAGCACAGAACACAAGCTCTCACTATTTGCTGATGACATAATTCAAGCAACCCAAGTCAATCACTACCACAGCTAGCCTCTCCCTCCTGGCTCTATTTCCCATAGTCTCATTTAATAGGTTGAACCGTTCAAAATCCTAGGTGATGCATATTAACCTAACAATGACGGAACTAACAAACTTGAAATCAACCTTCCAACTAGAATGGCATGCATCCTACATCACTTACCTAGGTATAAACCTTACTAAGACCATGTCAACTCTTTTCAAACACAATCATACCCCACTCCCCTCAAAGTGCAAAACGGAGCTTAATAAATGGAAAACAGTACCCTTATCGTGGCTAGAAAAAATCAACACATTTAAGATGATGATACTGCCACGAATATTGTATATATTTAGACTGCTCCCCATTTCTATCCCCCCTTCCTACTGCAAAATACTGCAGAAGGTACTCACACAATTTTATCTGGGTTGACAAAAAAAGCCAGACTCCCACTGACTTTACTTTAACTGACAACCCAGAAAGGTGGCATGGGCATACCAAACATTTCCTTATATTACAAGGCCTCCATTTTGCAGGCAGTAGCTACAATTCATGCATCAAACAGCACATTAGGATGGGTAAATATGGAAAAACAAAGCACAACAGGCATCTCCTTAATTGAGCATCTCTGGACAACCAAACACTACAGGCCAGCGATGCCAGCCCTATTTCCCACTACTACACTTATGCTCCGTACATGGGATACACTACTCTGAAACCACAACCTAGGCAAATTATTTCTCCCAGATGCTCCTTTACAGTCTCTACAGTCCATATCCCCTTGGTTACAACTTCAAAAGTGGCGAGAAGTTGGAATCTCTCAAATATCTCAACTGTTGAGAGGTGACACTGTCATCACATTTCCGAACCTTGTGACCCTATTTAACCTACTATTAATATTCATGTATATACAGATAAAGGGTCCTCTCACCTCTGGTTACGCTTCAAAACCCCCGCAGGGAAATACATATATTCAGGAATATTCATGAATAGATGCTGGAAGTGCCCCCTGAAACCTAAAGCATTGACAGCATGTTATAGACTGCTGGGCAACTCTCTACTCCAAAAATGATTCTCTTTCCAAGAAAGGTGGGAAACAGCTTGTGACATGACCTTTTCAGATGGGGACTGGCTGGAATCTCAGAACGCCCTAAAGGGGGTGACACAGTGTTATCACCATGTCGAAGCACACCGCAAACTAGTTGTCAAGATCCTTTCTTAACAACCTAACATATTTATTTTCTGTTTTATTTACTCCAATACCTGTTTTCCACCACTAGTGGCACCCCTAACCACTAGTCTAAGCTCAGTCTATCACACCTGACTAAGATGATCATCTGAATTGTGCTATAAGAGGCCACACCCAACCTACCATTGATAGTTGTTTATGGTCTAATACAGGCAAGACATATGTTCCTGGCTTATTCTGATACCTGAGAACCTGCTTAAATCTGATTACATTTGATCCATCCTGATTCATCCAAACAACCTGCTTTATCTCAGACTGGACTTTGTTTCCTAATTATTCCTTATTGCTTTGGACCTAACATGCCTGGACTTTACACACTTTCCTATTAATTGCAACTCTCCTGGATAACCCTATTCCACCTGTCTGGTAACTGCTGTACAACATCCAAACAAAAGAGACTGATCATGGGGGCGGAGCCGGACCGCTGGACAGATCAGACGTGTCCCGTCTGAGCTCTGGCATCTGGGCCAGAAATTTGGAGCCAACTCCGTGCCATCAGCAGCCACCATTTCAATTCGAAGCTCACTATACTCACAGGATGAGGGCGCACACGGTGATACCGCTTCTGACCCGGTACGGCACTGGAGTAACCCGAACAAGGTCTGGGGCCTACACGAGCTTGAGCCGGGGTGAGACGGCCGCTCCCCCGGTTCTCCGAACGGCGTCCTGCTGTCCCCCCCCCCCTTTGGACCGGCGGGGGATATCCCGGTCCCCACGGGCGACCAATGCGGACAAATGCCTGACCCCAGCTCAAACTAACCCGCAAAATAAGACCCAGATGGCGCACACCAAAATGGCGGACACCACGCAGCCACAAGCACAGGCAGAGCGCGAATCACCACGGAACGTCCATGCACCCAAACGGCAGAACAAACACTCAAACTCTGCAAGCCCCCGAGACACGCCAACTACCCTCCCCAAGCGGCTACAAGCATCGGCATTAACACACAGGCGGAGAGACAAAGAGCGGGAAACGTGGAGGTCCCACCCGGGCACTTCAATTGCACAGTGCACACACAGTCACGAATTTAGCCCATTCAAGTGCAAGTCAACCGTGGGATTACCACTAACACACCAGCTACAGGTGCGGAAGATCCGATGCTACAGGAGGAGACCCCATGCCAGGTTCATCGATAATCCCTACACAAGAAAGAAAGCGTCCCTCACCGGCGGTTCGCGGCTGCAGGTCCCCAGGACAGTCCAGGGCCCTGAGGAGGGTTTACCAGAACTTTGCTACTACACCGCTTACGGCCCCCTACGCCCGCCACTACCAAGCGTAGGCATCGGCTAACCCTGGACACTATACCCAGCACTTGTGAGCTGATTCATTTTTGCAGTAGCGGAAACCACAGAATGCACTCGCAGCCCCACACACCCATCGACTTACCTGACAACTGAGCAACACCATTCGCACCCAGAGAGCATCTAACGCACATACCACAACACAGCGTTTGACAGACTCACGACACCACAGACGACCATATTACACACAGGCCATGACAACCCCCACGACTACTGACATGGACCACAGACTTATCTAGGGGAGTACCAGCAGACCAGACACACCACACATTGGCACCCGTGGCAGACTAAGATAAAGGCAAACCGTACAGCCCAAACGACACAATAGAGACCAAACATTCACGCGACCATAGCCTGTAACCATTTACCACTATGAGGTACAAACACTAGTGAAGCTGCATTTAATTCAAACTAAGCTTGTTATACTCTGCTCCTATTGCTAGATCTGCCAATACACTAGGTGAATAATGTTGGAGCACTGCATATCTACTTGTTATAATAATAATAATATAAAAATGTGCAGATCTTCTGTATGCCATGTATGACCATGTATGATGACAATAAGCCTGTGACTGCTATTGTGGCAACACGGCTAGCATGTAATATCTTGCACGCAAAAATAAAGAATTTAAAAAAAAAAGAGACTGATCATCTAAACTTAGAACTAACCTGAGCTCATTTATGAACCTATTTATGATATTCTGTTTATTTCAGTCCTGCTATATTATGTTTGCCTATTATCTATAATTTATCTTATAGGTTTCCCATAAACCTGCTTTGAGGCATATTGCCTAAACTTCTATTTCTATAACTACTCTTTCTTCCTTACCTGTAATCCCATTTATATGTTCTCCTTCTTCTTTCATCATATAATCCTGTTTATAGGTTCTCCTTCTTCTTCCTCCTAGCTATCATTTCTCTTATAGGTTTTCCTCTAACTTTGATACCTGTAATCTTGTTTATAGGTTCTGCTTTCTCCCTTTGTCCCTATTGTTCCTTTTCCATCCTGTTACTCTTATTATTACCTTGTCTAAACATGCCAAAGATGTAAAATAAAGAACCTCAAGTCATGCCCGGAATAAGTCTCTTATCTGACCTGCACAAAATCAGGACACTAGTGTACCAGTGGTACTTAACCCCAGCTCGCCTTCATAAAATTTACCCCTCAGTACCTCCGTGTTGGAGATGTGGATTGGAGACGGGCACAATGCTAGACATTTGGTGGTCACGTGCGACGTTAGGACCACTATGGCAGGGGCGAACTGGGACGGGGTGCAGGTGGGCAATTGCTCCCAGGCCATCCTAAACCCAGGGCCGTCCGCATCCAGCAAAAAAAAGGAAAAACCTGTCTGGGGACTCGGATTTTTCAACTTACCTCTCTCCCTGCAGCCAGCAGTCAGTGGAGTCGGCCAGCCTCTTCCTGATGTTGTCAGGAGGAGGGGGCATGACTTTCACTGCTCTTCTCACAGGACCACTGGGGAGTCTGGGAGAAGCGCAGTAAAAGTCACGCCCCCTCCTCCTGACATCATCAGGAAGAGGTCGGCCGACTCCACTGCCTCCTGCCTACACCTCCCTTGCCTAAGGTAAGACTCAGGGAGGGGGGAATACACTTTAGTTTGTTTTGTTTTTTATCCCCTCTTCAGCCTTGTCCTCTTACTCAGCTCCTGTTCCCCCCCTTCTCTGAGCTCCTGTCCCCCCTCTCTCAGCTCCTGTCCCCCCCTTTCTCTCAGCTCCTGTTCCCCCCCTTTCTCTCAGCTCCTGTCCCCCCCTCAGCTTCTGTTCTCTCTCAGCTACTGTCCCCCAACTCTCTCAGCTCCTGTCCTCCTTACTCAGCCCCATGCCCCCCACCACAGCCCCTATAACATCCCCACTACAGCTCATCTCCCCCAATTTCAACCCATATCACCAACACCACAGCCCCTTTTGTAAATTGTAGCCATTAACCTACTTCAGCCGCTACCCCCCACTACATTTCCTAACCCCCCAATTGCAGCTCATACCCCCCCCCCCCCACTACAATGCCTAGCCCCCTACTACAGCCCTGTCCCCTTACTCAGCCCCTGTCTACTGGCTTTAAAAGTGTGAAGTGTGTGTGTCTGTAGGTCTGTGTGTGTGTCTGTCAGTGATTGTGTGTTTGTTAGTGTATGTCAAATCAGCAAATGTGTGTGTGCCTGTCAGTAAGTGTGTCTGTTTAGGTGATTGCCCCTCCTTTCAATCACATGGGAAAGGTGTTTTTACTCTCCTCTTGGTGCAATGGGCCACATGACTGGATTTGCCCCCGAGGCATAGGGCTGCCAGCCCTCCTCTGCACTATGGAGAGAGGTGGAAAACCTTCTCTCATTAATGGAGCCCCGAGGGTCCCCTTCACCCCCCAGTACTTACCTTTTATTTATGCCTGCAAGTGTTGAATCTTTTTCACAATATGGGATACGCAAAATTATTTCCCTGGCTGCACACCATCTCAGTTTAAAACGGAAAAGCACTCATACCCCCTTCACTGCAAAAATATAAAGACAAAATGGACATATACCACAATATGGAACTAATAGGGGCTCTTAACATTAGACAACGGCACAAAATTGAGATCTGGGCACCTTGGGAAAAATACAAACAAAATAGTGTAAAACAGACATAGGGTCGAAGGACTCACTCGAGAAATGCCGGGTCGGGTGACCGTACAGTACCATCTCCTCTACTACATAAAAAAAACCATAGAAACCCCAGTGCAGTTTATTGACTCTCTCATCTATTCTTTTGTTAATTACTTTACTTTCTTCCTGTTTCTCTATGCTTCAATAGCAATGTTGTAGCAATGGAATCTTATTGCTTGTTTATGTACAGATTTATGCAGCATTAACTATGTTTAACAGTATGTATGTACCATTGCCTGAAAATGTCAGTGTACTTGGCATCAATGCTGTTACATATTTACATAGCTGAAAAGAGACTTGTGTCCATCAAGTTCAGCCTGTTGCCTATCAAGAATTAAGTTCTCATTGTAGATGTTAAAGTACCACTTGTAGACACTATAGCCATCTCATCTAATTGAATTGATTATAGCCCTGAGACCTCTGGACATGTCTCCGCATTTATTGTACAAACATGTATTCCTGATCCTATAGTGTTAACACTACCATCTAGACCCCCTGGGCCCCTCATGCCTCCATAAATATAGTAAAAGTTTTACTGTATTCAAGCCTGAAGCTGTAACTCTGCATGCTGTTAGACGCAGAAAAACAAGCAGTCTGCTGACATCATCAGAAGTGGTAGCCTGATCCAATCACAGTGCTTCTCCATAGGATTGGCTGAAACTGACAAAGAGGCAGATCAGGAGCAGAGCCAACATGATTCAAAAACAGCCCTGGCCAATCAGCATCACCTCATAGAGATAAATTGAATCAATGAATCTCTATGAGGAAAGTTCAGTGTCTGCAAGCAGAGGGAGGAGACACTGAATGTTTGGATGCATTTTAGGCAGCCATGACCCAGGAAGGATCTCTAACAGCCATCTGAGGAGTTGCCGGTGAAGTTATCACTAGGCTGTAATGTAAACACTGCATTTTCTCTGAAAAGACAGACAGTGTTTACAGCAAAAAGCCTCAAGGTAATGATTATACTCACCAGAACAAATTCAATACACTGTAGTTGTTCTGGTGACTATAGTGTCCCTTTAAAGAATTTCCAAGCAATTTAACACTTTAAAATGGTCCCTGGCCACCCACAGCCCAGCCCCTACTGGAGGTATGGCTACTGCAGATATTAAACTATTTGTTTTCTTCCCATAACGATTCGTAGCAGCAAAGGGCACTGTGATAGGTTGAAAGCAGTCCGCTGACACTCTCAGCCAAGCATTGCTGCTCAGGCTAATGCTTCCTCATTATCCTAAGCAGCACGGAGAGGGTGGACTTCTGGTACACACATTTAGCATTAAAGCCGTATAAATAGTTTAACATTAAATGGAAGGACAATGCTAGGGGTCTCCAAACACTATAAACACTTCAATGAGATGAAACAGTTCCCACAGTGTTCCATTTATGCTATCTACGGCTTATCAACATGGAGAGCAAACAACGCTGTTCTGGGGAAAATAATAGTTTTGATGACAAGGATTTCAATTGTGCATAATTGTTGGTATTAGTGGTGAAGACAGAATGTACTTTAAGTATATATGACGGCAATGTTCTGCACACTTCAGTCAAGAACAGGATGATGTTTTATTTCAGCAATAGAGCTATGACCTTGAAAGTAGAAGCAGACTCAACTAAAGCTTAGGTGTTGTGAATAGCAACAAAAAGGGGACTGTGATACATTACCAAGAACTATAAATGGAATGACAGGTGCTAAAGTGATGAGCATACAATAAACATCTGCCATGGCATTGTCCCAGAGAAGCAGTTGTTGTATGTCATTAGGGTCAGATGATGGACAAAGTTCTATCCATCTTTGCCACACTCCTTTTGTATGTGCATGGATGTGGTATTCGTGACTTATGCATTCAAAACTTTAATTAACCATAGTTATTTTTAGAGGTGAACAAAAAGGAGAGGATGGGTGAAATTCAGAGTTGTTTAAGAATAACCTTATAAAGGTAGCTTAGCAAAATACTCCACTTATTTCCATAGAAACTCACATCATTATGACACAGTATCATACTCTCTCAAAAATATAGGGTTAACAATCCAAATAGGAAAAGAGATAGGCCTGCACTAGATACAAAATGCATGGAATTGGTAATATGCCAGAAGACAGGCCATTCCAAAATGGATGCATGCCACTAAAATTGGACAGTATTCTCCTGGACTGCCAGTTCACACAGGGCAGTGCTAAGGAAAAAAGAAACGTCCATGCTAATTTGCATAATTAATTAAATATGCATGACATCACAGGACATCGCAGGGAGCGACATAAGAGAAAAAATAAAATACACTTGAATGGAAAAAGTTCCATAAATCACAAAAAATCTATTTACAATTGTATTTTTTTGTTTGTTTTTTTGTTTTTTATTCCATGGAGTTTGTGGAGACTCAACTGTGGAACCTGCCCTCTATAAGTGCAAACTTAACCCCTTAAGGACAGAGCTTCAGAAGCTTGTCTTTCACTTAATTACAACAGCATTTTTTGCATTTTTTGCTGTTTGCGTTCAACTGCAATTTGCATTTTACTAATTTATTGCACCAACGCATATTATATACCGTTTTTTAAAGGACAGAAAGGGCTTTAATTTGATGTAACATATATATACATAAATGCTTATTTATTATTAAAAAAAAAATACAGAAAAATGAAAAAATAAATGAAAAAAATTGTGTTTTTTTACAGTTTTTGCAATAATAATGTGTGCACAATTAGTGCAGGTTAAGGAAAGTAATTAAAAATAAATTCATTTAGTTGTTCTGATTTACAGAATATATAATGTGTCTGGGATTTTAAGTTTTTTTTGGTAGTTACAGGTCACAAAGCACAAGGAGTAAAATAAACTTTTTAATTTGGAGCGATTTTAGAATTTGGTATGTTTGTCTTGTAAGCTTAATAGCTATAAAAGAAATCAAAATTGCCACACAAAAGTATATATTTATATAAAGTAGATACCACAGGCTATTTACCTAAGGTTGTTTTGACACTTTCTACGTAGCCATTTTACCGCCAACCTCTGCTAAATATTGGAGTAAAATTGTGTTTTGGGGGGTTTTGGCCCACAAACTTATAACAAAGAACTTCTCATGTGTATTTTGTAAAGTTGCTGTGTGCTATTCCTGTACAAAGTTTTATTTTGTGTTCAGTTACATCTGCTGAGTAAAATGACACCCCATTGTATGTCTTTGGCACTATTTTGTGAAGCTACAGTGCCATATAGGAGACCTGTCCTTTTCAGTATTCACAGTCGAATTTTGAGAGACGGATTTAATGAGCCTATGCTTCCATTTAGGGTATTATAGTAGTTTGACTGTTAAAAAAAACCCCACAAAGGCCTACCATTTGTAAAAGTAGACATTCCAGGGTATCTCATAAGGTGCATATTGTGCCTTAACATGCCCCCATTTGTTTCACCAATATATGCCAAAGTATGTGGTAAAAAATAATTTTGTGCATTTTTTTACATATGGATTGCATTTTTGCTGGCCATTTTGTATATTTCATATGTGCCACTAAGTTCAAACCCCCCAAATTATGCTCAGCTAAGTCTTCTGAGTAAAAGGACACCCCCATTGTATGTCTTTGGCACTATTTGGTGAAGCTACAGTGCCATATAGGAGACCTGTCCTTTTCAGTATTCACAATAGAATTTTGAGAGACGGATTTAATGTCCCATTTTAGAGTACTTTACCAGGCTATATAATCCAAATACCCCATAAAGCCATATCATTTCTTAAAGAAGACATCCCAGGGTATTTCAAAAGGTATATTTTGAACCTTGGCGTGGGATCCTTTTTCCGCTAGCTTGTACCAGGTGTAGTGGTAATAAGCGTTTTTTTCTGCCTTTTTGACACACAAAGTGAGTTTGCACAGTATATTTTGCAAACCTTATGTGTGATACCACTGTATAATACTTCATATGTTGCTCAGCTATGTCGGCTCAGTACAAAAATACCCCCGTATGTACCTTTGCCAGGTATATGTGGACATCAGAGGGGCACATTTGGGACACAGCCATTCCAGTTTTTTTCAAACTTTACATTTTTACGCTGTGCCCATGTCCCATTTTAGAGTATTTTACCAGGCTATATAATCCAAATACCCCACAAAGCCATACCATTTCTTAAAGAAGACATCCCAGGGTATTTCAAAAGGCAAATTTTGAACCTTAGCGTGGGATCATTTTTCTGCTAGCATGAAACATAGAAACATATACAAACATAGAATGTGACAGCAGATAAGAACCATTCGGCCCATCTAGTCTGCCCAATTTTCTAAATACTTTCATTAGTCTCTGGCCTTATCTTATAGTTAGGATAGCCTAATGCCTATCCCACGCATGCTTAAACTCCTTTACTGTGTTAACCTCTACCATTTCAGCTGGAAGGCTATTCCATGCATCCACTACCCTCTCGGTAAAGTAATACTTCCTGATATTATTTTTAAACCTTTGCCCCTCTAATTTAAGACTATGTCCTCTTGTTGTGGTAGTTTTTCTTCTTTTAAATATAGTCTCCTCCTTTACTGTGTTGATTCCCTTTATGTATTTAAATGTTTCTATCATATCCCCCCTGTCTCGTCTTTCCTCCAGGCTATATATGTTAAGATCCTTTAACCTTTCCTGGTAAGTTTTATCCTGCAATCCATAAACCAGTTTAGTAGCCCTTCTCTGAACTCTCTCTAAGGTATCAATATCCTTCTGAAGATACGGTCTCCAGTACTGCGTACAATACTCCAAGTGAGGTCTCACCAGTGTTCTGTACAATGGCATGAACACTTCCATCTTTCTACTGCTAATACCTCTCCCTATACAAGCAAGCATTCTGCTAGCATTTCCTGCTGCTCTATTAAATTGTCTGCCTACCTTTAAGTCATCAGAAATAATCACCCCTAAATCCCTTTCCTCAGATATTGAGGTTAGGACTTCATCAAATATTCTGTACTCTGCCCTTGGGTTTTTACGTCCAAGATGCATTATCTTGAACTTATCCACATTAAATGTCAGTTGCCACAACTCTGACCATTTTTCTAGTTTACCTAAATCATTAGCCATTTGGCTTATCCCTCCTGGAACATCAACCCTGTTACATATCTTAGTATCATCAGCAAAAAGACATACCTTACCATCAAGACCTTCTGCAATATCACTAATAAAAATATTAAAGAGAATGGGTCCAAGTACAGATCCCTGAGGTACCCCACTGGTGACAAGCCCAAGCTTTGAATATACTCCATTGACTACAACCCTCTGTTGCCTGTCACTTAGCCACTGCCTCACCCATTCAACAATATTGGAATCCAAACTTAAAGATTGCAGTTTATTGATAAGCCTTCTATGTGCAACAGTGTAGCCTTACTGAAATCTAGGTAAGCAATGTCTACTGCACCACCCTGATCTATAATTTTAGTTACCCAATCAAAAAAATCAATAAGATTAGTTTGGCATGATCTCCCTGAAGTAAACCCATGTTGTCTCTGATCTTGAAATCCATGTGTTTTTAGATGTTCAACAATCCTATCCTTTAACATGGTTTCCATCACTTTCCCCACTACTGAAGTAAGGCTTACTGGCCTATAGTTGCCCGACTCCTCCCTATTTATTACCTTTCTTGTGAATGGGCACAACATTCGCCAACTTCCAATCTTCTGGGACTACTCCTGTTATCAATGATTGGTTAAATAAATCTGTTAATGGCTTTGCTAGTACACCACTAAGCTCTTTTAATAGCTTTGGGTGTATTCCATCAGGTCCCATTTACTTATTTGTCTACTTTTGACAGTTGAAATAGAACCTCTTCCTCTGTAAACTCACGTGTAATAAATAATTAATTTATCCTTTTTCTTAACTGAGGTCCCTCTCCTTCATTTTCATCTGTAAATACTGAACAAAAATATTCATTGAGGCAGTCAGCTAGACCTTTATCCTCTTCTACATACCTTCCTTCTTTTGTTTTTAATCTAACTAATCCTTGTTTTACTTTTCTTTTCTCATTTATGTATCTAAAAAAAGTTTTGTCCCCCTTTTTTTACTGACTGTGCTATTTTCTCTTCTGTGTGTGATTTGGAAGCTCTTATAACTTGCTTAGCCTCTTTCTGCCTAATCTTATAGATCATTCTGTCTTCCTCACTCTGTTTTTTTTTTTAATTACTAAATGCTAACTTTTTGTTTTTTTACTATTTTGGCCACATCTGCGGAGTACCACAGTGGTTTCTTGATTTTTTTGCTTTTACTGACAAGCCTAATGCAATTTTCTGTTGCCTTCAGTAGTGCAACTTTTAAATAATCCCATTTCTCTTGGACGCCATTTAAATTGCTCCAGTCTGATAATGACTCCTTTACACATATTCTAATTTTAGAAAAGTCTGTTTTTCTAAAGTCTAAAACTTTTGTTTTTGTGTGGTGTGACTCTTTTCTTATATTAAATCACACTGGCTGATGAAACTTTCACCTACAGCAATATCGGATACCAAATCTCCATTTGTTAACACTAAATCTAGTATGGCCTCTTTACGAGTTGGCTCCACAACGACTTGTTTTAGAGACAATCCCAGTAGGGAGTTTAGAATATGTGTGCTCCTGGCACAAGCAGCTATTTTTGTTTTCCAATTCAAATCAGGAAGATTAAAGTCACCCATGATGATAACTTCCCCCTTCATTGTCATTTTAGCTATTTCCTCAACTAGTAGATTATCTAACTCTTCAAATTGTCCTGGGGGCCTATAAATCACACCTACACAAATTACTGTGTGATTACCAAATTCTAACGTAACCCAAACTGACTCTATGTTCACCTCACTAACTTTTATTAGGCTAGATTTTATGCTATCCTTCACATACATGGCCACCCCTCCGCCTTTCCTGCCTTCCCTGTCTTTTCTATATAAAGAGTACCCTGTCCCAGTCATTTTTCTCATTATACCATGTCTCAGTAACAGCGACTAAATCTACACTATCAGTTGCCATTATTGCCACAAGTTCATGGATCTTATTCCCTAAACTGCGAGCATTTGTAGATATGACTCTAAGCTTATCATTTTTTAACACACTTGCTACAGGCACCTTCTGTCCTTGTTTTGGGGGACAATTGGATTGATGTTTTATCACCCTTTGCCCCCCCCTCTCCCCCCTAGTTTAAATACATCCTAGCAAAACCTCGGAACTGCTCATTGAGAACATTTGTTCTCTTTTGAGAAAGATGCAAACCATCTTTTTTGTACAGTTTATTTCCATTCCAAACAGAGCTACCATGAGAAATAAAGCCAAATCCTTGCTCCAGACACCATTCACCAAGCCACAAGTTAAAGTCCCTAATCCGCATCCGCCTGTCGTTCTGAGTGTTATGCACAGGCAGAACTTCAGAGAATGACAGTGTGGAATCAACCTGCCGTATATCATTGGCAAAAACACTAAAAACTTCCTTAACCTCTGAAACCTCATTACAAGCCAAGTCATTTGTCCTTAGATGGACAAGTACATCCAATTCCCCTTCCTGCTTTGCTCGCTTAACAATATTACAGATATGTCTCCTGTCTCTGTGAGCAGTAGCTCCGGGAAGACACCTCACAAGACCACCATTGTCCATCTCCACACCTCTTATGATGGAATCCCCCAACAACAACTGCTTTCTATTAGGCCTCACCATAGTCTCCAAGCCTCTCTCCACAACATCACTAGCCTCAGTGCCTCTCTCCACAACACCACTAGCCTCAGTTCCTCTCTCCACAACACCACTAGCCTCAGTTCCTCTCTCCACAACACCACTAGCCTCAGTGCCTCTCTCCACAACACCACTAGCCTCAGTGCCTCTCTCCACAACACCACTAGCCTCAGTGCCTCTCTCCACAACACCACTAGCCTCAGTTCCTCTCTCCACAACACCACTAGCCTCAGTTCATCTCTCCACAACACCACTAGCCTCAGTGCCTCTCTCCACAATACCACTACCCTCAGTGCCTGTCTTCATAACACCATTACACTCTGAAAGTGCATAAAATTAATTATGTAGAGCAACAGACTGTGCAATATGCCTTTTATCCACAACTCTAAGTCTACCAGATCCTACAGTGATCCATCTGCCATTCCTATTATGTCTCTGGGGCAGTGGCTTTGCAGCAGTTCCAGCCTGAGTTTGTTTACCAGATAATTCACAAATCTCAGACTTCAAAAATACAATCTCCTGCCACAAGATAGAGAACTGTCTACAGATTAGACAACAACCAAACCTCCAAAAAGTGGAACGTGAAACAAATGCATAGCAACTATTACACTGAACTAAGTTTGCCATTCCAATGAGGTGAATTAATTTAAATCAAACAAATTTAAACTTTTTATTTATCCTCCTGAATAACTCAGATTACCTCCAGTTTATCTCCAGAATATCTCCAACCACACACACTTAGAAGCAACACTCTCCAGAATATCTCCAACCACACACACTTAGAAGCAACACTCTCCAAAATATCTCCAACCACACAC